>NW_019392694.1:441433-765262 GCF_000648675.2 Cimex lectularius
TATATATAACTTTATCAAAAGTTTTTATAAGTGCCAAAAGGATCTACCAAAGTAGAACACAATCTAATGAAATCTCAAGTATCATAAAAATTAATTTAGAATTGATTTGTTTAGTCTAAAGTTTAGTAGTATAAACATATTTACGTATAAACGTAACAAAGAGTAAACAATATGAATAGAACAACTTTTTTCTAAAATAAGAAATGATTAGAAATGCAGTTGGTGGGGTAAGTATGTAGATTCACTTTTTGTAAATGATGGTTCTACTCACAGATTTGTTGTTTACAGCGATACGGATTTTGAGCATTAAAACTCAAGGATAAATTACTCGTTTATACCGTATAAGATTTCTTTCTTTCAAATAAACAATGTTTTAAATATGCACAATTATACAAAACAATATTTGATGAGAGTTATCATAATTGGACGTGGCAGTTTTATTTATTGTTTTCAAATTTTTTTTTTTTTTTTATGGCCCCATTAAAAATACCAAACGACTTGTGTTATAGTTTCATTAATACAATTTTAATCACACACGTAAAACAATTGTATTCATTTTTGTAAAATAATAATTAGACGTTGCAAACTCCATAACAGTAAGCAATGCATAAAATAAGTCCAACTGAAAAATAGGTTATTGCTGGGTTAATTGCATAGATATTAACAACGATTTAAATTAGTGAAATGTATAGTTTAATACTTTTAATGTGGTCCCTATAAACGTTATGTTGTATTCAAATTCTTATTTAGGATGGTTTGCTAGAAGATTTAAAACGGTTGAATGATAGTAGGCTGCAATTGAAATAATTAAAAACAGGTAACCCGCTATGTCGAGAAGATATGATTTTTTAATTTCTTCTCCAAAAAGGAGTTTTATGCATTAATAACCTAAATTGAGGTTTTATTTCAAATTACACTCGATATGTACTGATAGAAATAAATCGAATACAGTACGTTAAACAAAGTATAGAATGTGTGTTGAGTAGTGACCGTTAATCGATAATTATTCAGAAATCGTGAGATGCGGTCTGGTGTGATGTAGGTTTCAGAAACACATTTTCTTTATCGTGCCAACGTTTCAATCTTTATTGAGATCATCTTCAGGGCCTGAAATTTACAAACATTGTTTACATTTAACAAATACATTTAGGATGTAGAAAAGTGAATTTATACAATGAAAAATATATTTTTTATATTCAATCAAAGGATTTCTACTCACTCAAAGTGTTTGTCTTTTGTGTAATTGTGCAATTCTTGCGTGTCGTGTTGAGAATTCCAGTGAGATTTTGCTGTTTTATGTCATATACGTTGGATTTTGAAGGAGTGGAATAAAAATATAAGTAGTTGTGTTAACATAAATTTGAATTTTATTAGGTTTCGTGGCCCGCTTGACCAAATAAATTCTTTTCAATTAATTAAGGTTTTGGTTGACATAAAAAAGTCAGCGGCACAAGCGGGATTTGAACCCACGACCTTCGGCTAAATACGCCTCTCCTCTACCACTTGAGCTATCGTAACTTCTATCCACTCGGACACTCCCCAGCTCAACCCCACCTTTTTAAAAATGGCAAAAAAAGGAGGGAAAATTCAAAAGGTGGAGTTGAGATGGGATGTTAGTGTCTGAGTAGATCGAAGTCACGATAGTTCAAGTGGTAGAGCAGCGGCGTATCTAGCCGAAAGTCGTGGGTTCGAATCCCACTTGTGACACTGACTTTTTTATCTCAACCAAAATATTAATTAATTGAAAAGAATAAATTAGAATTTTAGTTTATCGAAGTAATTCATAATTGGGCCATAGATATGTTGCTTAACTCTTTTATCCAGATATTGGGGTATAATAGCGATGTAAGTTGCTGGACAATTGAAACAATTGATTTTGTAAATTACGTCAGATTTATTTGTTACTGGTGTGGGATCATTAATTTTGAAAAAAAAATGTGTGAATTGTTTTTGAAAGCTACTTCAAAGTTATCAGAAGCAACTGTCACTAACATCAAAGTTATCAGAAGATCACTAAACACGATAAATAATCTGTAGTGTTATTCCTGAAGTGTCATATTTGTTTATACGTTGTGAAATGTGAATTAGTATCCTGCTATTTATATAAAAGTGTGACAGCATGGGAAAGGCGGTATGGCTTGGAAAATTTCTTTGAAAGTGAGCGAATTTTTTGACTGAAAGGATGTCGTGAATGGGGATTGTCGGGATTGGTTTTCTAATTCGGGGTTTATTAAAAGGGTTGGTAGCTGACATTCAAAAGATATGCTAAAATAAAAATTCTTTTGTGAGCAAAATAAAAACTATGTTAATTAGTATGTACGATAACAAAAAGGTAAAGAAAAAATGTAAATATAAATTTAATAAATTATTTGTTTTATGATGTTGGCGTACTACGGCTGAGTTTGCATGTGCCTGTCCTTTGTATAATTGTTACGTTGCCCTAGGCACGATGCACACGGAGGCGATTGGTAGGAGAGTTCGGCATCGCGAAGACCAAAGTAATGCGGTCATTCAGACGGAGAGACTGGCAGGCGACCGGTATGAGATACTGATTTTTAATCTGTTGGGATGTTCGGTCTCTTGTTACGTTTTCTGTATGAAGGTGACCGACGGGACATTGCGCAACATAGTCACACCGTTCATACTGTATCGACCAGATCGCTCCATTCAATCTTGTTTTCATACGGCTTCTTCGCAACTTTTAAAAATGGATAGAAGTGACATTTTTGATAACGACAAACGAGTTTTATTAGTTCACACATATCCTACGCGTTGGAACAACCGTGACCACATTTCTGCGGATAAAGTTAGATAAGTCGCTTAATTTTTATGGGAAGTCCGTTTTGTTTCGAAATTCTTTTTTAAAATCTTCTCGACCGAGTGAATTAGAAAACGTGTATTTGCTGCTTTCTACTTCCTTTGCAGTCTACTAATTTTTACTAATTTTATTAGTACTCATATTTCATTACATTTTATTGAGTTACACTTGCTCCTACAAAGCCACATCAATAGTATTGTTTTTCCTAGTTTGAAAACCTGTTAGTATTTAGCACTTAATCTACTGGATTTATGGAGACATTTTCAATGAAAATCGTAGTAATTTCATATTATACAAACATTTTATAATCTGAATAAAACCTTGGTTTTATGGATTTATGAGAATATTAAATGTTTTTGAAAATGTGTGGTGCTTAGTGACCGTTACTTGATGATTATTTGGAGGTCGTGAGATGCGTTCTGGTGTGACGTAGTTTTAGAAAAACATTTTCTTGGAGATCGTGAGACGTTTCGATCATATTTTGAGATCACTTTCAGGAATTTATAAACATTGTTTAAATTTTACAAATACATGTAGGATGTAAAAAAAACTGAATTTATACTATGCTAGAAAGTTTTAGATCAAATCAAAGTATTTGCACTCACACAAAGTGTTTGTTTTCCGTGTAGATGTGTCATTCTTGTCTGTCGTGTTGAGAGTGCCAGTGAGATATTGATATTTTTGAAAATTTTAAAACTGACTGGAAACACTTGGCTGCTGTATTTGTTAAAAGGAATAATTAGTTACTTTCATTTACATATTATGACCCATCAGTGTAATGCGATGGTAAAATGCTTTTGAAAATTCAACACCGTAACTAAATGAAATTGAGAATTAACGTTAATCTGCGAGTAGGGCGACCGTCATAATGGGCCACTGGGTCCTCGGGGATATTTAGGCCGCCCTTAATAAATTGGGTTAACGAAAGGATAAAAGTCCATCCACAACGGCCGATGAGGATATGAGGCCAGGTGAGATTGTTTCTCGTGAAAAATCATGCCTTTTAGATCATAACTCAAGATGCTCATCTATATATTACTATCGATAAGATGGATCAGAAAACAATTGCCGACGGGGGGATGTAGAATAAGAAAGTGTCGGCTCATGGCCGTTTATCCGTTCTAAAAGTTTATTTTACCGAATTTTCCATATCGCTGGGCGTGAAGAAATGGCTCATCTGTAATTTAACACAGCCAGGTTGATTGCCAGCGACAATGAAACTTTGTTTAGTTTCGATACGTCGCTGAAACTCTAAAGAAGGTAATTAGGGCGGAAATGAGAAATTATTAGGAGATCCATTATCAATTTCCTCTGACGTGTTTGCCCTCAGCTGTTTACAGAAGGGCGGCATCAATATTTGTTCTTGGGAAATGATTTATAAGATGGGATTACGCGAACCAAACTGAAGAGCGCTTATCCATCGGGCCAAATGGCATTAATAAAATGATCGTGTCATAGATTTCCTCTGACGACTTGAATACTACAATTTTGCGCATCGTAGAAAATTTACGCTTGCGCTGTTTTTCTTCTGAATTTTTGCGATATTATTGAATGTTGAATGCTCAAAAATCAACTAAGCTCTGTTTTTAATCAATGAAAAATACTTACAATAACAACAGAAATGCTGAAAGTTCTTCAATTTATATCGACAAGCGATTTTAATTAAGCGAAGGTGTCCTAAATTTCCTTCGAGAAACATTTAATACACAAACTAATAATTATTGTCAATGGTACACAGTAAGATATCGACTGTTTCATTCTGTTTCCAATACCTGTGATTTATCCAGTTAAGTGACTTTAAGAGGGTAGTGGCAGGTTTTGGAATGAAAAATGCATGTTTTATTTTTTAATTTTTTTACGTTTTTTAAAATCACATTTGTAATACGTGTAGGGTACAAATAAAATAACAATGACAAAAAAATAATAGACATAACGGTTACCACCTTTTGTTGCACCGAATTAAACTGGTCCCAAGAAATTGTGAACATTAACACTGCTTCATCTAATTTTTTGAAATCAGCGAATCAAGTGTTTTGTTGTGACTTGATGGACTGCAAATCACCATCCATTGCACTGTTTAATAACTTTTCACTTTTATGTTCGTCATGTGTCAAAAGCTACTTCTTCAACTAAAACTATGTAGTTCAACTCTCAAAACTGGATAACCTGGAGGGTAAAGTAACTGGTTGACAATGGGTAAAACTCGAACTCAATCAAAATGTCACCTCATCCGAAAAGTGTATTCTTTTATTGTATTTTTGATGACACATTTCTCCCAAACCATCATTGAAACGACTCTTTTATCGTGTTGTACAACGGAAATAGGCACACAATTCTAGCAAACAATTTATTTCCAAAGGACCGAAAAGCGAAGAAATACCAATTTCTTTAATACAGAAAGTATAAAGGTTTGTTAAAAAATTTTAGAATCACTAGTACACACAAAGTGTGGCATGAGGGATTATTATACAAATTATAATTATTTATACCCCACTGATTATACAATCATACCTTAAAGAGAGATTTTTCGCGGTAAACCAGGATACGGAGACTTCTGGAATGGAAGAAGTGCTTGCAGGTGTGCCACAAGGGTCAATACTCTCTCCGCTGTTGAACACAATTTTTACTTCTGATATGCTCACAAATGAGAATACACTCACCGCCACATACGCAGATGACACCGCCATCTCTCTTCTACACAAGCTTCACTCATGTTACAAAACCACATATCAACAATTGAAATATGGAGCAATCTTTGGAAAATAAAGTTTAATCCCTCAAAGCCACAACATATCACATATACACTCCGGCGTAAAACTTGTCCTAGCATATACTTATACAATGAACCTGTTCCTCAATCCGACAAAGTTAATTATTTAGGACTTACATTTGATAGAAGACTAACTTGGAATCCACACACACGATTAAAAATACAGACACTGAACAAACGATTTAAAATTCTTTATTACCTACTCAACCGATAATCAATATTACTATTAAAATCAAAACTTTCGACATACACATACCTATTCAAACCTATTTGGATGTACGGGTGCCAAGTATATGGATCGGCGAAGTATTCCAATATTCAAAGATTACAAAGTTTTCAATCCAAAATTTTAAGTCTAATTGTTTCTGCCCCTTTTTATGTAAACAATAATACACTTCACAGAGATCTTCAAATCCCAACAGTTTTTTCATTACCAAAACATATTACAGACGTTTTCATAGTAAATTACAAAATCACACCAACACACAAATACGATTATTCCATTCCCCACAATTACCACGTAAACGTCTGAAAAGAATATGGATAAGAGACCTCTTAAATGATTAATATCATTTAGTTAATCCAGAGCGGCTGCCAATGGGTAGCTTTCTCTATAACGCCCATAATGTCAAACACATAATCTGAAATCCAATCTGCTGGTTGTATGTAATACATGTACAGTTGTAGATACAAATAAATGAAGTAAAAAAAAAAATCACTAGAAATTAAGGATTTTACAAAACCCATATGTTTACAGTATACTAATAAAATAAGGAAGATAGATTGTGACAGGCTAATTAATTTTTGAGAAAATGATATCGAGCCAAAAGCTTCTATTTGAAAGCCTAAATGATAGTCGACCTACGCTAAATTTATAGGATTTGATAGTTATCCTGAAAGTATAAACTCTCCTGAAATTGTAAAGCTCATCAAAATTAACGTGAAGAGAAGTTGAGTTATGTATAAAAATAATAAATCACCCAGCGGGAAGAACCACCTTAATGCATTAATAAACTGACGGACAAATTTGACGGACCGCAAAATTTATTTAGT
This sequence comes from Cimex lectularius, assembly GCF_000648675.2. NCBI lineage: Eukaryota > Metazoa > Arthropoda > Insecta > Hemiptera > Cimicidae > Cimex > Cimex lectularius. The sequence continues at coordinate 448,075 of NW_019392694.1, forward strand.
GTTAAATTAAATCCATTATCATTCTACATTAGCTACAGGTAATTAGCAGCTATCGTGTTCAAAATAAACAGTAAATAATGCTTTGTTTACTTTTGTGCTGTTTAATTCACTTTCCACAAAAACTAGCATTTCGCTCTTTCATTCTGCACTACACCTAGAGATCCATTTCAGTTAATCGTTCTGCTTCGTTGATTTCGTTTGGTATTATTCATATTCTTAAACCTTTTTCAATAGCTTCAGTCAGGCATTTGAGTGAGTATAACAATGTGATAACATTAATAGAGGAAGTATACTGCCAGCGAGGAGTCGCAAGGAGACTGAGGGTAAATCATTCTTCAATAGGAAGGGTTCTTCGGCGCTTCAGAATAACAGGTCTTCACACGAGAAGGCTACGACAGGGTTGACCTAGGAATACAGAACCGAGAGACAATAGATTCATTCCGCATCAGGTTCTACGAAAAGGCATTACGTGAAATGAGATAAGATATCTGATAAGACATGATCGAAATGTTTCGATTTCCTCCAGGTCTGTAAGAAGAATGGTCAACGAACGTACCCTCAGGGCCCGGCACCTGACTTGTGGACCACTTCTTACCACCACAGTTCAGAAAAAAAGCCAGGATTCAATTCTAATGGGGACATACGAATTGCGCCCTGGATCCCGCACCGATTTGGTTTTTGTGCGAGGAATTACTTCACATAGGTACTGACAAGAAATAATCGAAGAACATGTCGGGCCATTTGCTCTATAAAATATATAGAGAACGTTTACTTGAAAGATCGTTTGTGAGATTCTCTCATTTCTAAAATGGGGTGCGAGATGTTAATTGACAATATAACGTAGATGACATAGTCATAAACGCGTTTATTGCGCGATTGGCAAATAATATCATACTGATATAATACAAATCAAAATCTATATAAATATTCAGGCTCATTGCCAGATTTATTTTTAGTTTCTAATTCTGTTCAACAAAACGATTAAAATGTCTTTTGGTCTCCCGTTAATATCTTTTTTTTTCAATTTGGAAAGTCTTGGGTTCAAATCTGACACTGCCTTTTTTATCTAAACTAAAACCTTTAATTAATTGAAAGATATTGTTCACGCGGACTTCGAAAACTAGTGAATTTAATAAGCTAAAATGAAGTATATCTTCACTAACGCTCTCCGTGGCTATTTCATTTGTCGCGGAGAATCAAATAGATTACACGACATTTGAAAAATGACAAAAAGGACGGAAAATTAAAAAAAAAAGTGGGGTTGAGATGGGAAATTAGTGTCTGAGTTGATCGAAGTCACGATAGCTCAAGTGGTAGAGCAGCGGCCTGACACTGCCTTTTTTATCTCAACTAAAACCCTTAATTAATGGGAAAATATTAATTGGTCAAGCGGACCACGAAAACTAGTGAATTTATTTAATGGTGATGAAGAACTTAATTGGATAGAAAATCATTGCGTTGGGGGCTAAACCTAGCTGTTGATAGTCTCTGGAGCACAGTTTCGGCTCCTGGATGGATAAGACCGAGGGGTGCCATCACCTTGGAGAGCGGTGATTATTAAGACCTTCCGGAAATTTATTGTAAATTCCGAAAGCTGGTAATAACAGTGGGCTGCTGGAAGTGATAAGCTACAACTTTGTATACGTGTGTTTGTGAGTGCTCAACGGAGCTAATATAAATCAGTATACACCAGTGTAAACGTGTGAATTTCATTATGTTGAGGAATTATAAAATATTGGCAAGATAACCTATTTATTAATGGTACACATACTTTTAATTGAAAATTAAAATATGTCGATACAGAGTTAAATTTTGATTAAGCCCTTCTAACGTCAAATGGTTATGCTAATCAGTTCCAATTAGACAGGTGATTTGACTCAGCGATTATTACCAAGGTTGGAGGCAGGTTGCAATGAAGACATTCACGTTACAATCTGTTCATTAATTTCATGACAGTTTGACCTACATCGATGTTGTAGGTTTGTCAGTGTTGTCTTTGCCTCTACTCACCGAATGACAGCCATGTTATTTTCGTTTGTCATCACAAAATACATAAAGAGAAAGAGACACAACACATGAGAGAGCTTGAGAGAGAGAGAGAGAGAGAGAGAGAGAGAGAGAGAGAGAGAGAGAGAGAGAGAGAGAGAGAGAGNAGAAAGGGAGAGAGAGAGAAAAGAGCGAGTGTGTGAGAGTGGTGAGGTAAAATTAAGTAATGCTTAACATTAAGTATGCTATGTAACCTAAAAAATTAATTATTTCTTAAAATTTCAGAAAATATAGCTAGTTTTTCATTTTTTATTTCAAGGGAGTTTACAAATGGCATCATCATTTAAACCCCGGCATACAAAAGAAAGACGCCGACTGATGGGAAGACGCATTTCAACGTTTCGTCTTAGAGTTCTCACCCTAAATGCCCCCTTCCCCCATCAGCTTGGAAAAACGATGTTTTGACATTTCAAAGTGGGGTACATTCATAATTTGGCTCTCTAGGTTAGTCTTTTGTCGAGGGCTCTCATAGTCTTGTGATACATAACAGCCCACTTGTCAAGAACTCTCCGTAGGTCTTCTTATCTACCGGCAGAGGCTGATATACACCTCTACCCTTCCTTTCCGTTTTTGCCCCCCTTCACGTCTGAGCCGATGGACGTCCTTCTGAACCATATTCCTATAGTAAACACATAAAATTTCACAAAATTATTGAGAAATAACAAAAATATGATGAAGATTAAAAATAAAGAGTTTCCTAACAACCAACGCTTCTTGGCTTATGAATTCCCCTACCAACCTCGAGAATAGCCATAGTTCGCTATATTAGCATAAATCGTTCTATTGATTTGACCTGTTTTAATTTTTAAACAAATGTATACAAAATGGGTTAAATATCTACTAAGCAATATCTTTTAAAAGTATTTGATATTGTTTTAATATTCAGAGAAGGGAATCGTATTGATTAGGCTTGTTTATTATCAAATGAGCAGACAATTGAGCTAGTAAAAAAAGAAACTTTTCCATTTTTTAATTATTGAAAACTTTTAACTACTTGGTTTGTTTCGACAATTTCCACCTTTCCACTTCATTCATCTCTATACCTTTTTTTATAAAGCGAAATCGTTTTTAGAAAGTGAGTTTCAGGACTAATTTTTCCCCAAACATAAATTGCGTCCAACTTGTTTTGTCGAGAAGGTAAAAATACAAATGAAATTATTTCACCCCTGGTGGTTACCTCAGGGAAGTTTTATTGCCTTTCAGTTGCGCGAGCGAAATTCGCCTGCAACAAGTTTTAATTAGGATTTAAAGAAGCCCTGTTTACATTGTAACCATCAAATCGCTCAGATTAATTAAAGGATTCGATGCCGCATCCAATTAATCTTCCGTGTGAATATGTTTATCAAAGAGGACAATGTGTAACGGGTTAACAAATTGACGCCCGGGGGGGGGGTACATGCTTCTGACTGGACTTTTATTCAGCTTTGATTTTATATTGAATGGATGTTTAGTGCGAACAGTAATACAATACTTCGAGCCAAAGGATGTAAAAGAAGAAAACATCAAATTTTATGAACATTTTACTTACCTCTGATGAAACATATACCATGAAACTTAATACAAATTCAGTAATCAAAAATCGCATAATCATTATTGATGCAATAACGCGGACATTTCAAAACCAACAAAAGAATTTTGAACATTCTGAAAATATATTACAAGTAAGGTAAATAAAATGTATATAAATAATATACATACACGTATTATTTGTATATTTATTTATGTATCATCATTAAAAAATGTAGTTTATATTCAATAGAACCTAACAGAAAATGTTATTCAGGTTGACACACGAAAGCCCGCGTATGTGTCCGTCATGTAGATAATGGGTGCTTGATGAGTCGTACTTACTGGAAAGGTGCAATTTATTGGATCTACACAGAGAGCGCATAGGAATGCCACGCGACTTGAGAATTGTGCTTGAGCACGGCGGCGAGTATTTCGGCCTTCTATTCCTATTCTTGAAGAAACAAGAATTATATTTATTGTTTGTAGTACTGGTAGTTCAGTGTCCCCTTGTGAGTGTTGAGAGTGAACGTATTCATTGGCGTGAATGTGTGGTGTGAGGGAGTTTATGGCGAATTATTGAGTACACCAATCGACTTCCAATTTGGTTAGAGGGTTCGTTAAATTGAATAGCGGTTCGTTAATGTAAATACAGGGTTCTGGAGGACTTGAGTACTCCACCACCCTAATTGAGTAAATGTTATGTAAATAGAAAATAAGGTATTTAAGGATGTGTGGTGATTAGTCACCGTTAAACGATAATTATTCAGAAATCGTGAGATGCGGTCTGGTGTGATGTAGGTTTCAGAAAAACATTTTCTTTATCGTGCCAACGTTTCGATCTTTATTGAGANTTAGTGACCGTTAATCGATAATTATTCAGAAATCGTGAGATGCGGTCTGGTGTGATGTAGGTTTCAGAAACACATTTTCTTTATCGTGCCAACGTTTCGATCTTTATTGAGATCATCTTCAGGGCCTGGGATTTACAAACATTGTTTACATTTAACAAATACATTTAGGATGTGGAAAAGTGAATTTATACAATGCAAAATATATTTTTTATATTCAATCCAAGTATTTCTACTCACTAAAAATGTTTGTCTTCTGTGTAATTGTGTCATTCTTGCGTGTCGTGTTTAGAGTGAGATATTGCTGTTTTATGTTTATATACGTTGAATATTGAAGGGGTGGGGAAGGAAGTCGGTCTAGAAAAGACATTTTTGTATAAGGCGTCGGCTTCTTTGAGGTGAAAAGAATTTAGAATTAAGAAATACTAAGAAGTATTTAAGAATTAAATTCACTAGTTTCGTGGTCCGCTTGTCTAATTAATATCTTTCAATTAATTTTTTATCTCAACTAAAAACCTTAATTAATTGAAAGATATTAATTGGTCAAGCGGACCACGAAACTAGTGAATTTAATAGGTTTAAAATGAAGTATACCTTCACTAAGGCTCTCCATGGTCATTTGTCGTATCTAGCCGAAGATCATGGGTTCGAATCCCGCTCGTAACACTGACTTTTTTTATCTCACCTAAAAATCTTAATTAATTGAAAGGTATTTAAGAATGATGGAGAATGTGGATGGGTATGAATTTAGGAACTGCATTCGTTGCGTGCTGAATTGACCAAGCTGTTGACAATATCCGGAGCCCACATCGGTGTCTGGAAGAAGCGACCTAGGTCCGACCCCGAACTGCCAACACCCGAGGAGGGTGATTTTCGGGGTTTGCCGGAAATTTATTGTAATTCATAAAAGGTGGAATTGCCGGTGGCTTGCGAGAAGTAATAGGTTCATCTCTTTACAAGCGTGTATATGTCTATTTGATTACAGTAATCAAAGCCAATAAGGGATGATGCCGATTAGGAAGATACCAATTTGTACCTTCAACGAGCTTTTAACAAATCCCTTTTTAAGTGCAATGTCACTGTAATTACTATGTATTACAATGTTATATATATGTTAATTACAGTCTGTTCAGTATAATGGATATTTACCATTTTACAAAGGCCAAAGGCCCAAAGATAAGTCGTGAGTAGTACATAAGTACAAATATTACGTACAGTATATGCCCACTGAATACGTACATACATGAGCAGATTTGAGCTTATACAAATCCAAATCCAAATTGTGATGTAATGAAGGCCTTGAATGTTTACCAATCTACAAAACAAATTGTAATGTTCTACGTATTTTAGAAGGTGTGGTGGGTTTCGGCATTTCGCCTTCTAAATAGTCGGTTAATAATAGCTTCACTAAACCGACGATTAATTGAAAATAGACTTTTCCTGGGAAACTAAATGGTTTTTTTAGTTGGATAAAATATCCATTGTAATTTGAAATTTGCGGCTTGAGGTTCGGCGTCTAATCCTGTTATTGGCCGAGTCAATTGGCTCTTAATTCAGCTTTTCCAATGTCCAGTTGTAAGGCATGTTAAACGGAGCAAATCCGATAAGGCGATTATGGCAGATCTTGGTAATCGACCCTTTCGGCAACGATCAGAATGTAAAGCCACCAATCGCCCGGGGACAATATGGACTTAGATCGTGGATAAAGTACATGCTAATTTTATGAATTTGTGAACATTATTTTGAAAAAATATATCGGTTGTAATTGTACGCTGTTAGAGTACCAAAAGTGCTTGGTTTATGTCCTTCCGTGTAAAACTGAATTTTCTCATTAACAAAATGTTTTAAGGAAAATTGAAATAAGCCTAAAATTAAAATTTGACCTAACGCTGATTTCAATCATACAAATATGGGAATCAGGCCACAACTATCTGAACATACCCAATGACACTGCCTAATCATACGACAAACCTGTATCTTTGTTTTTCTTTTCTTTTTCTGTAGATCCCCTGAAGAAGATAATAAAACTTGTCGAAAGTTTGGGCATTGATATAATACCATTGTATGTTTGAAGACCACAATCCGAGCACTGTATCTTTTTCTTTCACTAAGGATGTAGCTTTTGTTTAGGAAGAGGTATACTTTGCACCTGTTTGCTAAACCAACCACTTGCACAGCTAAAAAATGTTTAAAAAAAACGACAGCTGGTTGTATGGTAGCCTTTTTACTGCGGATTTTGGTAGAATTCATGATGTTCTCTCATTCTGTGATAATTCCTTTCAATTTGTATGCAGAAGATATGGCATTAATATTGAAGATTAATTGTACTGTGAGGTGGTTCACTTTCAGGCTAAACCTACATAGTTGTCACTGCACGGAACTATTTTCCTTATATAATCCTTCCTACAGTCCCTATTTGGCACAATGACACAAACATTTTAATGCACGGATTTGATGAAGTTAATGTGCAAGATTCTAGGAAGTGATTGTTTGGTATTATTCAAGCTATGCAGCCTTTTGACTTATTGGGCTTTTCTAGTTCAATTGACACGAATCTTTTTAGGAAGTAGTATGCCATTGATTGTTCTTGATGCAACTATTTTTCGCAGGTGGCCCTGGTACCTTTGATTATGTCTCTATTGAGAGGTAGTTTTGCATTCGAAGATAATATGGGTGGGTCCTTCATTACCAGTGCGTAACCTACAAATGGGGCCATCATTGAATCTACCCATGTTCGATAGGTGTTTTCTCAGATGCCAAGATTTTTTTATGGCCTTATCACTAACCTGCATTTTACTATAGCAAATTTAGTGAAATATCTGTGTCTGATGCCTGTGACGTTCGTCCACCTCACCTTTTATATTTATAGACGCATTTTTACATGGAGTAATCAATGTTGTTTTTCTGTCAACCCGTGCTGGTTAATTTCCCAGAATTCTTTGCGCCCTGGCATTGGTATTATCAAGTTATCCAAGATTTTGTATATTATGGATCCATTCACTGACATGCACTGAATAACTTTTCGTTTAAACTAGAATAACTTTCAGTCCTTTTTAATGAAGTAACACTTAATTTTCTTAGTGCAACATGTAACAAAACTAACCGAGTTGGCAGAAATTTGATCGACTTTCACATTTCAGCTTGCATATTTTTAAATCAATGTTAAGCCAGTGTCCTTTGTTCCGGGCTGCCAGTCTAGGCTTGTATCTTTGACGTATTGCCTTAACTCTAAGTTTTATAAAGATTCCGATACGTTTCAATAAACAGCCTGAATAGGCTGGCCAGTCAGAAAGAGTGATGTAAAAACAAATGAATTTTTTATAAACTTTCAAAATTTTGTTTGTGCACACATAAGTTGGCATAAAAATAAATGGGTTAGTGTCTTTTGTTTGTAAATAGATTGATTGATGGCAGGGTTGAAACTAATTAATTATAAGGTGAAAATTTGTTAATCAAATGGGACATTGTGTAAGAAGATAACAAATTGATGCCCTCAGCGGCACAACGGGGCCTCTTGTTGAATCTACAAAATTTTCCGACCCTGTATTGATACACGGTGACGTAGATGGATATGTCCTCCTCTCGTCAACCCTCCCATCCGTCCTTTTTGTTAAGAAGCACTAGCACCATTCTATTTAATAACATTCAATGTCTAATTTCTCAGGACGTTTCTTTTTTATCAATCCGTTTTCATTTTGAATTACTTATTATATAAATAAAATGATGGACAAAATTAACCCACAACCCTTAATTTTTAATGTATTTAGATTTATTCAAATTTCGCGTATCAAAAATTGGTTTAGTTGTAAAAGTAAGACATTTACAAAGAAAATGCTTATTGTCTAATTCTAAAAAAATTATAGAATTTTAGAAGCTCATAAACTAATTATGGTTAAATCACCCCCCCCCCACAATAGATTAACACATTTCCTAGCCAATGAGATAATAACAAAACAAATATCATGGTTTAAATACATGTCGGAAATAGGGAGGCAGTATAGTATTCAAATAAATAGAAGCACTCTAATGACGCTCAGTTGTACAAATTTTCTAAACAATCTAGAGGTGAAACTAACGAATGATATAGTGACTAAGGATAGGGATAATGTTTACCATAGATTATGTGTATGTTTAGACTTAAACAAAGGTAACCAATATATAAACAAAAAAATATAAATATTTATGGCAAATCATTACTGTTTAGAGCGAGGGGAGAACTCTTGCAACTGAACTGCCAGCTTTGGAGAAGCGATTTGAATTTTACTTGCTCAAGGTGCAATTGCAATGTTCCAGAGGACACTGTGCACTTTTTCAGTAAATGGCTGGGCGAGCTCAGGAAAATATATTTAGGGAAACACAATTAGATTTAGTAAATATCCTTAATGACGGAATTGATTGGGTTCATACAATGAAATTTCTCGCACGAGCTGTGGAAGATAGAAGATATATGATTGCAAATTTCAATTATTAAAAAATATTAAATATTTCAATTAATTTAATAATTTAGCAGCAACTCGACAGACGGCCACTGCCATTGTCATTCGTGCTTTGAAGTATATATCATTATTAATAAAGTATTTATTGTACAATAAAGCTATTATTCATTCATTTATTCATTCATTCATAAAAATCTCTGGCATGAATCACGTCCGTTAAACACATATTCATTCCATGGAAAAGATTTCTGATAAAATCCAGAGGAATTCTCTTCGAATAAACAAAAACAGCCGTTTCCAACTCTTCTAGGGAGGTTGGACCTTGGTTTCGCCGCAAGTTGGTTCCAAATGTGTTCGATTGTGTTCAAATCTGAAATTCGAGCTGGCCAAACCAACCACTCAATTCCAACCTCAATCAGGTATTCATCCATAATACGTGCTCTATGGAGGCTGACATTATTTTGAATCTTTCACCGATGTGGGGGCAAATGTCACTGCATGATATTGGATTATGTCTTGTAAGCACCTCTGTGAAATTAGAGATTTTTCTCGCACAATAATCAATTCGCTGCGGACGTCCAAAGAAATGCCACCTCAGAACATCACTGACCCACCGTAGAATATCACATGGAAAAACATTAACTGAAAGGGATATTTAGGCGTAGCAGAATGAAAGGGCATAATGTTACATTTTGTACAAATGGGATCAATCAGTACTGAAGTTAATAAAGGAAGTAAACCAAGCATAATTTATTTGAACTACGATAACTTTTAATTACCTGTAACTAATATACCAAGATAATAGATTTAATTTTCAACTAAGTAAGGTATTATTGACTATGCACTAAATTTGTCCGTCGGTGTGTATAACGAATTTATACATAAAATTATAGTAGACTGTAAACAATTATTTAGGAAGGAACATCATATTGAATTTCGACCTTTCTCGATTTCAGGTTTAGAGATTCAATTATCCTGAACTTTTGCCTTCTTGAAGTAAAGTTATATAACTAAGCTTATAATCTTTTTCTTATTCAAAGTAATAATTACCTTGTGATGTAACACTCGTTAAATTATGAAAACAAATTACAAAACCCGTTTTTTTATTAACTCGTAATCATTTTCTTATTTTACGAAAAACAGCCTATTTCCTCCTCGTGTCCTTCTGAAATTAACTAATTTCTCTACATCGATCGGTCTCAGATTAGGTAGCACCTTAGGTTTTAACTCAATGAACTGAAAATATTACCCAAGATTCAAAATTGATTTTTTTTAATGGATACAATTAAAATTCGCGCTGGGTTTAATTGGTGAAAATGTGATTAAAAACTCTGATGACGATGTCAATAGAATAACAGCTAATTATTTACTCATCAAAGGAAAAAATAAATTTTCATTCCGGAAAAGCTCAAATTTTTCAGTCAAACTGCGAGAACAAGCAGACCAGAAATAGTTGATTTTGGTCGACCATTATTGACAGTCACCCCAATAAGTATCGACGGGTCTCACCAGTTTTAAATGAGAACGTAGAAATTCAATATATTTTCAGGTTTTAATAATGAGAGAGGAGGACAAAAAGTTCAACATCGACTAGCGTGGAAATGACTGATTTTCTTGGCCGAAGTGCAGTTTTTCTATTCGATACGGTCAAGCAGAAAAGAGTAAGAGAGAAATTAAAAGAGAAACCAGAAAACAGATAAATCCCAGTTCCTCCTTTCTATCCGGTTTATTCTCTAATTTGGTTTGTAGCCCGTGTTGATGTTTTTATTTCTCAAAAGTTTTGAAAGAGTAATTTCTTCCTTATTTTCTTCTGAATCAGCAATACAGTTTACCGAAATTACTTATTGTTTAAATAAAATAGTAATCTGATCGCTAATTTTTTTTTTTCAACTGCTAATATCTTCTTTTCTGTTCTAGGTACGTTCGCTTTTCGTTCCAGCTAAAAAAAGGTATTCGCTTGCATAAATATTTTTATAAAGAGACTAGAGGGCGAATGTGGCATAAGGCAGCCATCATTCTGATTAAAATGGCTTCCTCTCGAGGAAGTACTCGGCTAAACGCATAATGAATAGGAAAGCCGTCAGTGGAACAGTTCTCATCAGCATTCAACTCCCGCCCGGCCTACAATCTGCCCTAATTACGGACATAACATTTGTATAATTAAAAAAGTATATATTTAATTCAATTCGTGTCCCGACCTACATTAAATTATTTTTAGTTGTTAATGGTCGAGTTGAGCTCGTCGCGCTAATATTATTTTTCAAAATTTTTTTTATACCACGCGGAAAACATTATACAAAATTAAAATTAAGAATCTACTCTGCTTACTTTTTGATTTTTTCTGTAGATAGAGATATGATTATGTAGACATTCTGTAGCTAGACGTAGATGTAAATGTAGGTGTGTGTAGTATATAAAGGCCCGGTGAGTTTCTCTTGCACCAATGTTCCTATAACAAAAATATATTGTTTCATATTTTTTAGTCTAGTTTCAAATGTTTAGCTTTGTTTAGAGAAAAATTATACAGGGTATGGTATGGTTTGGTGAAAAAGGATACTAGGAAGCGGGGTTTGCACTCCCCAGTCAAGGCAGCCTTCTGGCTTATTGTACCTTCCTAGTTTTTTATTTCCGTGCAATAGACTCAATCCTTATTCTTAGAAGTATCAGGTCATTGACTGTCGCTGCTACAATTTGATTCCCTAAGTTTTTTTCCTTACGTTAGGTTAAATCTCCATTGAGCTGTTGCTTCGCATTCGAAGATTATATGAGCGGCTGTTTCCTCCTCCTCATTACATAATCTGCAAATAGGTTCATCGCTGTATATACCCATGTTGTCTAGATGTTTTCTCTGAGTTTGGCCCTTTCCAATTGCAGCAGCGCTTTTCCCAGTCTTGGTGAGGGTTGGTTCATCCTAAGTTTACTGGTCTAGCACCGCTAGAGTTTATCCACTTCTTCTTTTGTTTTGTTCGGATCCAGTCTGCGATGGAGGATTCTATATTTGTATTTGTTATCCCAAGTATAGGTTCAGGGTCTATGTATGGTCTTGCAGATCCTCCTCTGGCCAGTCTGTCTGCTTTCTCGTACCCAAAATTCCCCTGTGCCCTGGCACCCAAGATATCATCAGGTTGTTGTGTTTCCACAGGTTTTGGTGATTTTGGATGCATTCACTGACTAATTTTGATGTGATTCTTTTACATGCTCGTGCTTTCATGGCTGCTTGGCTATCTGATCTTGATTGATGGCATGTATTTTTGCTTGAAAGACCGAAGTATACTTCACTAATGAGTTTGATTGCTCATGTTTTGGGCTTGTACAGAAAACGCCTGATCCGGTTCCTTCGTTTGTTTTGGAGCCATCTGTGTACCATATCATTGTATCTGATGCTCTCCTTTGTTCTTCCTCTCTTTTATAGTCCGTTGAGACTTCATAGGAAGTTGTGAAGATTGTTTCCGGGATCATATAATCAGTCCTCATTTCTAATAATGGGTGTCTGATTTTGTTGATTATGGTTGTATGCCCGAATTTTTTAGTTCCTTTCCTATTTAATTGTTTCTGGAGCCTAAGTGAGCTTTTCCTAGCCTCTCCTTGTATGAATTATTCAGGGTACTTTAGGCCCAGCTCAATTTCCAAATTTTAAATAAGGCCGTGTTCATCCTGACACATCATTTTAAATTGTTTTTTACGCTTAAAACAATGGTGCAATCGGATTTTAAATTGGTCAAAAAAATGAGAACGCTAAGGCGAAAAGTTTGAAAAACTCAGTTCGTTTGTTTCGTTGATAATTAAAATAATTTGCTTCTTCACTAAAGTAAACATAAATTGCCTTCATTGTTTACATTTTGTCATTGTTTGTTAAGCTCGCATTATGAAAGCAAATCTTAATTCCAGGAAGTAAATACATTTTACGATAATACCTAATCGTTGCATTGAGTATCCCATTCAAAATGAACCAAAGAGCACATTTTTCCGATCAACAGCTAGTTGATTTGTATGATTGCTTCATTGATAGTGGTGGTATTGGCGTCGTGCAGTCGAGTTGTCCACGCAGAAATTTACTAATCGCCCCAGAGTAAACCACAAAACGTTTATTCGTGTTGCTCGCAATATGAGAAGATATGAATCAATTGCTTTTCCATCACCAAGAAACCGCGCAATACCACCATTATCAATAAAGCAAAGAAGTTTTTCCTGTTTCCTTTGTTGCGGTCTGCTGTTTCTTTCCTTCCAACAGCTGCTAAAAGGCCGATGAATCGTTTTGATCCAATGGTTGAATTCCACATTTGCTCATTTTTAATTTGTTTTTTGTCTGAGCTACTCATTGGAAACATTAAACCCTATGCTCCAAAAGGGCTCAGGACTCAGGATTCATACTAGCCCCTGCTCTTGTTAAAGAGTCCGCTTTTTGATTTCGGTAAAAATGCTTTATCTAGTTGCGTTAGTCCTTTTATTAATTTTTCGAACTGATAAAGAAAGAAACATTCGAATAAATAACATTACATAAAATTCATAATTGGATTACATATTTTGAACGTTCTCCCGCGATGCTTTAGTAACCAATAGACTATAAAAAAGTTTACAAATTTATAAAAGCAACTTTTTTCTTTAAGTAATCCTTCTTCTCTAGACGCTGAAACCCCTGAAAATACCAGATTTTCACAGTGATACTAATCTTGATTCTTTGGAGGGTGATGTATACAGAATTTATTCAGTAATTCTTTTTCGGGCAAGATTTATGACCAGCAAATGATAGTATTTAATAGCTTAACATGAAAAATAACCTACTTTACACTGCTTTTCCTAATCTAACTTTTTTTTAAACGAAAAAAAAACCACTGAAATTTTAACTTCAAACCTAACAGTTGTAGGCGAAATTATTCATGCAGCCGGCGCGAACTGATTTTAATTAAGGAACTTTTGCGTCGAAAACAAATTGTAGTCTGATGATTTACGCATTTTACACAGATGAGACGAGTACTATTCGAACGAGGGCGTTAGAAAGTGGTTAGCTGCAAAGCTGCTGCCCCTGCCTGTCTTAATTAATTCTACATTAATTATTTCGCCCTTTCCCGTGCCCCAATGGTGTTGTTAACGCCTTGCATGCCAGTTACAATTTGATGGCACGAAAGCACAATTATTTATGAAATATATTGGATATGGAACGATAGCTTTCATTGAAAATTAATTGATAAATACGCAATTAGGGAAGTTCAATTATCCATTATAACTATTCCATATTTATAATAAAAAGATTGTCCCACTAGTTTATTCTAATAATAAAATCTTTACAATGCAAGGTGGTGATCAAGAGGTGGTCCTCGGAGGAGATGACTCGTAGAAGAAACGTCATCCTCGCCTGGTTAAGAATAGGCCATGCAAGGTTGACTTATGTCCAGAGCCGGGGTATGAGTTACGCATGCCAAGAAAGATTGTTCGATGTGATCCACCTAATTGCACGGTGAAATTCATTTGTTCGTTGAAGAGGCGTAGGTATGATATCAGATATGAAAAATGTGCTGTAACACGGTAGCGATTAACTGGGTCCGTTCTACCAATACTTGGAGAAAACAGGATTATTTTACAGCATATAGTAATGATAGTTTTGTATCCCCCTAGTGAGTGTTGAATGTAATGAGAGAGACATCTCAATTGTATAGTAGGCACAATATTTAACGATATTGCAAATTAATTACATATTTATTAAAATTATTCTGCGTTTTAATCAACAAAACGAACGAAAAAAGCGAAATTCATAGCGATGATTAAATTTCACACTCAAAACCCACTAAAAGCGATTGGTTAACAACACACTGACTTGTGCAAATCGTGCAGGTGAATTATTGCCAATAATTACAGGCTTTGATAAAGCTGTGTGAAAAGGTTGGGACGTGAGTACATTTCAGTGATTCGTATCAACCGGTTTACACGAATCCAGTAATCACTGTTTACCTTCTGTATGTTGTTAATTGAACTTTATGCAAGGCACAGACTTCACCGTGAAAAGACTTCCGCATCGATCACTCTCAGTCTACTTGAACATCTATGCCACTCATAAAGCGAAGAGACTCGTCATTTTCATTTTAGGAGGAAATAAATTTCAAAAATTAACATCTAATGCAAATAAAAATTATTAAATATATAAGAAAAACAATTAAGTATTTACCCCACAGCAATCCTCTAACCAATTTCATGGAGGGGTACTAGTTGAAAATTATTATTCAGAAATTGTGAGATGCGGTCTGGTGTGATGTAGATTTCAGAAAAACATTTTCTTTATCATGTCAACGTTTCGATCTTTATCTCTTAAGGGCCTGGGATTTACAAACATTGTTTAAATTTAACAAATACATTTAGGATGTGGAAAAAAATTGAATTTATACAACGCAAAAAAAATAATTTTTATATTCAATCAAAGTATTTCTACTATCTCAAAGTGTTTGTCTTCTGCGTAATTGTACCATTCTTGCGTGTCGTGTTGAAAGTGCCAGTGAAATATTGCTGTTTTATGGTTATATACGTTGGATTTTGAATGGGTGGGGAAGCTTCCACCCACGCCTACAATTTACACGTGAAATCGAAAACAACAAAACAATACCATTTTTAGATTCACTCGTATTAAAACAACCAGATGGCACATTAATCACAGATTGGTATCAAAAACCAAAAAAACACAGATCGCTACCTCTCACCATCCTCTTCATACAATATTAAACACGGCTAAGGGTTGCATAAATAACATCTTTCCATTAATTACTCTTTTTATGTATTCGAATCAGCCGAAGGTCGGTTTCAACTTATTAATTCCTATAAATGCTTCAACCAACTTTGATAAAACAGGAAAAGAACAAATCTGCAGACGAACAAATTCGTATCTATTAAAATGCATAATTATTTTGTGACCGAGCTAAGTAGAGAGAAATATTCGAAATGAAAGTTTTTTACAAGAAACAAAGTTCATATTAAAAGCCAAAACAACAAATTGACCGATTTATAATAACCTTGGAATATAATTCTTTTATCTATTTTTTTAATTGAATCTTACAACGAGTGATACAAAAACGAGAAAGGTTTAAAAGTTCGTCATTTCTTTCATGTAACAACAATGTAATTCATACAATCAAGACCTTTACGATTGGCCCTGGCGTTTGCACACTGAAATTCGCAAAAATCCGTCAAAGTTTGTCCAGTTATGGGTAAAATAAATATGGTGAGCGGTGAGGCACGAAAATGGAATGTTTCATTTCACTGAGTGATCTGTTTTGCTCCGATCCGTAAAAAGAGCGGTTTTCCCACCTCTACTTCAGTGTTTATGTTCTGCGTTCACAGAATCAGACTTTTTTTCTTTATTTTTTTGCTTGTCATCCTCAAATCATAAACCGATAAGTAATTATTTGTTTTATGTAAAAGTTAAAGAAATTTAAAAGTCGAAGGTACAAACTGAAAGAAAATGTATTGCTACTAAACTTTTTGTCGTTATTTATTGATATCATTATTATTCAGAAATCGTGAGATGCGGTCTGGTGTGATGTAGGTTTTAGAAAAACATTTTCTTTATCGTGCCAACGTTTCGATCTTTATTGAGATCATCTTCCATCACCAGACCGCATCTCACGATTTCTGAATAATCATCGATTAACGGTCACTAATCAGCACACATTTATTGATATCTTTATTTTTAAAACAGTACTAAGTTTACATTGAACTGAAATATTCAAGTAAGTTTCCTAATTTCCTACCAAAAAGGTGGGCTCGATTATCGTATCTCGAATTTTCATATATTGGCAATTGGTCAACGTGTTCAGTTTTATACGAGAGTCTTACTTGCAACTAGAAACAGCGCTATCATCAATTTAACGGAGCCTCGCCCAGGGCGATGCTGCGTTTTGTTTACGTTTGACTGTATGGAGCGTAATAATTCATGATAGTGGCATTGAGGCTAATTGAGTGAGATACACTGGCCCTTATCTCCTCAAAAGCAATTATATGATACTATTCGTCATTCACACTCCTCATAGCATCACTTCTAAGCGGTTGAGAAATAAACAAACACATTTATCCTGGTTTGCATAAGTTCAAATTTTATTTCTTCTTTATTTGTGTCTGAAATAAATGTGTAGGTTAATTTTGAGCCACTGGTCAACACCTATCAAGTTTTGGAAAATTAAAAGTATTAAGTTATTTTTTCTTCAATATATCCCAAAGTACAGACATTGGAAGACCATATGGTTAAACAATAAATAACATATATAAAATAGTATCATAAACATTTCTTATTTTTTATATATTATATATTCGATCGAATATAACTATGAACAATTATAAAAAGCTTTTTATCGTATTTTCAAAGGGGTTACTAATGCGACAAAAATGTCTGCTATTTATTCACACATTCCGCTACACGTAAATCCAATAAAACCACGGTATTAAAATATGGGTACGCCTGACATGGCGCTTTTTTATTATGAAAAATCTTATTAATCAAAACAGCAGAACAAAAATCATGAAAAACATTATACGTATATTACAAATTTTATTACTAAGTGAACAATGTATTTATTTCATCCTCTCATTTACCCCCTTACACTTTTACAAAACATGTATTTTTTAATATTATAGTTGACGATTAATGTGTAATGTGTATTCGTTTCGCACACTTGAATAATTTAAGCTTTATGTAAGGCAGTTAATGATATTAACGTTTAAATAATAATAATAACTCACTAGTTTTAGTGGTTCGCTTGACCAGTTAATATATTTCAATTAACTAAGGTTTTTAGTTTAGATAAAAAAGTCAGTGTCACGAGCGATTCCAAGGATGGAAAATTCAAAAGGTAGTGTTGAGAGGGGAAGTTAGTGTCCGAGTGGATTGAGGTCTCGGTAGCTCAAGTGGTAGAGTAGCGGCGTATCTGGCCGAGGAGCGTGGGTTCGAATCCCGCTCGTGACACTGACTTTTTTATCTCAACTGAAAACCTTAATTAATCTTATAAAAAAAACCACTTTTATAATATCTTGCAATCGCTGTGCTAACGTAAGAATTTCCGCTGTTGCTAAGGGAATCCTGTCTGAGGATTTCGTTATCTAGCAATACGATTAATTTGTCCAGAAACAGAATATTAAATGGAAATTAGTTTGCGTGTAGGGTTTTACGAGAATGGGCGTTCTACCAACTTTGCATATAATCAGCCAATTGCAACAATAGACTTAGATAAGTCGAAAACCGTAATTTACAAAGTCCTATGAATCGAAGTGAGGTTAATATGCCCAGGTATATTCTTAATAGCGATTAATCGCTTAAATTTTAACATTTGATAAGGAAGGAGTAATAACAAAAGTGCAGACAATTAATCATTAGCAGAACATAAACTCTAATTATCGCAATTCTAATTTCAACTGATATACATCGTATTGATGTTTAGTATTAAAAATATCTCATTTAGAATATTATAAAGAATTCACTGGACCTATAGTTCAAAATCCACTTTTCATGTTCACAGTTAACGTAAAAAAGTAAATATTCATAAATTACTATCATTTATCGCATAATCGATTCCATGCAATATGTGCAACATGCATCTGGCATCATGTTAAGGTGTTCACCTTGAAACAGATGATTGATGAATTCGCTCTGCCTGCTATTTGCACAAATCACGGATCCTGCGCTTCACCATACCTTCCGAGTTATATGAAGTTACGAAATTTGTCGCACTTCTCTTCTACATGTCATTGTTTCTTTTATGACTATTTAATTGTTAGATTAAGTTTTAGTAATCATTTACTATCCATTTAAACCTGGTCTTTTGGATTTTGCACCAATGCTTCACAGACGAAATGATATAATTCCAGCCTTCCTTCATCAATCATTCTTAAGATTTAATTTCACAGGGGAGAAAAGAATTCCGTTCGTTAGCTAGAGGCCAGAATGATACCTCAGGGTCTAGAATTTCTTCTATAATTACTTGGGTAGTTATTGGCATTCCTGACAGCCCTAAAATTCAGGCTGAGGTAGTGAGAAAAGGCACTCTGGCATTATTCGTGCCTTTCCTGCGTCCAGATTCCTGATGGTGCGAGAACAAGGGGAAGAGTAGGCGATAATCAATTTAGTGTCTGTAGGCCTGCAATTAAATAAACAGTCGACAATTTTAAAAAATAAAAGAGGGATTTTGCTATTTTCTCCGTTAAAGAAGTTGAAAATCAAGCAATTAAGTTAAGATCCAAATTTTATAGTCTATTTCACAAGATAGCTTAATAATCTAATTTTGCTCTGAGCACTATGTAAGTTGAGCAATATGTGGGTACCCTGCTCTGTTTGCTAGACGCTTTATCTATGTATGTATATTACGTGAAACCGAAACAATTCTGACCACGAGCACACAGCAATAGACGGGTTTAGAGATAATCTGCAATGATAAAACAGCTTCCTTAAAGTTCATTTAGTCTCAGGGCATCCTACATATCACCTCAATTTAACAATAACTATTATCATTACTTATCAGTTTGGCCACGATTTATTTAAACCAAATGACATTATGAGTACTTGTAACATGAAAATATAAAACAATAACGTAATTTTCCTCGTCGGTGACTTTTCGAGGCGACTAAAACCGATTTTAAAAACCAACTGGTGAAAACAATGTTGCGATTTGTTTAGGTTTGAATTTAAAAACAAGGTTTTTATATATTTATTTCTGTCAGTAAAACAGTGTTAGACCAGGAAACAGTGGGGACAGCAACCAACAAGGGCTGAAACTCTCTTTTATTTAATTCGGTGGGTTAAGATAGATAAGGTCATTAGGCAATTGTCGTTTTAATAAATGGCGTGGAAGATTGTAAGGGTGAGACGTTGAGGTAAGAGTGAGGGCTAGTGCTGTCTGAGTAGTTCATATCATCGGCTAAGTTCTTGCTGTTTTAATCATGTTTGTGGGTTCCAAATAAGTAGGTCTGCTATCTAAGTAAAGCCAAAAGTAGCAGCAAGGTTCGACGTTTGAGCGTAAACGTAAGTTGTTGGCTTTTTTGCTCGTCCAACTTGATCCGCCACCGATTGCAAAAGTCGGTAATGAGGTTCAGATATTGTTGGATTGCTTCTGATGTTAGGATCAGATTGGAGTGTTTTGATAAGATTGCGTAGGTTGTGTTGTGTGTTTGGATCTGTGGGTATCTCAGCATCGTAGATGATGTAGACGAGTCGGCAAGGATCTTTGTGGAACGCCAGGTTTGTTTGGCGTGATGGGTAAAAAATCGGTGCCGATTCTCACTTTAAACAAACCTTCGATTCGACAGGAAGGGCTTCAGGATAAGGTAATAGGTATGAGGGTGGGATAAGTTTGAATTTATAAACGAGATCAGGGTGCCACAGTCGTTCAAATGCTTTCGTAACGTCCAGAAATCAGGCTGAACAGTATTGTATTCTAGAGCCGAGTATATCGTTGCGACTACAATGAGGCACGGATGAAAAGTGGAATGGAGAGGTCGGACACCGAATTGATGGTCAGAAA
Organism: Cimex lectularius; assembly: GCF_000648675.2. NCBI lineage: Eukaryota > Metazoa > Arthropoda > Insecta > Hemiptera > Cimicidae > Cimex > Cimex lectularius. The sequence continues at coordinate 468,403 of NW_019392694.1, forward strand.
TTAAGTTTTCAGACTCGAAATGGGAATTGGTCTTTTAAAATGGAAACGTTCAAAGATTTTAGATGTTTGGAGAGTGGATCGGCTTAGGTTCAAGCGCGAGAGGGAGAGGGCAATCAAGAAATTCATTGATATGATATGAGTGTGAAGTGACATTCAGATCGGGATGGGGAGTAAAACCTGTGGAAAGGCGGTCGGAAAGAAAATGACACTTTTCTGCGCTTACCTGGCCCAGGTACCGTTCGGACATCTAATTGGAGAAGATACATCCTAGTCTTTGGTAACCTTCCTAGTAACTAGCCAAACGGAGTTGTCCAGTGTGCTTAAGAATTCAAGGTATGGCTGGAACTGGGGTCACCGGTGTTGAATAGTTCGAGTTTCAAAACGTAAGTGAGATGGTTAAATGTTACTTTATCATAGAGGTAACAGTGGCGTTGCCATCGCAACCTTATTTTTCCTTTGTAGGTGATAAGCGTAAGAATATGTTCGGAAGGTGGGAATTCGGAGAGGACTTATGATAGCTTGGAGAGGAGATGGATGATCAGCCTCATAATGGATTGTACTTGTGAGAAGATTGACAGATTGTCCTATCTGGTTACCCGTTTTAACCGGAATGTTTAGGTTTAAGGTATTGTTAAGGAAATAGTTTCCAGTTTATTGTTGTTGGTTAAAGAAGGTCTGGAAAGTGTAGGAACAGGAGTTGTGTCGAGCGTGAGGAGCACAGGAGAGTGGTCTGAGGACACATCGTTTAAAGATTGGATGTAGGGAAAGAAGGAATGTCACGAAAAAAGTCCCGCAATTCGGAACTGTGCTTTTGATCAGTGGTCCAGTAGGTTGGTTGATAGGAAATAAGAAAGGGTAATTGACAGGGGCGAGAACGCCATAACAAAATGGTCGGAAATTGGAGAAAAGAATAGAAATTGAGGTGTGTAGATAGGAGTCGATGCTTTCAAATATATGAAGGTGATTGGGAAAAGAGGTTTTGACTAGGTTTGTCGTGCCACCTTGGGTTCTTTGACCTATGTGAAATGTTTAAATGTGTATCTGTTTATGTGAAAATATTTGTTTCAAAAAAATCCGTTTGAATTCCAGAAAAGAACTATGAGGATCCTCGGATGGATCAAGGAGAAAGTTTAGGAAGTAATTCGGATTCGAGGATGTAAGAAAGGATATGAGTGGGGTAATTAAGGGTATAGAGTCGTTTAAGTAGGAAGTGAAGTCGGTCATGAAATTGTCAGTTGAAGTGGGGTAAGTGTTAGGGAGTGGGGTAAGAATGGTTGGTTTGAAAGATTTACCTGCCACTTTGGCGTAGCTGAGCTGTTGGTTTAATGCCTACGTTACTGCGAAAATCAGTGAAATTGACATTATTACTTAAAAATATTGGAGTGGGTTCAGCGATTGAGCATTTTCTTGTGCGGTATCGTTTGTTTGTTGGGGTTTCCCGGCGTTCAGATCGATAGCTAACTTCGTGATGTCCTTTTTTTTCTTTTTGTTTTTCGGTGAGAGTGATTGGCTCAGGTTTGTTTTTTATTCATTCCTTTACGGAGGGAAACCTGTTTAAACTGTGAGGTTGTGACAGAAATGCCGGTTTCAAGGGCTGTGGCATAGCTAATCGGTGCTGAAATTTGAGAAGAACTGTATAGTTGACTGATTCATCGTGGTCCGTGTTTAACCTCGTATGAATTGTAAGGATTTCCCAACTAAATTGTTCCCACATACTGTTTTCTTGTTGTATCGTTGCTCGGATACCGGTACGGTTTTCTTTTCTTAATTAGCTATGTACACTAATTGTATGTAAACGTAGCTATGTAAACAAGGAAAAAAAAAGATTCATAACTAGAAAAAAAAACTTCTTGTTACTGAATGACACTAGTAAAAAATAAACTGAAAAATTTGTTTATCTTATGTCGTTTGAGCTGGTTGAACTTCAAGTACTTTGGAGTAATCAATTAATGTACATCCCAAATAACCTTATCGCTTTTCTATCTGGCAGGCTTTCTTTCACACGTTAAAAACAACTGACAATGCTACCTAAACACGAGCAGAGAAAAGAGATGTTATCTGGCCAACTGCTGGCTTGAGAATGAATGTAAATAAATAATGAGTTACGTTTCTGGTTTCAAAAATAAACAAATGAGGATTACGATCGACAAATCTATTTTTCGCAATGAGTGTTTCGTTGTTGGTTTTGTAATTTGGCCCTTTCGACTGAGTCAGTGTCCATCGCGATTAAAACCCAAGTCTTTTTTGTCCTTCCTAAATAGGGAGTTTAGACTCTATCTCGTTTAATTCCCGGGAGTGCGGGTTGGACATTTTTTCGATTTTATCCTCCAGGGGATGAACCTCCCTTGTCCTTTCACTCTTTTTAATTAACTTAATGGAGAAATGATTTTATCTTGCCCAGTGATTAAAAGCCGGAGCGGGGATTCAAAATTAAGGAAAATGAAGCCGTGGAACGGAGGGATGCCTTAGAGTTTTTTTTTTAAATATAAAAGGTTTTACACTAGAAATACAAAGTTTTTCACTTTGTAGTACAATACAACTACCTTCAAATAGGTAACATGTAACAATGAGCAAGGAAATATATCCACAATTAAAAACAAGAGTGGTATTACTCCAATGTTATCAAAATGTTGTCTGTTTATTTCAGTTTATTTAATCCTTGTGTCATTATCACCTTTAATATCATTACCATCACTTCCTAGGAGATATCGCGGCCATTTTCTCTTCAATCGGCGAGAAGGATTCGAGGGAATTCGTCGGGATGTGGGGTTTCTAATGTGCTGATTTACGGTGGGTGGTTGAGACAGTTTTGTGAAATTTGGGTAAGGAGGCGGATTTTATCTTGAACGCAAAGAATTCTCTTGCACGACTTCTTGACAAACGTTCTAATTTACCCCTTAAAAATTTACTTGTCCGTAATTGGGAGAGGAATATTATTTAAGTAGGTAGGAGGGGTGATCGTTTTACGGAGAGTGAAGGTAATGTGGGTGGATTTGTCTTTGTTAAATTTGATTATTTTCTTTTTACACCAAGGTGTTGAAGGTTTCGAATAAAAATGACAGGATCGGAGTTGCTAGAGATAATTGCTGAATCGTCTGCAATTGTGAATGTGATGGTTTGGGGATGTAATGGAATGTCATTTGTGAAGACCTGGTACAATGTAGTGGCTAGAACGCTACCTTGAGGAACTCCATGATGGATAGGGAAATATGCAGAGAGGACTTAGATGACTTGAGACCGGTCAGTGAGGTAACGGCCCGGTGTCAAATAGTAGGTGGATGGAAGGATGCTCTTGAGCATGAACAGCAAGTCCATGTGCCAAATTCGATAAAAAGCTTGGCTTTCGTCAAGAAAGACCCGAGAACAATACTGTGCAACCTCAAGGGAGGGGGAAATAATGTCTACCACACGATTTTTTTTATTTCAAAACGTATGTGTTTAACAGTAATATTAATTACAATATACTTATTTTAATGTAATTAATATAAAAAAGATCAGAAATTCATGAGTTTTAAATATTAATATTTAATATATAATAAATATATTTAATTATGATTGTTTAAAAGAAAATTAACCAAAATACCGGAAAAATCATTTTGCGGTACATTAAAATTTAATTATCAATCTATTCTATCACTAAATAATTTTCTGGTGTTTTGGGGATTTTCATTATCATAGTTCAAGACATACTCCATGTGTTGGAAGCAGTTTGACGAAGACTCATAGACAGCCAGCCAGATCTCTAGTCAAAAGCGCACTCCTGATTTTGTAATAAATGCTTTGTATAAGCATTTGTATGCTTCGTAATCCCAAGATCAAAAATCAAAATAGTATTGAGATTGAACAGACAGGACATTACACAAATTGGACAAATCATGATAATATGTTCCGCAGTCTGACATCTCTCGCATAATTGTGAATCTTTAACCCAAAGCAGTGTAAGTAAGCGCTGCATATGGCGCTGGACCTTCTCAACCTAAAAATTGAACGACAAAAGGCGTTTTCCATCTCTTGTTTCGATATAGAACATATATATTTTTATAATATTTCCCTACAGTGCTCTCAGCTCTTAGTTTGTTCATATAATTGTGTTTTACATCTCTTAAAATAAATGGAAGCGATCCTCACCATTAACCATAGCTTTTTGGCCGAATTGTGCGTTACCCTTAATCCAAACATGACTTCTGATCCAGCAAAAGCCGGATACCCCAACGATAGCAACAATTTTACCCTAGGCATATAGCGTTTCAACCTGCTTAACACGGAGACACGCCAATAAGTGTCAGTGTACTTTTTATATTTAATTTTACTTTTGGCTAGATCGGTCCCGGTAGTCTTTTCATACCATAAGAATATGGTTAAATTTTTCAAGTCCATTTTTACTGTCTGCAAGGATTGCTACATTTACGTGTTGTTGTGAGAAGTGCATGTTTCAAGGCCTGATCAACAGCAATTATTTTTGCCATAAAGACTGTTGGTAAAGTTTCGAAATTTTATTTTTATGCTTGCGTTATTCACGGGATCCCGTAACGTAATAATTAGATTCATCAGTATGAAAGTAATAGACCCCATCCCACTTACATTGAATCATTTCTTCGAGGACAGCATTTGCAACTGGAGGATCTGTTCCTTGAAGTCCTGAAGATAGTTGCTATATACGTTCTGAAGTAATGTGTCATAATCCACCCTGTAAATATACAATTTGGAACCAACCATTAATCCGATTTATTGGGTTGTCCGGAAAATAATGCAGGATTTTGGTATTAAACAAAAAAAAAGAAACTAGTTACTTTAAAGCAATGTTCTTTAATCAAAATAATTTCCCATACNTAAAATCCTGCATTATTTTCCGGACAACCCAATAATATACGAGGTACATTTTAAACCTCCAACCAGTAGGGGATTTATCCTATCAGTCCAGAATTTCCGTGTTCATACGTGAAAATGTAATAAGCTTATCTTTTTGAAAAGTGATTCATTCCAATAAACCGGTTTTTTAACACTAATTGATATGCCGGTGTAATGAATTACACACCTCATTCGTGTGGTTCTCTAGTACCCCCGTACTCTTTGATACAACCGTTCTGAATCGTATTTAGCTTTGAAATATGGATTTGGAGGCCTGGTCTAGAACATTGCCTAATATTCGTTCGATAAAATAAAAATGAAATGTTCGGATCGGCTCAATACCGACTGTGGGATATTGCCTTCAATACATTGCGAAACCTCCTGGTTTTATCAATAGTGCTACCGTCGCTCCTTTACCAAAATAAATATTTCTTTGTAGAGTTCAATATCTTCTTTAAGGTCTTTACTAGGTGAAAGAAGGACAAAAGTGTTGGAATCACCAAGCTTTCTGCAACATTATGTTGCCATCACCAGGGCCTATTTATTAAGAAAATATACATAATTAATATACATTTTAACAATCAACAATCAAACACATCAGTGCATACTTTCCCAAGAAAGAAGAGAAAAAAAAATTTCTCATCGGAAAAAAACTAATGCAGTGGTTTAGGTTATGAAGCACATGACCAGCATTCGGTACAAAAATGTCTTTTCTATACCGATTTCCTTCCCCACCCATTCAAAATCCAACGTATATAAACACAAAACAGCAATATCTCACTGACACTCTCAACACGACACGTAAGAAAGGCACAATTACACAGAAAACAAACGCTATGAGTGAGTAGAAATATTTTGATTGAACATAAAATAATATTTTTTGCATTGTATAAATTCACTTTTTTCCACATCCTACATGTATTTGTCAAATGTAAACAATGTTTGTAAATCCTAGGCCCAGAAGATGATCTCAATAAAGATGGAAACGTTGGCACGATAAAGAAAATATTTTTCTGAAACCTACATCACACCAGACCGCATCTCACGATTTCCGAATAATCATCGACTAACGGTCACTAATCACCACACATTGGTATGTGCTATTCTTAGTAGGGGAATGAAGGTCCCTCTATTACTACTTACATCCAATGATAGCCACCTGAAGCAATAGCAATGTCAGAATCCATGTTCTGCTGGGATTAGATCATTGTTAGATTAAAATATACTTATAGTATTATAGTGAAATGAACAAGAAGAGTAAAACGAAACTCTTTTTATAACCCATAGTTTTTTCTATATTCGGGTCGCCGTAATTATCTGAAATTGAACATCAATCATGGTGTAGAATGATATTGCAAATGTGTAGACCCCTGGATCGAATTCATGTATTTGTTCATTTGACTCGCACTTTTGGTTTTGTTCAATTTTTACAGATAGCTAATTAAATTATCAACGAGGGTGGCAAGGAAAAAGTTAATTGTCCCGTGGAGAAGAAACGGTCCAATAAGAAGGGCTGGAATCTTTTAAAAGCGGAAGAAAGTAAATGCGGAAAAGCCAATACAAAAAGTACCTAAATTATCAAAAGAGCGTCCACGTCGGTGATACTGTCGGTGTTTTTGGATTCGCGGATGGAGTGGTGGCCGGAGGGAGTTTTTGTCATTAGGGGACCGCCCCCGTCGTTAAGAGCTGCCTGTTTTTGGCCATCACCCAGTCCTCCGGGCTCGAAGGGAGCCTCAATCCTCAATCTTTCCTCACACCACGTCCCAGGGATTCTGACCTCCTTTCTTACGCCATTCCCAGCATCTAGCACTATAGAAAAAAGAAAAAAACTTGTGCCATTCGAAAAACGAACCAGCTCCGCACTAAATTGAAACGTTGCCTATTTCGGCAAATACGCACCCTTGCCAAAAGCCTATGCCCATCCAAGTCTTTCATTCTATAAGTAAACGGTTAATTTGAAAACGAAGGTCTTTCCTCTAAACGAATGATCACACGTACATATGGAATGTATTTTATTAGCAGCTTATTAAATTATGCATAAAAACATTTGTGATGTGTTTGTTTTCAGAGAGACGCGCGGTTTGATTCTATCTGTTCATCTTTTAGTTTTATATAGAATTTGTGCATATTATTACGTTTACTTCATATCTATTATACATAATGTTAATCATTTTGACTTATTTGACGTTGGTTTAAACATACATACGATACAACGGACGACATAATTAGCAAAGTCGTTGCCATGCGGCATTCTGGTATATATGTTTCCTTGCGCGTTCAGAATTATTTAGTGACTTTGTTAGACGTTGTATTGTGTTCCCGTCTAAAACACTAACTTTATTTCAAAAATAATTTACGTCATCGTGCATTTTGCCACGTGGCTTAAAATCATTGTTTCTATAAATCGTTTACGTCGATGTTAGTAGCGTTGGAAAGTGTTCCAGGTGCGGCTAAGTCGGTTTTATTAAGAAGAGTCATCTCGAGATTTTCAGAAAGTCAGATCTAATAATTTAATAGAAGCCTGTTGCAGCCCTGGTAGGAATCGATAACTTATTAAAGCAGCACGTATTTTCTGGCTGGCTTTTCTTTCTCCCTGGAGGAAACAAAAAGAACCTGGATCTTTCCCAGACAAAAAGTAATTTGTAATTCTCTACGTTCGGCCATCTCGGGAGGTTTTGCCTTTTCCTTTTCAGTTCTAAAATAAGGCCAGTTTTGTCAACAGCACGATTATAACCCAGCTCTTCTGGCAAATATAGCAGCAAAACGCAATAGATTGTTTTCAGAAGCTTGCATTGGTACCGAATGCCAGTCGCAGTTTAGGATTGAAACTATAATTAACTAGGACAGCTGAAAATAAAACTTACATTAACTATTCGATGATACAATATCATACATATACAATATACGTACAATTTGATCTTACAATAAACAATGGTCCTATTAAAATAAATAGTAAATTAATAGTTTAATAATAATTACTTATTCTATTATTTTACATTCATTTTAAAATTTACTTCCCAGTTCTTCAAATAATAAAATACTTCACATATTTACATAGTCTGGTGGCGCAAAGTCGGATCCCGGTTGAGTACTATCAAAGCCCGAGAATGTAACCCAGTACCCAGATCAATATATGCAACAAAGAAGTTTTTCACAAAAATTGAAAAATCCATGCACATTAAATTGAAAATAAAATTAGAATTATATTTGGGAAACTTCTTTAAAGCGTTATTTGTAAGAATAATTAATATATTACGAGTAGTGGAATTTATCAAAAGAGGATGTAATTTCTTCTCCTGAAAATGGAATTCGACACATGGCAATCAATACCTGAAAAGAGGATATTTTGACAGTGAACGAGTTGATAGGGATGTTGATGGAAAGAAACAATCGGCCAACGGCTGGTTGTGTGTGTTGGGGTTTTGTCTGGAGTCGGTGATTGTCTTTCACCGGCTGCTTAATGGCTGGTGTCTGCCTCCAGACGGCTTTCCTCCACTAAAGAGCGAGCGCCGGCGCTAATGTACTTGTCTTGTCGGATCTTTGATACACTTTCGACGAGGGCTCTTCTCCAGGAGTAACAACCTTCGCCACCCACTCCCCTTCGTCAAATCCCACCAAATAGAATGGCCCACTTAAGCCGTTTCTCATATTTTCCCCTTGTGACAAGACGAAAAACAGATAATAGTACTACAGCTAATCATACCGCGACCCTTTGAACTCTGTGAAGGGGTATACGGTAAATTGATATTTTCAGGATACAATTGTTCAACTTAACAATTCCGTGAAACATCTACACATACAAATTAATGGATATTCGTAATATATCTATTAAATTGTTGCAATAAACAAAATAAAGCGCAATGTTCAAAATATTGTAAATAGTTCAAAAATTACACGTATTCGAATATGAATGTCTATTTTCACGTCATACCCCTACTAATTTGTATATATGAAGAACAAATAGAGTTGCTTTAATTATTTATTACTTCAATTGTTATTATTTATGTTACATTAATCATTATCGATCTTCGTTGTATGTTTTATCTTTTCTCTGGGAAATTAGGGGTTTCTCTCTCACTCAATCTCTCTCTCTCTCTCTCTCTTTCTCTCTCACACACTCTCTCTCTCTTTCTCTCTTCCTCAAACCATCACTTTTTCTATATCTCACTCCCTCTTCTGTCCTCCCACTTCCTCCCACTTACTCTTTCTCCCCCTCTCTGCCATCCTTTCCTTGTCACTGTTTCCTCCCTCTGTATCTTTCTCTTCTCGCAGTTTCTGTCTTCCTCCTCTATCCTTCTCCCTCTCCCTATTTCTCTCAATTTCTCGCTCCTCTTCCCCCTCTCTCTCTTTCTCACTCTCTCGCTCTCTCTATATATATATTCTCTCATTCTCTATATATTCTTCCTTCTTTTCCTCTTTTTTCTACCTCTTTTATGTTTATTCCCTCTTAGTCTCACATTTTCTTTCTCACTCGCTCATTCTCTTTATCTCTCACTCCATCCCACTCTCCCTCTCTCTCTATCTCTGTTTTTCTCTCATTCTCTATATATTCCTTCTTCTTTTCCTCTTATTTCTATCGCTTTTATGCTGATTCGCTCGTAGTCTCTCACTTTCTCTTTCATTCTCTCATTCTCTTTATTTCGCTCTCCATCCCATTTTCCCTCTCTCGCTCTCCCTCTCATACCCTATTTTTCTCTGTATACCCACCTTCCTAGCTACCTACCTACTTCCTTACTACGTATCTATCTTTCTATATATTTGTCTGAATCTCTTTCTTTTTCGATCGCTCTCTTTCTGTTGCTCTATGGATTCCTCTCATCTATAACTTATATTTATTTAACTTTATATTAATTTGCTATGTTTATCAATCTATATATTGAATAGATTATTTGTCAACCTAATCGCAATGAATTAAATATAAATGCTGCTACTAATTTAATCTTCATTTTAATCAATGACCAATTTTGTGCAGTACGATACATGGGGCATTTTGCTAAATATCAACACTTAGTGCTTCCTAGTGAAATAATAAATTAGTCCTAGCAGTGTTTTTTCTGCCTTAGGGTCAGCTTATGTTAAAGCGTAGTATGTGTCAGCTTAGCACACAACTTAGCAAGGAAGGCTCTGTCAATACTCCTTAATATTGAAGCCACCGTTTACACGTTATACAGTAATTGTATCGGAGTGTTTCATTATCCTATCGATTCGTTTGACTGATTTGCATTAAATTTACTACATTTTAACAATATCAAACTTCTTGCGGAACACCGTAGAGAAGTGAAAAAAAATAGCGAGTGGGACGGTATGAGGAAGTTATCTCAATTAAAATCACCACAACTTCAGCACGCATCCGTTTATGATAACGGCTTTGATGAATTATTTCCTCCTCCGATCACTTCAGCTTGTTTTCCACGTCACCGGCACGCTAATATCACGGAAATAAGAATTTCTAATTTCATTAATACCCCTTCATTAAGCCCTTGTATATTCCGGGAATACTTGTTATACGATATATATCACAGCACACAAAAAAAGGATAAAAGTGTTAAATAACTAACGTATTAAACTTATATACTTGTTGTTTAATTAAAATAATTAAAAAAAGAAAAATTGGTTTCTAATTATATTTATATATTCGTCAATTTTCATATTTCATAAAGTTGATTTATATTGGTATTGGCCTGGTTTTTTTTTAAAAGTAAATCAAGAATATGTTTTTTAGTATTTAAACTAAATGGGCTTACTTTTGCCCTCCTCGTTCCTTGATTGAATTTCTAAAGTTTTCATCCATTGACTGGAAGAGTAATTACAGATACTTTAGAACGTTTTTTAAGCTTATCATCGCAATGAGTCCTCCGTACAAAACACAATAGAAATGTTAGTTTGGAAAAGTGGACTGTCAAATATTAGAGCGTGGGACTTATCTATATTCAAGTTATGCCCATTTTCAGCGCCTAAGATTTATTTCAGTTAAAACTATTTCCACAATTCACTAGTTTTCGGGGTCCGCTTGACCAATGAATATCTATCAATTAATTAAGGTTTTTAGTTGAGATAAAAAAGTCAATGTCACGAGCGGGATTCGAACATTTGTTGAGCCTTATCTCTGCTTACTTACTTGGGATTAAACTGAAAGGATAAAGTTGAACAGCAGACCACCCTGTGGCAGAAATATTATTTTAACTTTATCAGTGCAAAGGGCGTAAGGTTAATGGTACCAAAGACATTTGGAAAATTGAGAAGACCAATATTGGTGATCATACATTAGTCAATAGCCATTGTATGTCGGGCGAGATTTTTAGACCATGGATTGTTTATGTCTCCCGGCAATTTGCCTTCTTCTCCTCGGGCCCTGAATCTCTTGATTAGGGTAGGAGAACAAGGGAAAAATACCGTTTCTAGTATGAAAGACAAGCATGTTAGTTCAGGAAGGAATGCAGGCCTCTGCCAAGAAGTCCATTCTGGAAAGGAAGAAATATGATTCGAATCAATGGCAGGTCGTTATGGAGACTCCCATAGATCGGGAACTCCGAGTTGAGATATGGCACTATCCATGGAATGAAAGTTGGGTCATGCTGTGAGGATATCATTGTAGTCAATTACGTAAAGATCCAGTCAAGTGTGAATTGGGCGAGTATGATGGGTAAGATCAAAATGAAAAACTAATTATATGACTGACATGCTCTGATATTATTATTGTATTGTTTTTTGTTTTTGTATAAAATATCAAGAGTATGTATTTTGTGATGTAAAAAATCGATTTAAGTCATAACTGCTTACCTTTTCAGGTTTTTTAAGGAAGGATATATGATCTAAAGGAGCGGATATTACATTTGCCCCGTGAGTCAGAGAGGGCGAGGCAAAAATAATTCGATCCAGTGATTGACATAACGGCTTTGACTATTTGGCCACCAGGCCTGCTCGTCTAAATTGGTTTTGAGCATGAATTTGCCAAGTACTCCCTCGTCATGCAAATGTCGGCGGGTATCGCGCCCTCCCTCTCAATTTTGTACTTCGTTTCCCTATACATGAATTCTTCAATCGCAAGGGCCTAGTATATTTATAGAGGAAAAAATATTTAGCAATCTGGCTTCTACCCTGCTCACGTTTCAATGTTGCAAACAATAACAAAATAATCATACGATAGCTGATGAAGATGCTATAGAATCTTTGGTTCCTTAATTTAAACAATGCTTTATTCCTAAACAAACCCATTTGTAATTAAAAACTAAATAAAAATTTGAATGCCTAAATAAAGATATACTTTAACTGTATACATATTGTTTAAACCTTAAGGTAAAATTAATTAAATTCTGAGTTTTAAAACAATTAACACTTGATCAAACACAAAATCGGGTAGTTGTTAATAGTCATAATCAATATCGCTCTCTTGCATTGCGGTTTTTACATTCGTTATAAGCAATATCCTTAACTGTAATAAGATTGTTTAAGATTTAAAATTACAATAAAATAAATTGCCAAAACACCGATTGTGCCAGTTATTAAATTTTAGTTAGGCATCAGACTTATTTTGGGTTGATAAGAGAAAAAAATACTATTGCTCAGGAACAAAGACAGAAACAAACACAACACATTTAACATTAAAACGCTTACAAATTGACATAACAACTTACCAAAGACACCGATAAACAGGAAAAACACCAGCAGACTTACTCCATTCCTCACAACTGATCTGAGATAAGTCAAAGCATTTTATAAGACCAACAAAATCACAACGACTTATTGAGGATGGCGAAATGGGGAAACGCGTCTGGCAGGCCAACCCTGCACGGATAGTAATATCTAGAAAATCAGTTAGAATAAATTACATGTTTATTACTTCACCATATCAAATGATGAAGTCTCACGATTTCATTTGTTACAGTTAATCAATATTTCTGGAAATACAAATCGTTTTGTAATAAATTTGTTCTATAGAAACCGATACAATATCAATTTTGGATCGTTTGTAGGTGCTAATTAAGAATGATTATGTACATTGTAATTATTGTCCTTGTGAGATAAGAGAAAAACGGATAGATTTTGTGTGTCAGCTATCACTGCTAATCTTATTTATAGAAGTAATTTGAAGTTGGCGTGCGAATATTGATTCACTTTTTGCAAAGAATGGTTCCTACTCACAGATTTTGTTGTTTACAACTACGCGAATTTCAATCGTTAAACGCTTATCATGAGGTTGAAGTAGTTACGAACAGGTCTCAAAATATGAATTGTAAGAGCGGCTTGGCGATCTTCCGCCAACCCGATGTTCCAATAAGAAACTGCTTTTTATGCTGCTCAATGTTAACGTGCGAAAAACATCAATTTCACCAAAACTATATATTAACCTAATAAATACCGTAAGAAAATAGGTTTAAATAGGTGATTAATTTATATGTCTAATGTTATTTCGGTGCATGTTTACAGTAGGGGATAAATCAAATTCTATTATATTATTTATCTCCACGTTTAAATTTACATTTTTTTAATTTGAAATTTCTCAAACCAATCTAGTTCCCTCCCCTCGTTGAAACTATGTAGCACGTAAAAGCACTGTTTTATTTAATTTTAAATTGCCTTTTGTTTCAATTAGTTGGTTCCTAATTCCCCACTTAATGATCTTTAATATCCCATTAATATGGATAACTTTGAAAAAATTCTATCAAAATCATATAACAAATAATTAAATCTGTTCTTTTTGAGAAACGCTATATAGACGATATTTAATGTTTATTCACTAGTTTTCGTGGTCCGCTTAACCAATTAATATCTTTCAATTAATTAAGGTTTTAGTTCAGATAAAAAAATCAGTGTCACGAGCGGGATTCGAACCGTATCTAGCCGACGGTCGTGGGTTCGAATCCCGCTCGTGACACTGACGTGTTTTTCTCAACTAAAACCTTAATTAATTTCATGTATATGGTCGAATCCCTAGAATATTTAAAAGACTTCCGTTACACAATTAATTCTTTGCATCCTCGTATAAATTTTTAAATTGTAAATAAATAAAGATAATTGTGTAAACATTTTAGACTTAAATCTGACCAAAATACATAACCTAATTGATATAGACGTGTATAGAAAACCCACAACTACAGCCACCATAATGCCAGCACATTCTTCTCATCACTGAACCTATAAAGCTGATGGATTCATTTGACCGTAGTGAAACTCCCATTAACAACTGCAAATTACAAAACAAAAGAATTGCAAACAATTAGTACCTAAGAACTAAGTTAAGAACAATGGATATCAAGAAATATTTATCGATAGGTCGTTAATAAAAGAATAAAACAATTTGCTTTCAAAGAAATAACAATAAAAAAAACTTTAGTCTTTCCTTGCTTGCCATAGTTTTTTATTTATTTATTTTACGTTTCCCAAATACAAATGTGAACAATAAAAGTATAAACGTTATGACTGTACACAAGTATAGAAATGTATATAATAAACAAAACAATAACTAACAAACGATTAAAATAAGAATTAAAACTACTCAAGTCTAAATTAATTATTATAACCAAATCAATATTAATTAGATATATTAATGATAAAATATTTAATCTAATGATATTTTTGCTTGATTTACTTAAACTGACACTAAATATATCGACTTCTTTAAGGTCCCCTTTCGCTTCAAAGAAAAATGAAATTCTATCCCTACTTCCTTCCCTAGTCCTTCAAAATCGAACATATATAACAAAAAACACTTAATTTAACAACACCTGCAACACTACACACAACCGTGACACAACTACACAGAAAAAACACACTTGGAGTGAGTACAAATAATTTGAATAAACGTAAAATTTCTGTATTGCGTATATCATTGAATAAATTCATTTTCCCATCTTAAATGTATTTGTACATCCAAACATTGTTTGTAAATCCCTGAAGATGATCTCAATAAAGATCGAAAAGTCTCACGATTTCCAAATAATCATAAACTTAAGTATGTACATAAATACATTTTGATTAACCTCCTGTTTTAAAGATGAACCTTAATAATATTTGGCATACAAACTAATCACTAATAAAATTATTGTTTTACAGTATTTGTTTCATTCATAATTCATGTTTTCTGCAAGTTCAACAATGAGCGACATTAAAACCAGCTTCTCTATGTAAGGTCTCGATGCGATGGATCGGCGGGTCTTTCATTCATGTCGAGAGACGTCTTTGTAACTCCTTCGACCTGATGATGAGCGTTTAATCCTTTAGAAAAAACTTAGTTATGTTGTAAAACATTTGATAAGCATGCTTCTGTAAATTTGCAGTTTCCAAGCGTTTTGATCTGTCTGTCCTCGCTGTTGGCATGTAAGACCCGTTTCGACATTTCAGCATTTTCACTTTTGGTTCTGGAGATATAGCGTGGGGAAGTAAATTAAAAACGAACTGTAACTATCAAATTACAGGTTTTCACCCCAAAGACAACTTGGTAAAATCGCTGAATTTAACTATATATGACCACAGTTTAATTTCTTTAAAAAATGTGCAATTTAACAATAAAAAATTATATTGTACTCAATATAAGATGGGCCTAGGGAAACGTAAAACTCATTTCTCCTCAGCCGTATTATAATTTATACAGAAAAACGATCTGAGCTGCGCTGTTATAGCTATTCTTTTATTAGAGCCTTGAACTTTTGAATATTTTATTATGTACGTGAATAAATTCAAAGCATTTGTAAGTTGTGTCGGATAACACTAAATCCACTAAACTACTACAATATGCATTGCGCCAACGATTGCTCCACATAACGCTGCTTTATTGTCTTCCAAGGGGCGAGCAGCCGGTGAAATTTTCTAATCTAAATCAAATCTCTCCGATATGACTTCGGGAAAATCTAACTCAAGACTACGTTGTTGGTTAATAAAAATGCTTATAAAATCTCTGGAGCGGGAGAGAGTGCTGATGACAATTTTAGGAGCAATAACTGCATCCTAGCATTGTCATCATCTTATTTATTTAATAAAATAGTTGGATGAAACTTTCACACTTCGTTTGTACTAGTGACGGCCGAATTTATTGAATAAAAAATGTGCTTATAAATAATGGGCGTGAGGATTTACAAAATAGAGGGATTTAAAAAATTTGTAGCGTCTGTTTTCACATCTGTTTTACGTGTTTAGTTGTAAGCCTTCAGCTCCCGGTTTGGTACACGTTTCGTGCGTCTTCCAAATTCCGATCTGGAGGAGCTAAAAGTCAATAGACGCAAAACCTACGCGAACATTCTATAGTAACAAAAATTACTGAATTGGTTATAGTCGGAAAAGTACAGAATTGCATTCGCTGATGGAATAGGAAGATACAAATTTTACCGTTGTATCTTTACTGTAGGAAGCAGTGATGTAGGTAGAAGAACGTACTGCCGTTCCACTTAGCCAAACGCCAAATCATCATAATTGAGAAAAGTGTTACACGTGAACTCAATGCTAAAAAGCAGGAAAGTGCAGGCCTCCATGTTCCACAAAAAAGTAGAAGCAGTGGCGGCGAGGGGGTGTCCGCAAGGAGGAATATTCTCGCCTCTGCTGTGGAATGTGATAGTGGACGACCTCAAATGCAAATTAAATGAAAGTGGAATTTACACCCAATGCTATGCAGGTGACATTGTCATACTAGTCAGGGGAAAATTCGATTCAACATTAAAAGGGCTCACCCAAAGAGCACTAAACCTGGCGGAACAATGTCGTTTAAAATGGGGACTTAAAGTAAACCCCTCAAAAACCACCTTAATTGCTTTCACCGAGAAAAGATATATAGGAATACAAGGATTACGTTTCTACAACGAAATGCTGCTATTAAAAAATGAGGTCAATTTTCTAGGAATAATCTTTGATAAGAAATTAACGTGGAATCCTCACTTGCAACATACTACAGCAAAAAGTAAAATATCGCTAATCACATAAGAAGGACCTTAGGCAAATCTTGGGGATTAAAATCAAAAATTGCCTATTGGCTATACACGGCAGTAAAAAGACCCAGAATAACCTATGTATCAATAATCTGGTGGAACAAAGCCCAACAAAAAGGAGCTACCCAAATATTAGGCAGCATACAAAGGCAACAGATACAATGATATGGTACACAGATGGCTCCAAAAAAAAAAAAAAAAAAAACGAAGGAACCGGATCAGGCGTTTTCTATCCAAGCCCAAAACATGAGCAATTAAACACATTAGGGAAGTACACTTCGTTCTTTCAAGCAGAAATACATGCCATCAATGCTCTACTCTGGATAATCTTAAAAGAGCTTACACTGACAAAAAAAAAATACTCATAAGATCAGATGTTCAAGCAGCCATTAAAGCATTAGCATGTAAACGAATCCCATCAAAATTAGTCAGGGAATGCATCCAAAATCTCCAAAACCTGGGGAAACACAACAACCTGATGATATTTTGGGTGTCAGGGCACAAGGGAATTTTGGGTAACGAGAAAGCAGACAGAAAGGCTAGAGGAGGATCTGCAAGACCATACATTGGCCCCGAGCCTATTCTTGGGAGAACAAAAACAAATATAGAATCCTCCATCCATGGATCCAAACAAAACAAAAGGAGAAGTGGATAAACTCTAGCGGTGCTGGACATAGTAAACTTATGATGAAACAACCAAGGCTGGCAAAAGCAATGCTGCAATTGGAGAGGGCCAATCTCAGAAGAGTCACTGGCATCTGAGTAAACATCTACACAGCATGGGTATGTACAATGATGATCCCATTTTCAGATTATGTAATGAGGAGGAGGAAACAGCCACTCATATCATCTTTGAATGCGAAGCAACAGCTCAATGGAGATTTAACCTAACGCACGGAAAAAAATTTAGGGAATCAAATTGCAGCAGCGCCAGTCAATGACCTAATACTTTTAAGAAGAAGGATTGAGTCTATTCCACTGAACTAAGGACTAGGAAGGTACAATATGGCATGCCATGTTAGCTTTCAGATAAAAATAACGCCAAGATTTCAAACATTAGGACGAAAATTAATAACAGAGCTGTTCACATGAAGAGGCTATCGGCAATGGGTTTATTAGAAATTAATAAGGACTTGGATTTGTTATGGTTTAAAGTAATGCCGATATATTTCTTGACCATTGATTGAAAGAATGAAGATCACGGTTGACCAGAGAGATAGCATCAGAGATGTTGCTTGTAGGTCATTGAATGTAAAGCTGAGTGTCACCAACGTAAAGATGAAATTGATGGAACTTAAGAACGAATGGAAGATCATTAAGAAACATGGAAAAGAGTAAAGGTCTAATCTAAGAGGGTTGGGGTACACCAGCTGAAATTGAGAGAGAAGAGGAGATAGAATTTGAAACTTTAATTATCGGAGTTCTGTCAGGAAACAAGAAAAAAATGACGTTAGTAGCAGTAGACGTAAAACCAAAGAGATGCGTCAGTTTCCAAATAAATAAAGTATGATTTACGGAACCAAATGCATGGAAAATAACAATCAAGTAGAACAATAATAGTACACTTATTACCATCAATGCCTAGGCGAGTATAACGTGAAATTTCGAGAAGTGCAGCAGCATATCAAGCATATCTAGATCGTGGGTTCGAATCCCTCTCGTGACACTGACTTTTTTATGTCAACTAATAACTCACATGAATATTAATTAATAGAAAGATGTTATTTGCTCAAACGGATCATGAAATTTAATGGATTTAATATTTAAATAATGTTCAACATAATATAAATGAAGCTTTGTTAAGTTGCATCATTAACAATTTTATAATTTCTAGCTAACTATAATAGTACTTATTGATTATAACATTTAAATTATAAATGAAAAACCAAATTATTTTTACATCTTTTTATTAAAAACACATTTAGTTATTGAAGAACTTGTACAATGATATTTTTTCTCTAGCAGTGGATATAAGGTCGTAGTTTGGAATGTAACGTGTTGCTCTTCAGGGCAAAAGGGACAATGTGCTGTAAACAGATTTGATCTTAGGGACAAATTGTCCGGGGGTAAACTTTGAACCATTAACGTTTTTACCCGGATCCGCAAAGTTCTCGGTCGGGTCCCCTGAGACGGGGTCGTACTGACGGAGGAGAGGTGTTTTAAAGTTGTATCCTTTTATCATTCCAAGCCTGGAGGACAAAGTACCTTGATTCAGGGTCAACCGGCTCAAAGGATTCCTTTGCTCCTTACAAAATATAGCCCCTATTATCAGACTTAGTAACTCTTGTTTCCGGCTACTTATGAAAAAAGTAACGAGGGGATAAAAGGAAAATTTAATATTTTAAACTGTAAATCTCGTCGGGCCTTTTTATAAAAGTACGTAAGTGTTTGCTTTTTATTCTAATAAAGAGTTACAACCAATTTCCTTATTTCCGACTGAGAGTGTTGCCAGTGGTAAAAGGATTTGCTCGTAGCAAAGGATTATGCTATAGTTTTTCTCATTGAAATAAATAGATGGATATGTCATTTTTACAAAATATTTGAAATATATTTTCTGAAAAATTTAACATAAACACAATTTCAGTTATATTAAACTAAAAGCGAAGTTGCGTATATTAAAAAAACGTCGAGAACAATTATAAAAATTGAATACGAAAAATAAATTAACCAGCAAACGGTACATGGAATAAAAGGCAATTTTCCTGAATAATTACACATCCCGAATGAATATTTCCCAATGCCAAAAGAGAAGATTGCAAATTAAATTTCAAAAATCCTTTAATAAATGTTATAATTAATCTTTTTTAGAATAAGATCGATTCATTTAATAATTAATTTGAATACTGAGCAATTAAGTAATAAACATTTGAGTAAGTTGAGGAAATTAAAAAAAACAAATGTTATCCCACTTACATGGCACCTATTTCATTCCGAAACAATGAAAATGGGGCTACTTGGACAGCAAGCACGCTGTGAAACTCTCCGTTTCCGGTCTTCCATTGTTTCTGTCCACTGTGAATAAAAATTTAATTTCTTAGCAGACTTAAATCCCACCGCCGTTCCGTCTCATATAGCGCAGAGGTCGTTCAGTTGAGTGTTAAACGGAAAAATAAATGTTACTGTTTTCACGACCGAATTACAAAAAAAAAAAATTACTTTTAATGTTTTGTTTAAGAGAGTGGGGCTGTAGAGTTTTTCGTTTAATTGAATAAATTTAGAGTTAAGAGCTTTAATAGTCTATTCGTTTTGATCCAAAATTTCAATTTCACGTAAAAACACACTCAGTTTAAATGGTTTTATAGCTTTTTAGCACGATTATGATTAACTACTATATATTTAGTAAAAAATATTTTCCGAGAATTTATACCGTGCAATTTTGCGATCAAAATTATATTCAAGAAGCAAATGTTTCATAATTGGCATTGTGTGGAAAAGGGTGCGGTGAAAACGGCCGTAAATATGGGGTTAGAAACAAAAGGGTGATTGAACAAAAGATAAATAAAAATATCAATAATGCGTGACTCTCCAGCGGCTGCTGTAGTCGGCCTACAAGCAAGCTACAAGCACCAAAAATCAAGAATTAATGAGTGTGAGAGAGAGTGAGAGAGAGAGAGTGAGAGAGAGAGAGGAGAGAGTAAGAGAGAGAAACAAAAAGAAAAAAAATAGTAACGTTTTATCTGAACCAAAGAAATCGCAGATTACTAGAACTGAGCTAAGGAATTATTATTCAGAAATAGTGAGATGCGGTCTGTTAGCAGATATGTAGCACATACCAATGTGTGGTGATTAGTGACCGTTAGTCGATGATTATTCGGAAATCGTGAGATGCGGTCTGGTGTGATGTAGGTTTCAGAAAAATATTTTCTTTATCGTGCCAACGTTTCCATCTTTATTGAGATCATCTTCTGGGCCTAGGATTTACAAACATTGTTTAAATTTAACAAATACAAGTAAGATGTGAAAAAAAGTAAATTTATACGATTCAAAAATATATATTTTTTATATTCGATCAACGTATTTCCACTCACTCAAAGTGATTGTTTTCTGCGTAATTGGGCCATTCTTGTGTGTCGTATTGTAAGTGCCAGTGAGATATTGCTGTTTTATGTTTACATACGTTGGATTTTGAAGGAGTGGGGAAGAAAGTCGCTATAGAAAGACATTTTTGTATACGGAGTCGGCGTCTTTGAGGTGAAAAGAGCCAACGAAGGGAAAAAAACGTTGGTAATAGTTCGGCCAGATTATCCTTTCAGGATTATATAGACGGGGATAAATAGGAAAAGGACATACTTTGATGGAATATAAAAAATATTTTTCTTTTGCATTGTATAAATTCACTTTTTTCCACATCCTACATGTATTTGTTAAATTTAAACAATGTTTGTAAATCCCAGCCCCTGAAGATGATCTCAATAAAGATCGAAACGTTGGTATGATAATGAAAATGTTTTTCTGAAACCTACATCACACCAGACCGCATCTCACGATTTCTGAATTAAGGAATTATTTTCAACATTTCGTTTCAACAAAGTTATATATAATTTTACATTTATATTTGGTTTACATCTGTATTTTATAGATTATGCCTTCATCGATCGCTTGCATATCACACAAAATACATATTCTAAAAATGAAATGTTGATGTTTTAAAACAATTGAACGCAAGAACTGAGAAAAATATAAGAAAAATCATAAATACTGGAGAGACTAACTCCTGCCACTCCATAAGAAGATGTCCATCAACAGTTTATTTTATAAGACTTGTTTTAGTTTCTCACACACTCTTTCCGTCATTGTCTCCGTTTATCTGTCTGCAGGCAGCGTTGGATGGAACATAGTCGGACAAGAGTTTTTCAATTAAAGGATTTGAAATGATAGAATGATTTTTATGAAATTTACTCTAACAGGAACGAGCTACTTCCTAGACGAAAGGAATGTGTGCCATAGATATATTAAATGGACCTACGTGAATTTAACAAAAAAAAATTATTTGAGCGTTTGGCTGAACGCCAGACATCTAGTCAATACGACCATATGTTTTAGTACGGAGTTGTGAAGTGCTGTTGGATAGTTTGTTAAATAGTTAAATACCTTTCCGTCATTTATTCCTTTCACCGTGTGGGTGGATCCACTTCAGTCGTTTATATATTTATTTTTATTATTATTAAACATCCTTTGCTGTCACACATTGCGATGTTATAAGGGGAATATTTCTGAAATATATAAGAGGATTTTCCTTCGTACGGAAAAGATTATGTAGGTGATTTTCTGCGTTTAATATCGACCCTTTTTTTCTTTCATCAAGATTCCAGCAGTTTGAGTTTACAAGTTGCGAAACGAAAGAACAGGATCGGTGTTAATCGAAAGAATTGCTGTATCGCCAGAAAGGGTAAAGATGATCGTTCGTTTATAACTTCTATGTGTAATTGGTATAGTAATGGAACCAGTACGTTGCCCTGATGAGCACAGCCATCGGTAAGATATTATACAGCGAGGAAATTGTGGGGGGGGCTTCGGTGGCTCCGTGCGGTGAACTAGTGTAATGAAATAGAAAATAGGAGGAAAACGTCTTTTTCCTATTTCCGGGCAATTACGGGGGTATGTTCGTAAGGGGCAAACGACCCGGGAAGTGTTTGAAAATTACTTGGCATATATATCTTTTGAAAAACTGTAACATCACAAGAAGGACAGTTCCCACCACCTCTGTTCAGCCAGGGCACATTTGGGAGGCTAATTTCAGCCATGAAAGGCAATCTTTCAAGTAAACAAATTCATATTTTAAACAAGAGATCTGTTGAACAATTTCTCAGCTAATCCTTGAATTTTTATAATTAAAAACAAAAATCGTAAGTAAGCAAACATTAGTCTTACCCAAATCGTTAATATCACCCATCTCACCATGTGCATATTCTTTTTGTTTAACTAGGTTGAGGAAAAGACACCTTGAGTTTGAGCAGCTAGCCTAGGATATTTAAAACAATTTTTCACGTTAAAGTATTGAAACTCTACCAGCGTTCATTCTTTAATCAGGTTTGATTCACTTCTTTGATTTTTTTAAATAAATTGATAGAGACCAAGCAATGAGTTAAAAATTAAGGAGTAATTTCAAGAATTCTGTCGAAAGGGCTTGAAATTATAGACTACTTTAAGAAATTTATATTTGTGAAGGAAGCAATTGAAAGTCGGCGAACCGTTAGCTCGTTCATTAACACCTTTACATCTAGAAAACTCTTTGAACAACTAACGAACGGCCCCTTTCATCGGGGAATTCTTCACTTTGGACAAGAAGCAAATCGGGTTTCGCCTTATGACGAATGAAGCGTCTTTTCCCAGTCGGAAGATATTTAATTTAGAGTAAGCCGAACGATTGAGTTAAGTCTAACACGAGAATTTCCTCTTTCTGCCCTCTCTTGGCAGCCTTTTTGTACCTCGATATCACATATTTTTCGTCTGTCCTAACAGTTTCTACGTGTGATTTTAAACATTTACACTTTTCACCAACCCGTTATTTCCCAATTTGTTAATGTATGTTTTGTCTGAATAACATAAGTCAGATATAATGTTTTCACAGATAAAATAAACATTAGGAACCGTTAACATTCTAAATCTTCTTAACGAAGCCATGTAAAATAATCTTTTCTTCGTTTTGAAATGCCGTGGCCGGGTGGCTGTGACCCAGAAAGTAAGAATGATTATAATTGAGTCAAGGTGGCTATCACTAGATAGCTTTTGCACTCGACGTTATTTCATCCTTTTTTCTAGTTTCCTATCCAACTTATTGCTCCTATAGCAGATGGTTGCTTGAATAGAAATTATACGCTAAAGAAATGATTTTTCTTAATCACTTCCATATTTTTGCTAGGAACCAAATGTACTTAAGATCGTACTTCATTTTCAAATGTAAAAAGGTTTCAATCAGGAGAAGTATATCATAGCCATTAATAAAATTAAAGGGAGCCTATTGTTATTTCCATCTTTTAATTCCATTAACATTTAAATTTATTAATGTTATTCGTCGATGATTTTCGAGTTTTAATGACTTACTCGAGGTAATATATATATCTCTTACCGCGTACCAAATCCAGTTATTATACTTTTCTAACCATTTTGTAATCATCAAAGTTTTCCTTGTAATATTTTCAAACCTCTATTATAATAAAATAAACACAATGAGAAACGTATTTAAGTTTTCATTGTTTATTCGCTTCTTTCGATCGAGTTTGGCACCTGTGTTTCCTCTGGAAACTCAAGGGCATCCTACCTTCTTAACTCATCGTTAAATCCTAATGGCTGATAGGTATTTTAGAGTATGGGTCGATTCCACACATTCTCTTTGTACATGGTGAACGCGGGAGTCCGAGTCCCTGAGGGTAGCAAATATCCTTTACCATCCCGATACCATTATCCTACTATAACTGATGACTATGTCATTCTGGCCTCTAACTCCTTCCCCGACATAGTTCACCAAATCCTCTAGACCCAACTGTATTCCATTGAACATGGCGAATGAAACTGAACACCATAAAGTCTCAAAGCATAACTTCAACCTGAATTGCATTTCTACCTCCAATTTGTTAGAACCTCGCCACTACACCTTTTCGCCGAACACTTCATCCGATACTTTTGGCTGTATCTAGTCAAACGATTCCCATTCACGACTCAAAAGATAAGACAAAACTACGAAACCGATTTCTTAAAATACTACAACACGACCTGATTCGTAGACGCCGGCGGGAGTAAGTATTGGATATCTACCCTCCAAGTCCGGCGCTACCAGGGATAGTTGCCGGCTGTTGCGTAAAGGATTTATTGGATAAAAATTTAATAATTCGTTTGATAGTAAATTTTATTAATTGACAATTTATGATTAAAATACGGAAACTAAAATCTGGCCAGCAACAAACAATGTTAACAAGAAAAAAATATAGATATATAGAAAGAGATAAGGTGATATACAGAAAATGACAATGTTGAGAAGAAAAAGAATAAGGACGTTCGTACGTCCTGTTGTCGACTCACGAAGTGAAGATCAGACGATAATTATGTGTTTATCTTGACTGGAGTCTGGGAGCTACTCGCCGGACGAAGTCAAAGGTGCGTTCGTTCGTACCCGTCGGAAACCGGAGAACGACTGGCTGAAAAAAGCTGCTGTACGTTCGTGCGTACAGGTTGAAACCCAGTGAGCGACTGGCTGAGACACCAGATGTACGTTCGTGCGTACAGGTTGAAACCCAGGGAGCGATTCACTGAAGACAGCCGCTGTACGTTCGGCCGTACAGGTTGAAATCTAGTCAGTGACTACTGAAGACAGCTGCTGTACGTTCGTGCGTACAGGTTGAAACCCAGGGAGCGATTCACTGAAGACAGCTGCTGTACGTTCGTGCGTACAGGTTGAAACCCAGGCAGTGACTCACTGTTTTTACGACGTCTTGTTGAAAATGACCCGTTTCTCCCTCCAGTGTCTTGATCCTTACAAATTTTCCGTTTTCACAATTCTTAAAAATGATAAATTTAAGATAACAAATGAGATTTCCCAACCAACCTTTAATAAATCAAAATGTTTACATTGGCGTAAACACGACTGAATTAAACTATCCCGTGACAACAAAATGCTCATATACAACTCAATATGGACATACGGCATAAGATTATGGAGCTCAACCAAACCTTCCAATCTTCAAAGAATCCCGACCTTTCATCGCGAATCCATAGATCTATATAACGCTCCTAACCGCATCATCTATAACGACTGAAATGTTCCCTTTTTAAATAAAATTTTAAAATCCAGCTACAAAAAATTAGTATTCCAAATTCCGATCCCACTCCAATCCCCACGTATAACTTATTACCTCCCACGACGAATGCCAAGACGAGCATCTCCAGACTTGGCAAATATTCGGCGGCAATCGGCATTCGTCGAATACCGCATGTCTGGAAACACCTTAACATTCAAGCATGTTCGAACGTACTTAAATTGTGTTTGTATCACATGTAGTAAGTTGCGTGTCAAAGTGATACAAACAATGTAAGTCTGTTAAAGTGTAGCGTGTCCTTTTGTGGATAAATGCCAGCCGACTTTCCTGCATTTCCTGATCAGCAATTTTATTGTTCGCTTAAACCGGTCGAAAATGGCCAAAAGACATGGAAAAAAATAATGAGGATGAAATATTATCTGCCATGTAATTAAACTCAAACGGCTGCGGGTAACTAAATTAAATTTGCAATTAATAACCTTCCTATGTCATGAACTGTTATTGCCCATATGTTCTAATTTATATTGCCATGTAATTACTTTTCTTAAAATCATCGAGTTAATATAATTTTGTTTGATTGTTAAAAATTCATTCAATTGGGGGTTTAACGATTTACTATCGTTACCATTATAGGATTAATACCTCTAGCAAACATGTATCTCTTTGATTATTATAAATTATGACAATTTATAACTCCATCTCTCCTAGTCTCTTTCCTTTCTATCTCTAACACTATCTTTTATTCTCTCTCACTCTCTCCTCTCATTCTTTCTCTCTATACAATGACTTATACCCAAAAAAAGGGAACTGTGAAATCGTCTAAAGTACATTGTTGCAACCGAATACGAAACACGAAAATATTTTCAGAAGTGTATAATCAAGAGGGGGGGGGGTCTAAACAAATTATACAAATGTTATTCTGGTCGATGTTTAGCTAGAGGGCGTTCTTGCTGTACCGAGGAGAACGGAAAATTGAATGATAATCTAGTTTACCCGAAATGTGGACATAAATATTAATGTAATATTACTTTCATAAAACGGAATCATAATGAGATTTATAACTTAAAAAATAAAAATAAAAAATATTGTAATACCGGCAGACCTGAAACAAATACTTTTTTTTATTACGTTTATTTGGTATTTACAACTACAAGTGATATATTAAGTAAATATGTTCGTATATGTTGAATTATAATTTGAGGCTCTTGTAGGAGAAGTTGCCCAGTGGTAACACTCCTTCACACTGAGATCTTGTTCAGTCTTCACACATTGAGAAGGTCTCGGGGCCACTTTCGCTTCAATCGTCTTTGAGGATTTTCAGGTAGGATTGGAAGTGATAAATATCGTACGAATAGATTACTGTGTGTGTTCAGTGATTGATGAAATTTTTTATATCGGGTTTTGATGAGTTCATGTACAAACGATGTGCAGATCTTTATGGATAGTGTAATTTGAAACGTAAAAAGGAGCATTTATAATTTGACGGAGAATTTTAGATTGGACTGATTGGAGACGCTGAGAATTGGAATCCTTGGTTGAGCCCCACACTTCAGAACCGTACGCCCAGAGAGGTCTAATCATTGTCAAGGTTTAATTTTGATCGTGAGTCGAGTAGTCTTTTTAACAATTTGTGTGGGGATTCCAAGTCAGTTTTTTTTTTTTTTTTTTTTTTTTTTTTTTAATTGGCCTTTAAATTGGGAATCGAACCCACGACCGCGGCGTGAGAGTCTCTCATGCTAACCACTCGGCTACCGCGGTCCCCAAGTCAGTCGTTGATCCATGAAAAGTCCAAGATAACGCACAAGGTCAGTGGTAGGCAATGGAATTCCATTTATACTCACTGCAGGACAGACATTTTTACGTAAGGTAAAATTGATCTGTGTGCTTTTTGTTAGGTTTACCTTTATTCTCCACTTTGTGAACCATATTGTTAATTCATTCAGGTGTTGTTGTAAGTGTTGAGTGTTAATTGAGGGGTCCGAATTGCGTGTAAGAATCGCTGTATCATCAGCGAATGTGTGTGTCGAAATGTTAACGTGTGTAGGAATATCTGCAGAGTATATGGAAAATAGAAAATGGCCAAATATGCTTCTCTGAGTAATTCCCGCCCTCATGGGTATATAAGGTGAGAATTCAGTTCCCTGACGGGCTCGACAAAATCGATCCGTCAGATAAGATCTCAGTATAAGATAGTACGTATGAGGGAGGATGTTCCTCAATTTCCAAAGCAAGCCCGAGTGCCAGACTCGATCGAAGGCCTGTTCTAAATCAAGAAAGACACCCAAGCAATGCTTTTTTGTTCGAGGGAAGAGGCTATATTGTCAGCACACGATGTAATTGTTGAGTTATCGAGTGAAATGTGCGGAACCCAAACTGATGATCTTGAATAATATTAGAATTTTCAATTATTGGCAGTAATCGTCGGAGAAGTAGTTTTTCTAGTATTTTCGCAAGGATAGAAAGGAGACTAATGGGTCGATAGGAATTTGGAAGATCAGAAGGTTTATTTGGCTTATGAATCATTTTAATTATAGAGTACTTCCATTGCAATGGAAAATATGTGGTCCTGAGTACAGCGTTGTATAGGTATGTTAAGTATAGTAAGCCTCTGTGGGGCAAATTTTGTAATATTTGTTTTGTAATTAGATCATAACCTGGAGCTTTACGTGAAGGTAGTTATTTAATAGTGTGTCGTATGTCTGATGGAGTAAATGCTTTAGGAGTATAAGAGAGTTGCAAGGGGACATTCAAGTCGTGTTCAATGTTAAGCTGATGGTCATGATCAAGTCATGGTGTGCAGTAAAAATTGTGGAAAGACGCTTTGAAAACAATTTTGCAATTTCGGAATTGGATTTTGCCCAAGCGTTGTTACTACGTATAGGAGGCGTGTGGTCCTTATATCGCAAATTTCACAACAAATAACAAAACAAACAAATACGAAAATGGCATGTGAGCACATTCAAATGAAAAAGTTTCATACACGTGTCAAAAGATTTTTATTTATTTTTTTGCATAATTTCTTTTCATATGTTGTCCATATAAACATTAGTGGCTATTGCAGCCTTTTACTCGTTGTGCTATTATTTTGTCTATCACAGGATGTGTATTTTTCTTTCGTAAGGAAATATTTTATCGCTTAAAGAAAAACAGTGTGTTCTAACCGGCCTGCTCGAATCCCAATTTCCTTCCTTTCGTGTTCCTAACTTTACTTTTACGAAATTTCCAAGACTTGGAAGTCGAAGCACACAGACAAACCAAACTTTTTAAAAGGAACTTCCTCCTGAACAGAACGGAGGTGCGTAAAATGTTAAGTAAAAGCAAAAAAAGTTACTGCCACGCGGGAAAAAACATACAGTAGTAGGTAGGAATTAAGCCCAAAGTCCAATTAAAAAAAGATGGTATTAATTAATAATGTAAAAAATGTCACTTCATATTAGTATTTATTACTGTAGAGTGTGTGTGTAAATCCTGATTAAAATTGCATAAAACAAGCGTTCCTTCATTTTTCAAGGATTAAATTACATTCTTGTGTTCCATTTATAATTTTAAACAGAAAATTCATTTCCCCCTCGGTTAAACCTATCCCGTCCTTGTTGTGAACGAGGGTCATTTATCCTTCGCTCGATTTTCTCTAAAAATTACGACGCAATATTAGATTTGAAGCCCACTTATAGAATTGGATTATAATTTCATCAACTAAAGGACGGCGGTCTCTCCCACAGTTTCTAAAACAGTTCAGTTAACTGCAAATAAGGTAATCAGTCACTTGCCTTCAAGCTCTAATATACTTCGGACTTAATCACTCAGAAAAAGGAAATTTTATTTTAAGATAATGCGCTGAAAAATAGCGGTATTTCTCTAGTAGGTAACGACTCTAATTTTAATTGAAATAAATAGTCAATTATAATAATCTAATGTGGTCCTAAAGGGAAGTATGCATTTCTATGTTTGTACATCAAAAAACTGCCTATTTTTCAATGGCATTTCTATTTCCTGTCATTTGAAACGGAATATGAGAGTATTATTTTCTTTCGTTCATTCCGTACGTACTTTTGTTTGAACTTTTTTGGTTGTAAGTTGAAAATCCACATTTTCTCCGAACAAGTACGTAATTTGTGTTGCGAAGTAAAACTATATGACTTAATTATAAGGTTATCTTAAATGAGCGTTTTAACGCGCTATTTGTTAGAATAGAAAAAAGTTGCCCAATGTATCCCACATAATGGAAGGGTGTCATTACTTGAATCCATATTAAATGTTGAAACTGTTAGAGATGTGTATGGTTAACAACTATTAAAACCAGCTAGTAATTTTTATAGATTATAGTTAGTAATGGATAGACATTATTGCCGATAATTCGAAATGAAAAAAAATTGGAAAAAAATGGAAAATTATAGGTTTTCACAATTACATTACATACAAAAATTGTTTAAAAACGACTTTACTGACTGGGTCGGGTCACGGAAAAGAGCTGATAGTGAGGTATAGCTGTGGAGTGTTGACACTTGAACAGGCGACGACTGCCAACCCCGTAGATAGTATACAGTGCGCGTAGTGAGGTAAATGATATTGTAAAGTAGGAGCATAGGGCTTCGGACAGCAGCCAAGCTAGGGTGATGAGAGCGAGCGAGTTGTTGAAAAGGGCCCAGTTGCTTGTGTACTTGTGAATTGCTGCTCAATTCCTTGCTGCTTGCTCAGTTAGTGAATGTGTTAAACAGTTTGATTTAATCCGATAAAAGGGTGCTGTTTGCTCATTAGATGCTGTTAGGAAGCATCAAAATTGTGAGGACATCACATGTTCTCAGACACAACAATGTTAACCTAACCATGTTCTACAAGTATTAACAAAATCTGTAAAATGCCCGAATTTTCACATTCCTCACCTCTAACGAACTAGAACCATATTTTATAATAATATCTTTAATGATATGATATAAAAATAATACGTATATGGTCGCATATCGACGACTTGAACAGGATGTTTGAATTTAACCAAAACTTCCGAATAAACCTGGGTATCAAAAAAGAACGGGAAAGAGAGGGAAACAACTCTTTTAAAAATGGCACCATCCTCTGGTACACAGATGGATCTAGAACATAAGACGGTACAGGGGCAGGATTATTTGGACCTGGAACCAAATACTCAGAACCCATGGGAAAATATACCAGTATCTTCCAAGTTCCAAACTGAGATTCGTGCAATCGAAAGATCTACACAGCTCAACCTAAGTAAAGGGTACAAAAACGAGAATATAGCTATCATATCAGATAGCCAAGCAGTATCAAAGCACTAAGCTCAAATATCATTAGTTCAAGGATTGTGCTGAACTGCAAAACCAAACTATACATACTAAGTTCGCAGAATAAAGTCAGCCTCTGCTGGGTCCCAGGACACATGGGAGGAGAAGGCAACGAGAAGGCGGACACCCTTGCAAGAAAAGGGGCTGCTACACTGCTGATAGGACCTGAACCCTTCTGTGGCATAGGGATCCACACTATCAACGAGCATCTCAGACAGAAGGACAAAAAGAAAATGAGGGAACTTTGGAAATCACTCATTGGACACAGACAATCCAAGAATCTTCTAACCAATTTTGGTAGGAAAGAAATTACAGAACGTGTCAAGGGAAGCAGGAACAAACTGCGAATCCTAATAGGACACTGCAAGTTAAATTGATACTTAAAGAAGATTGGAATAATCTAAAATGGCACATGCAGATTCTGTAAAGAAGCAGAGGAGACACCAACACATCTACTAACAAATTGCGGAGCTACACTAGCCCGCAGGAGGAAATGTTCTGGGATGTATAATGTGACAATGGAAGAGCTTCAAGCATTGAAACCGGGCCTACTAATCAAGTTTCTTGATGAAATTGGACTCACCAATGTGCTTTAGGCAGACCACAATAGCTCTCAAAGGGCGCAGTATACTACACTCTGGAACCATACCATCTACATCTACATGGTCGCATAAATGGTGTCCATTCATCCTTTCGTAAACATATAAGTACTCACAGACATACCTATGTTTTATAATATATATATATTTGTATTATTTATATATATTTTATATAATTTGGAACCCTGAATTGATGGAAGTGGATGAAGAAAAGAATAAAACTCATTTCTGCCAAGATTTCGACCAATCAAGGTAATCATCAGGGCAAAACAATTTGAACGATGTCTTCAAATTGAAATAATAAAGTTCTTAATAATGAGTTTCTAAATTCTTTGAACATAGACTCAGTCCCAACATTGCCAAGGACTGAACACTGAATAGGGAGTACCCGATTGTTTGAATGCATTTAATTGCGTGAGAGGCTAAATAAGTACGGACTTTGTACTCCATATGAATATATTTATTGACTTAAAAGACGTCAAGGTCCTAGCCTTTCCGCCCCACTGCCTAGGTGGTGATGTTGAGAACTGGGCGAAGGGCTAGGTTCAGCTGTGAGCCAAGTCCGCTGAGCTATAATGAGAGTAGTATCGCCACTCAACATGAAAATTGCTGTCGAATATGGCAGCAAACTTTTGGGATCTTCTAGTCCGATTTTGAGGTCGAACAGTGGCATTTGCATAAAAATTTTTTTCTTGTAATTAATGTTATTAATGTTGATATAAAAGATTTATTGATTGGTGTTATTTTTGTTAACTGTTTCGTTAGAATGTACTTATAAGCGTGAATGTGTGTGAGTGTAGTACAAAGCGTCGAACGTGGTAGCCTGTAATTATTTATATGTAAAAGGTACTAAACGTATACAGAGTACAGTAGTACAGTAATTATATGAGTGAATTGTATGAAAATAGGAAGTAATGTATTTGACTTAGTGTCTTGCTTAAAATCCCTAGGTCGTAAGAGAGAGTCTGAAACGACCGGTTTCGATAGTTCTGAATATAAATTAAATATTTTACCTTCAATGTATCTTAATTATGAGGTATGCGTATATCAATGTTTAATTTGTTTGGTTCCGGTTATTTAGCTATTTTCAGTGGTTGGTAAGGGATGTAAACCGTGAGACAAAATACAACGTTCCTATGGTTACTCAATTAGAATAACTGAAACAGCAAAATGCCTTAGCCCGTCTGATACATAATAAAAAAGCGAAGTTTTGCAGGCCTGTATGATCAGAATTCATCTGACTACCAATAAATAATTCGCTCATCTCAAGTGGAAATCTCGCAAAGTGACCAAAATCCCCTTTCATAAAACAAAACATGGTCAAAACATTAATAGAAACTTTGTAATTTGTTGTTGAAATTGTAGTAATAGAGAGTAATGTCCGATGGTTCACTTGGTTAACCCAATTGGGGAGTGCCTTCATCTAAGTAACGATGGTTATAACAGCATTAATTACTTATTGCCTTAAATAATATTCTAACGTTTCATTACACCCGCCTCCTGCAGTTATTGGTGATCCAAAGTTAGTTCAGGCGGTCAATTTTCATTGATTTTGTGGCCACGCATTGATCGGGCTGAAATTATAAATTGCCTTAATAATGGCGTTTAAAAAAATTGTCACGATAACTGTAAAGTAAAACCAATTGAACAATTAAAACAGGAATCAGCAGCTATTCCGAAACGGTCGATCGTGAAAATTTGTTGATTTTTTTGTATCTTATGAACAAAAAAAGTGAGATTTCATTTTTTTTTTGTAACGCCTTCAAACTTATATGATATTTGGTTTGGCCAAAATGTTCTTCAGGATGGCCAGATGAATGGATGTATGAAATGGCCAGAATTGAAAATCGCATAAAAATTCATGAGTTTTCTAGCCAGCAAATTTTATTTTTTAGCTCTTGACTCACGATCCTTTTATTTTTCATTGTTTTATTTTTTTAGTATTTGTTTATTTGATTATTTTTATTTGTTATTGTAATATAGATTCATCTCAATATATCAGTGGGGCAGGCGAAACTACTTTCCATGTCGTATCTTAGTGTTTGCGAGTAAAAAGGAATGAACTGTACTTTTTTAAATCAGATAATCACTTACCAATAATTATGATTGTAACGTGAAACCAAAGAACAAAACCGATGCCATCACAGCATATTGTTTTTAGGTTTTCTACAAAAAAGCATTGACACATCGTGAATAATAGCACTGCTGTAGCGATGACCTTTGACCTTCTCGTTCACTGCATTGAAATTCATTATTATAAGATTCTCTTTGTAAATCAAGAAGAATGAATTATTTTGATATTTGCGAAACTGCTTTGAACAATAATTTCATTGTAAATGGGAAGTCTTGTCTTTGTTGGGGTGACAGTGAGCAATGATTTATACCCAGACTATAGTCAAAATAATTCGTTAAAATTGTTTTACTAAGCCCATAACATTGAAAGACAGAAGAGGTAAAACAATACTTAATTTTCATATTTTCATCAAAGCGGCAGGAAAAATAAAGGCAGTTTAAGAAAATAGAGAGAAGAATCTCCAATTAACTGGGAGAAACAGGATGTAATTTACAACCGGTGATATTATATACGAAGCCGGGTTTGTGCTGTTGGAGGAACGAACGGTCCCGGCCGTGGAAACAGCTACGTTTAATAATGTAGCATGTCGGCCCAACCCACATCATGCCGTACACCAGTGTGTAAATTTTATTCCATATCCGAGGTGAGAACCCCCGTATTTATTCCTGGAAGTATTATTATAAGAAAGACGGACGCCCGTTGTGATCTCGCTACCCCTATTTAAAATTTTGTATGAAAACCCTTCATTTTTGTTGGGGTTTATTTTGAATTTAAAAAGCCCTCGGGTTCGCCTCGCCAAATAGAGGAATCCTTGAATTTTTATCATTCCGGAAATAAATCCTCGCTGTATAAAAAAATAGAACAAACATAGTCTTGCAAAAGAAAGAATGTATTTATTTTTATATGGATAAAGTTAATAGTAACAGATAACTTCGTGCGAGAAGGATCAAACACACATATAGATAATTACAGCATTCAAATAAAGGGCAGGCTAAAGTCAGTCTCACTCTCTCTCTCTCTCTCTCTCTCTCTCTCTCTCTCTCTCTCTCTCTCNCGAGAGGGATTCGAACCCACGACCTTCGGCTAGATACGCCGCTGCTCTACCACTTGAGCTATCGTGACCTCGATCCACTCGGACATCAACTCCCCATCTCAACCCCACCTTATGAGTTTTCCCTTTTTTTTCATCTCAACTAAAAACCTTAATTAATTGTCATGTATTAATTGGTCAAGCGGACCACGAAAGTAATGAATTAATACAGAGAACTTTGAAATAACTTCATGATTTACAAAATGGATGGAAAATGGAAGCTCACAGATCCCACAGAGGAACTCGCACACATCACTTATTTTTTATCTTAACTCACTCAATTCCACAGACAGAGACAACTAAAATGGTTGTTTCCATGTGTGGAATAGGGTGGATTAAGAAAAATAAATAAATATTAATAACAACCTATAGAATAAAACAACAATATTATCAATACAAGACAATATAGTTTTTATAAATAACTTATATGTCACATCACTTATATATATAATACTTTAATGGAATTGACAAAAAATATTAGAAAGCATTATTATATAGCATTATTATTATATACAAGGCTAGTAGCTGTCGCTGAGTTTACTACATAATAAAGCATAATAAATCTAGCTCTAGCTAATAGATTACAGGTATATTATAAGAGATATACTTAAGAAAGAAAAGAATAGAAGGCAAAAAAGAAATCCAATGAGAATATATACAGCAGATGTGTGAATGGAAAGGAAAATAAAATATGATATAAAATAATTATTACTTCTTGAGAACTAATATCTCTAATATCTAATATCTTTAATAAAATTTCTCTAACAGAATCTCTCTCTCTCTTTCTCTCTCTTTCTCCCTCTAGGGTGGAGGGATATTGGCAATGAAGAAGTTTTTTTATTGTAAAGATATTCCAGTATTTCCGTTCTGGAAATGACATGTTTTCCTACTTTCCCCGTAATTCTGAAAGTAGTGAGCAAACTCAAACATAGTGCTACGAATCTTCCCGGGCATTACTGTTATAGAGTGGACAGATTCCATTGAATGGGTCACTTAGAACCCAGAGTTTGAATTTCAAATATTGCAATTCTCCCCTTAATTTGAAAAAGCCAACGATAATGTCTAAGCCTAAAGTCTGGAAAGGCTGGATTTATAGGACAATAAGTGCTCATTGAAAATCGCATTATTCAAGTAACCCTCAATGTACTTTTCGCAACCCTTTCTGTACTATTCACAGCTTCAAGACGATGAAGTTTGTATATTTTGTTGGAAAGCTCTGAAAGATCAGATGATCTCATAAACATCGGAGTTTTGGCAAGAGCAGAAATATTTTTGCATAGAATTTGGATAGAATAACATTTCCTCAGCACTTTTTAATCAATGAGCCACTCTGGAGGTACAGAAACCGAACTAAATATGCCGCAGGTCGGAAAAATCAATTGTAAGAGATGAGATGTGATGAACCTACAGTTTTGTAGTTTCCGTTCACTCGGCTCCGTCAATCCAAGCTTTTTTCGTATGTAGGGTGCGTTTCGGCAATTTTAACAATAATTCTCAAATGAAAGAAAAAACAAAAAAAAAACGACACAGAAAAATCATCGAGAATATACTATCATTTTGATCAGAAATGGCGAATTTGTAGGGTAGGATTTTTTCGCGGAGAATAATTCTACTAGTGAGCATTGACAGTTTTTTTTATAAATGAATGTGAAAAAATAAAAACTTAAAAACTGTACATCGAATCCGCGTTTATTCTTGTATAATAGAATAATTTATCTCTTGTAAAATACTTGTAATATTCATTTTTGATCAACTTCAAATATATATGATCCAGATTTAACATTATTGTCATGGCATGCGTTGATGATGGTGTTCGTGTGAGTGCGCAATACTTAATTAATTTTTTTCAGCTTTCATAACAATTGATTGTAACCTTATAGTTAATATAAATAATGTACAAATAAATTATCTGGAATTGGGATGGAAGCTTGTAACGGATATGAATTTATGTTTCTAGGAGGTAAATAAAACAAAGTTTTTAAATTATTGAAATTGTTCACAAAACTTTGAGTAGAATTCTCTGTCGGCAATAAATAAATCTAAAATAGAAGCAAGGATAGGCAGACCAAATCAATCAGTAACGAACAAGGTACTGCCGACCAAACCGAGAATATCACAATTGAATAATTTGGAGATCGTGAGATGCGGTCTGGAGTGCCGTAGGTTTTAGAAAAATGTTTTCTTTATGGTGCCACGTTTCGATCTTTATTGACATCATCTTCACGGCACAACGTGTTAGTTTTCTGTGTAGATGTGTCATTATTGGGTGTCGTGGAGTGGCCACTAGGTAGTACGGTCTCGATACAAAGGCAACAGAAGCAAAAGTTTGAGAATGCTCAATATAATATGATGTAAGAAAACCAAGCAAAAATATAAATATAAAAACTTAAAGAAACCTAAAATAATTAAAAATTAAATCTTCTATAATGTATCTCATGCAAAATTTTTTCGGACTAACTAAATGTTCTCAGTCTACATTCCATAATAGCATATTATTCTTACAGATGTATTTAATTCCATTCTTGACTGTTCTAAAAAAAAATAACCCATTTATTTTACATAAAACACAAGTCTTAAAATTAGACTGCTCTCAATATAACTAAAAAAATCCATTTTTCCTAAATACAATATTGAAAATTTAACCAATTTAACGCAACTAAAATATTCACGAAACATAACCTGGAGGTAACCTAAGTACTCTGGGCTTAGGAAATTTTAAAGTACCACCTCCATGCATGGTCCGCATCGTAGGCATCCCTCGTCTGTCCCCGAGCACGATCCCGACACGAATGCCCATATTAATTGCATTAATTAAAAAAAAGGAATCTCTGTTGCCCAGAAGGGAGGAATTGACCCTTCCCCCTAATCCCGATCCTTAGATAATCATTTTTAAAACTATTTTTAGTAAAATTAAAACATGATGAAATAACGTAAATCAGATTTTTTGCAATTGAATATGAATTTCTTTGCAAAAAAATGTATCTCTGATTAAATTAAAAAAATAATTAATGTCCTATTTTATTAGGATCGTGACGTTTAAAGGTTCCGGGCTTCTGGTAAAATCCAACGTAATCATCTTATTTATCTAATAATTAAAGAGATTTATTTATCAATCGCAACTGTAATACGAAGTTGTATTTAACGCTTTATTACGGATTAACAAAACACGAGGCGAAAAATTAATAAATTTATAAATACGTCTAACAAGTCATAATAAATGCTGAATGATTTTGTTTTAATTCATTATACAAGTTCAAAAGTCTCCCTTAGTAGATATTTTAAAGTTATTTGTCAAAAGGTTTCACAACAATATTGCAACTTCCAATTTAAATTAATCACTTTGAATATTTTTCAAGGCTGTCACAGTCCTATTGATTTGAGAATTAGCAAGAAAACGCTCTACTCCAGGGGAGATTAGGAACCTAGGCGTCCTTTATTAACCTATCAGTCGATAATTGCGTTGCCCATCGCAGCTTTTTCTGAACAGGGCGAATGATGGATGACCATCAGGCAGAGGTTTTTTCGTGGTGTTTGACCAATGGCCAATTTCTGGTGGATCTCATTTCTCCACCCAAGGAAGTGAACGCGCCCAAAATCTGGAAAGGTTGATAACCGTCCAATGTGGTTCCATGGCTGAATTAAGGCATTAGACACCAAAATAAATTTCTATTTAAATACTTATTTGACTGAAAATTTAAGTTAACATAATTTGCACAAATTATTCTGATTTCTTTACACCGATGAAAATTACCTATTAAAACCAAACTAAAAGTGAAATATTAACCTTAATAACAATTATAATTATAACAACAAACTATGTCCAGGCTCTCCTCCATGGTAGAGGAAGGAAAGCGAGGACGGATAGTTCAGTCTAGCCTAGGCATTTGAAAATAAAACAAGAAAAAAATCCAGCTGAAAGCCAGGCAAATCAGATTTGTATCCACTTTGATTTTTATTAAATAAATTATATCTTTGTGTGGACCAGTTTCATTTATGGTTTTGTTTTTTGAATTTTTTTCCTTTCGGTTATCAAAGTTTAGTGTTTTAATTTTGCCCTTCAGGACCGTATTATTAATTCCCATAGTATTTAATTTTTCTTATATTGTGTGGTGATTAGTGACCGTTAATCGATAATTATATTATTCACTGGCACTCTCAACACGACACGCAAGAATGGCATAATTACACAGAAGACAAACTTCTACTTTGAGTGAGTAGAAATTCTTTGATTGAATATAAAAAATATATTTTGCATTGTATAAATTCACTTTTTTCCACATCCTACATGTGTTTGTTAAATGGAAACAATGTTTGTAAATCCCAGGCAATGAAGATGATCTCAATAAAGATCGAAACGTTGGCACGATAAAGAAAATGTTTTTCTGAAACCTACATCACACCAGACCGCATCTCACGATTTCTGAATAATTTTCTTATATTGTTAACTTGTAAGCAAAAGATCATGCTTTGTTTCTTTTATTTTTTTATATAACGTGTAGAGATTAGTGCCCGTTAATCGATAGTTATTCAGATATCGTGAGACTCTCAACACGACACGCAAGGATGGCACAATTACACAGAAGACAAACACTTTGAGCCCTGAAGATGATCTCAGTAAAAGATCGAAACGTTGGCACGATAAAGAAAATGTTTTTCTGAAACCTACATCACACCCGACAGCATCTCACGATATCTGAATAACTTTTTATATAACGTATATTAATTCTTAAGGAAATACATTTTTTATTTTTAAAGAACAATATAGAGGTGTCCCGCTGCAATTGTGTTTCTGATTTATTTCCAAATAAGATTCATGTGATTTTGAGGCAAATCACCAGCCGCAAGGGGATTAATCAAACCTTAAAAGACGGAATATAAACATTCCATAAAATGACCTCTAATAAATAGTGGTAGCAGAGTAAAAATAAAAAAAAAACTCGTCACCGCAATTTTAATTTGGAAAAATAGAATTGCATTCAATTAACAAATTGAATTTTAATCTCTTTAAATTTATATACTTATTTTGTCACGCTCATTGAACAAATAATAGGAAAAAAATTGTTAAAAAGCAAGCGCAATACGCATCACAAGCACACTCCTGCGTGTTCACGCTACATTTTGCAGGAAGAAACTGTTTCAAATCGAACGTGCGATATGTGAAAGCATTTTACAACACCAGAAAAACTTAATTCAAAGTAACACTTTAGTACAAAGCCTAACAGAACAATTTAAAAAGTCTTGGCTCGACTTAGAAGCATCAGATAAATCACCTCAATTCTGCGTGACAATTGCCGAAATAGTTAACAAACATTCTATACAAGTTCAAATTTAGATGAAATTATGCCGAGTCTCCCAAATTTCAGAAAAAAATTGAAGACGATTTGCAAACAACAAACCGAAAACTTGCATTGACTGAAGGAAATTTAGACATACAAATGGCATACAAAAAATAATATCATCTTTCAATAAGAAATATAAAGGACTCAAACACGATAGTGATGAAGAAATGTTTAAAATCGCAGAGAAATCCAATAAAAAACTCACAAAGGGATTGCTCTTATAAGCTCAACATTTCTAGACAAACCCCAGTCTAGCTACCCAGATTGTACAACCGATTTCAGCTGCATAGCTGAAGATTCAGACACCTCATTCTCAAACTAACAGTTCAGGTGCGAATATTTTCGCTACAAATTGTCCTACACTTTAAGAAAAAAAATTGCAAATCTCCCAAACTTTAAGTTATCATGTGTGTATGTGTATATTTCGATTTAGTAACTAATGTGTGGTATAAAAGCAAAAATAAAATAGTCACACCAGGTCTCATAAAACCTATATATTTAAAGTGAGTAAGAAAATTAATTGTTCAAAATAAATTGTTCAAAAATGAAACCCGATTATTTTTTGT
The DNA here is from genome assembly GCF_000648675.2 of Cimex lectularius. Taxonomy (NCBI): domain Eukaryota; kingdom Metazoa; phylum Arthropoda; class Insecta; order Hemiptera; family Cimicidae; genus Cimex; species Cimex lectularius. Next base: position 508,887 of record NW_019392694.1, read on the forward strand.
AGGCGTTCAAATTACATCTTAAAAGAGAGTAGTGTCTTGATGTAAAAAAAAAGTAATAAACTTTTAACACAGACAAATCAACCCACATCAATTCGCTCTGTGTAACAGGATCTCCCCTCCAGTATATTTAAATAATATTCCTCTCCCAAATGCGAGCAGATCTTGGGAAAGTACTTCGACACGCTTGACATGAAATTTTACTTCTTTACTTGTTATGTACTTTTCCTTGTAACATTTTACTTAAAGTTAGTAGTAAAACACTGCAAATTAATTTAAAAAATATATCTCATGATTTATCGCGAAACGTTAGGTTTTATTGCAAATTTAAATATATTGGTTGATTTGTCAGGCTATAAAGCAACTTTTAAAATCCCAATGTAATACTATTTATTATACTTTAGTTAATAAGAGGGAATATTGCAGACAACTTATCCCTTGTAAGCAGCGATATTATATGTATCAGGTTTATTATGTTCAACAACTTTCGAATGTAAAAAACAAATTTAATTTAAAAAAGCCACTTCAGGTCTTATTAGCCTGAAAGAATGAAAATAAAGAAGAGCTGAGAATGTCCGGAACTATATTTTTACACAATGTGAATTTTAACAGCAGATAGATCAAATAAACAAAAATTCCACTACCAAAAAAGAAAAATGAATTATACTCAAATTAGCGTAAAATAGCACAGTATTAGTTTAAACGTAAAATTGTTAGTTTTCTATCTGTGGTCAAAATTAATGCAAGATTATTAAACGGCCTATAAGACAAAAAGTAAATCAATACACTTTCAATGTTTAATATTTATATACGGTTGACACATGGGCCCTTATGCAGAGAAAGGTTGCTCGTTGTGTCCCACATAATAAAGGCGTGTCATGCCTTGGCTCCATACAGAGAGCGTGTAGGCATGCCGCCGGACTTAAGAAGAGTCTCGAACACAGTAGCGAGTTTCAGTCCCCTGTTTCACTTTTTAGGGGAAATTGGTGTTTTTATTGTACATAATGTATGGTGATTAGTGATCGTTAATCGATAATTATTCGGAAATCGTGAGATGCGTTCTGTTGACCGCACCTCACGATTTCTGAATAATTGTATATAATATGGCTTATGTGTTATGTATATATGTTTTGTCTGAGTGCATGTATTTATTAGCATGAATGGCTAGTGGTCAGGGTGAATTATAACGTCATCATCGCCCCTCGAACGAGAGCGTAAGAGTGTGTGTTCGGGGTCGATGGCGGAATATTTATAAAAGTACTCCATCGACCCCAATCTAGATTAGTTTGAGTATAGGTCGAAGGAGGAATATCAAGTACTCCACCGACCAAACGGAATGAGTGTACTGTATGGATGTATTTATGTGTATGAATGTATTTATTTGTATGAAGGTAGTAACGATGTTTTCTTACATTTCGACCTCAACAGTTAATCTTATGATTTTTCCTTCTTGAAGGTGGGATAATAGGTCATCTCAAAAAACCTTTATCCACAAAGTTTCGGATTTATTTTAATCCTTCCTCAGGTGTACGCCTGTAAACAGAACAAATAATTTTTTACATTTTTATATCAACATGGTTATCATTGTTTAACTACTTACAATGGTTAAAAAAGTGGTCATCAGTCGTTAATATTTTATAACAGTTTATTTTAAAAAAGAGCAAGTGTGGTACTTATTCAGACTAGAAACAAACGTTTAGATATTTTGAACCTGACTAGACTCTTATCACAACCTCTCATGTGACGTTCAACCTCTTATCTGCATTTTATCACAGACCAACGAATCAACATTAAAAATAACACTCAATAGTTAAAATTGCATTTTTCTTATAAATCTATTTTTAAACAACAAATTTTATCTACTTTAATAACAATATTTTAACAATTATTATCACAACTATCACAGATTTTAAGTTTCCTCCAGAGTTTAAAATTGACTAGATTATTTTGATATATTGTTTAACAAATTAAAATAGCAATCACTTATCACATCACAGTCTTGACGGTAATTAACAGACAGTTTATCTTTTTTTATGTAAAGGGCCTCTAGGAACTTTCGATTTTTACTATTTCGTTCCTTTGTAACAATATTAACATCATCAAATAAAAATTTATGACCTTTAACAACTGCATGTTGTGCCAAGTCAGTTTCACTGGACGACTACTTTTTTAACCATTGTAAGTAGAGAAGAAACAATGATAACAATGTAAATGTAATAAAAATGTAAAAAAATATTTGTTCTGTGTACAGGCGTTAACTCACCTGAGGAAGGATTAAAATAAATCCGAAACGTTGTGGATAAAAACTGGTTGTGGTTTTTCGAGATGACCTATTATCCCACCTTCAACAAGGAAAAATCATAAGATATGAATGTAGTGTTTGAAAGTTTAATAGAATATAGACTTAGTGGGGAGCTGAAATGACCTAAATGTCGGAAGCCACAGTAAAAAAAAAATTGTATAATTAGTTTGAATTCGAACAACTTTTTGTAAATGGATTTTTGTCCAATTTTAACTCCTGCATAGTTTGCACAGCGTTTTCCCATGATTATCACTTCTTTATTTCAGTTGAATTCTACGATCGGTTGAAAAGATAGAAATAGAATTCAGGCAAATTGAGTTTTAATGTTTTTCTTGTTCTTAGTTTTAAACAAAGTTACAAATTCTTAGTTTTATGGATGTTTGTGAAGGGGAAAGATTGAACTAGACAAAAAATAATAGTTCCCGCTGTCGAAGCTAAACGATAGCGAATAGAAAAATGGCGTAAAGGAACACCATTCATTAGGCTATTGGCGAAATCGAGTTAAAAACTCATCAAATAATAAACATGAGAGATGGATGGTCGAAGCCCATTAAGCTTTGGGAATGTGGAGTGGGAGGATCTATCGAACATAGAACGGTTTTTGGCTTCGGCCCTGATTGGCCGTCTCAGACTAACAAGGCGATCCCTTCCCTGAATACTAAAGTGGCACAAAGAACGTGTCCCACATCTCTCTTCGCCTGTCCTATTAATGGCCCGTAGTGTCTCCCACATGCTAATTCCTAACGGCTACTCGGAAAAACCGGCTTTCCGATATTTTCAAATATATGACAGATTGATTCGTGATTCGTTATGTTTTTTTACAATCCCCGCCGATACTCAAAACACTATTTTAAAACAAATTAAATTACATGACTTGTTGCATAATTTAAAATACGATAGATAATAGTGATAGATAGACAAAAAGTCCTGTATCGATATCTTGTTGGTGGCACACTATTTTCAGCTTGAGCAGCAGCATTTTTGGATTAGAATGGATTTATTTCACAATGCACGATTATTTGTTGTGATGACAGGTTCGGAAACGTAAAAATGAGATTTCTGATACTGTCATCTAACAATCTGCCTACTGTTGATCAGAAATTTCTAAAGGTTCTAACCCGTCTTATGGTACTTTCAAAAATATTATTAAACTAGTATTCTGCTTTCGTTGAAGGCCTTGTAGTTGGCTTAATTTATTCCTTAAAACAGGCTCATTGGTCGGACTACATTGATGAGTAAAGGTTCGAGATTTTCGAAACTTCTGTCTTTAAAAAAAAATATGGTAATAGATAATTCAAAAATTCATTTTCGGAGGTGATTTTTTAATCGCAAATGAGTCTATTGTTTCTTCCTTCATTCATTTTGAAGTAAACTTAATTAAGCCATCTGACAAATGAGATATTTTATAGTATTGCAGTTCTCGTAATCTGATTGAAATACGGGATTGGTAGGGTTTTGTATTTTCATTTCAACACAATCTACTACAGTTTGGACGTTTTAATGTTGCGCGCAAACTCCACAGGCGGATTGTGCTAATTTGATTATTATTTACTGTCATCAGTCTTCGCTGAATTTAAACCGTGAACCAATAAATCGAGTTGTTGATTATTTTCCTTTATTTCTTAAAATCTTGCATAAATATATTGAACTTAAATTAAAATCTACACAATTTGGAAGATTTTGAAATGTGTGGAACGTCGATAAACCGAAAAACATTTCAGGATTTCTTTCCTATAGAGCAATGGTATTAAATAAAAACCTTAATTCGTTTATTTGTGCATTTTCAAAAGGTCCTGAAGAACTAGGTTTAAAACAAAATCCAGATACCATGGCGGATCACTTTCAATTTTTTGCATCTTGAGGCATTTTAACAAAATGATTTTGAGGAGTACTTTTTGTAGAAAAAGTTTCCAAATACTGATTGATTAGGTAGCGGGTGTTCGCGAAATGTCATGTGACGTAATCCAGCCTCCCTTGGCAATTGTTTTTTCCCCGCCTGAAATAAGTTCAAAAAATATTTGTAGTAAACGTTTCTACTTTTTCAAGCCTGTTCTATCGATTTACGTTTTTTCTCGGAAATTCCTCCATTGGGCAAGAAACTGATGTTGATGGTTCTATGTGACTGTGCGACCTGGTAGATAAGACGGGGTATATTGGTATTTATCAGGATGTTGCTGTATGATTTTGTTAAAAAATCCAGCGCAATATTGTTGAATAATTTTTTTAAGAAACACGCAAAAATTGTATATATATTTTTACTCATTTTGCTAGTAATCTAGGGTGGTGTCCAATACTATGTGTTAGTTCGGAATAGTATTTTTTTAAATTAATTATGTTTACTTTCGTCGTTTTGGTCAACTTCAATGTTCTTTATTCTAAGTTAAACAAATATTCAATACCGTATTCCTAACTGAGCGTTTATATTCCAACAATGAAAAATGTACACCGACTAAAAACCAACAATGGAAATTTTACCATCCACGTCGTTTCTGAAGGACTATAACGATGAAAGCGTAATTTAAAATTTTAAAGGCCATTAGTCGTTCATTTGTTGTGTTGGCCGCTGGAAAATTTCCACAAGACATGCTGCCGGCGTAGGCTGTAAACAACGGGTCGACCTAGGCTGCATGACATAACAAGTGCCAGCATGATAAATCAGGACGTTCATAAATTATACAGTAGTTGTAGGCCAATGTGCATATTTCCGCGATTCGTCGCTCTCGATCCATGGCTCCGTGTGAAAAGGCAATGAGTTTAATGAAATGAACTTGCGTTCTGTCGATGAAGGCAGGAGGTTGTGATTTGTTTTTTACCTACCAATGATGACTATGTTATAGATAAAATATGAGACGGTTCAGATACGGATAAATTTTTAACGTTAAAATCTCAATGTGCTCACCAATTTGTTTATACTAGCTTTACTAATTTTCCCAACTAGTTGTATCGATCCAGACAAAATTCCTTCTGTTCTTCTTAAGATTCCTGAGACCCTAGCTTTCTCTTTACATCTTATTTTTAACAAATCATTGAATTCCGATATTTTTCTAGAGAAATAGAAACTTTGTTATATTGAACCTATATTATATTAAAACCTGGCTGTCCTAAAGTTACTAATTGTCGACCCATTTGCCATGAGACTGCCATAGAAATGATGAATGAGAGAGTGAGTGCGGTGATCAATCCTTTTTCAAAACAACTTACTGTGAGTAGGAACTATCTTTGTAAAATGGATTGAGACTGCCATGCCTAAATTTTTTGAACCTCTTGTCTGTGATAACATTGTATAAATTAATAGTAGCCGAATAACGTGGTTTTCAACCTAAAAACCATGTAGAATCTCCCGTTGTTTTTAAATTTTATACTAAGTGCTTTTTCCCATAATAAACAAGTTGATGTAATGTACACGGACATCAGCAAGGCCATAAGTCACTATTAATTTGCTTTTACCAAAAATAAATGTTCTGGTTTTGATGGACCCACATTGTTGTGGTTTCATAATTATTTGCATGGTAGACAGCTTTAAGTAAAAATTAATAATTTTATATGTAAATGTAACGACACAAAATCTGGAGTGCGCCAGGGTTCTCATTTAGGTCCGTTATTATTTCTGATCTTTATTAATGCTATTGCTGAATTTTTCCTTCAGAATATAAACTGTTTGCTCTTTCTGACGATGTCAAACTGTAGCATTTAATTAACAATGATAATGACTCAAAACTTCAAACCGCTTTTTCTCATTTTATTGATTGGTGCGCAAAAAATGGACTTAAATTTAATTTTGATAAATGCTTTGCGATGTCACTTTTTAGATATAACAAAAAAGTTAATTCATTCTATTATGATGACAAATTGAAACTGCAAACACTGTAACCTCATTTAAAGATCTTGGTGTAACATTTACCCATGCCCTTAAATTTTCCCAGTTTGTAACCAATATTCCTAATGAGACTAATAAATTGTTAAGATTGGCGATTTGCAAATCATCACGTTAGAAAGATATTTACAATATTATTTATTTTTCTCCATAATCGTATGCTAGTCTTATCTGATCACCCTATTAAAAGAATCTAAAAATGTAAACAACACACAAAAACCTTTCCTTTTTTCATTCCAAACTTAAAAATATAATCCCTTATTTCACTCTGGCATTTCTAAAATTTGAACTGTTAGTAATAAACGTACTCCCATGATATATGCAAAACAATGAAACTTGAATTAAAGCAACAATTTCTCCGACTATACAATTGTAAATATTGTTTTTCTGTATCTTCTTGTATTGCCATAAGCTTTTTTTGTAATAGGGGTTTCACGATCTTTGTGTTAACCCTGTTAAGTTTGTTAGGTCTTGTTAGATCGAGAAAAATGATGGCGTAGACTTGTAAGAAACGGCCATGGGTAACCAACATGGTAGCCAATATGGCAGCCATGAATTTAATAGCTGTTTTTTGTTTATACGTACTTTTATTCTTAAATATGCATTAATTAAATCAGACCAATACATTTATTTTGTTAATATCTGACCTGTCCTTATTCGCCCATTCATTATAGATATATCCCTTTTCCTATAAAGTTGTAGGCTGTTAGACGTTAGGATACAAGTTAAGTATGTTGGCACGAATTAAAGGGTGTCATTTGTTAGTTCTTTTCGAGTGCATAGATAGCATTTTGAATGAAAGTTGATTAATTTTAATTTTTATTAACTTCTGGCATCGTACAATTTAACTCAAAATAAAACCAAAACAAACAACAACAAGCTTTTAGGGACTGTTGTAGCTTTATTTTTGGTTCTACCAGTCGCCACGCGCAGCATTGGGGAAAAATTAATGCTTAACATGCTAATAAAAGAAAGGGGCGTTCACGATCTTACTGGACATTTCTCTATTCGAGTTAACATGAGTTAACATCTTTCAAACATCGCGAATACCCCTCATATCTTTGCTATTGAAAATTGTTAAATAGTTATTGCAAATCCATATAACAAATTTTAAAGTATTATATAAATAATATTAGAAAACAATTACATAAAAATATGTTGATTGAGTTAGAATATTTACGTGAGAAATATTTAAGTGATACTCAAAATTGGATTGTTTTTATTATAGGTAGCAGATGGTAGAAAATATGAAAATGTCTATTATGCCTGGTTAATTAGCCTAAGTAAAAAACCGACTGTCAATATAAGAGTTAATTATTTTGAAAAGAGTAAGTATATCTGCGCTAAGTTTACGTATGTCTAGAGGAAGTGAATCAAAGCACTTTTTAAATTGTCCATAATCAGTAATAGTTACTCGTATTTTATAAGCAAGAATTCTGAGAAATTTAAATTACTCAAATTGAAGTTTATAAATAGATTTTGTAGTGTAAGGATAAAAACCTGGAGAACAGTATTGAAGCACTGATCTTACAAACGATACGTAAAGAATGATCAAGGCATGTGGGTTGAGATCAGAATAGTTACGGCATAAGAAATCCGGCGTTTTTATACTAAAGGATTTCATATGGTCCATGTGGGCATTAAAATTTCATTCGTGTTTAGAAATAACACCGAGGTCTTTAGAAGTAGTTTTAATAGAAAGAGCGGTATTTTGACTAAAGTATATGAAGATATAATTTTAGTCGGGTAAAAGCACTACTAAGAAATAAGTATTTCTTTAAAGACCAGTGATAAAACGCATTCAAGTTAGCTTGTTGAATTGTTCATCTTCAGAGGTAATAGGGATGAAAAATTTTAATCAATCAGCAGAGAAGAGGAGTTGGGCATTAGCAATGGCAGAAGGTCATTGATGAAAATATTAAATATTAGTGGAGAAAAAAAAATTGTTGGCCAAAATAACACCGAGGTTTTACAAGTAATTTTAAAAAAAGAAGTATTATGAATATAGAAAATAACGATATATAGTAAAAACTTATAGAATAGCACTTACCAATATTAAGAAAAGTCCAGAAATAACGGCCAGGTTGAAGTAGTAATTGTTCATCTTTCGAGGTAATAGGGATGAAAATTTTTTAATTAATCAGCAGAGAAGAGGAGTTGGGCATTAGTAATGGAAGAAAGGTCATTAATGAAAATATTAAATAATAGTGGAGAAAAAAATAAAATTTAATTTATAGTCCAAAATTACACCGAGGTTTTTAAAAGTAGTTTTAAAACAGAGCAATATTATGAATATAGTAAGTAACGATATATAGTAAAAGCTTATAGAATAGCACTTATAAATATTAAGAATAGTCCAGAAATAAATGCCAGTTTGAAGTAATAATTGTTCATCTTCAGATGTAATAGGGATGGAGAGTTTTAAATCATCAGCAGAGAAGAGGAGTTGGGCATTAGTAAATGTTCATTTTTATTAACTTCTCGCATCTTACAATTTAACACAAAACAAAACCAAAACAAACAACAACAAGCCTTTAAGGACTGTTATAGCTTTATTTTTGGTAATTATTCAGAAATCGTGAGATGCGGTCTGGTGTGATGTAGGTTTCAGAAAAACATTTTCTTTGTCGTGCCAATGTTTCGATCTTTATTGAGATCATCTTCAGGGCTCCAAGTGTTTGTCTTCTGTGTAATTGTGCCATTCTTGCGTGTCGTGTTGAGAGTGGGCACGATAAAAAAATGTTTTTTTGAAATACATCACACCAGACCGCATCTCACGATTTCTGAATAATTATCGATTAACGGTCACTGATCACCACTCATTTATTTTTGGTTCAGCACTGCGGAAAAATTAACTTTTATCATGATAAGAAAAAAAAGGGGGGGGGCGTCTTTTTCCTAAAAAAAAAACTAAAAAAATATATATCAAACTTTTGGTTCATTTTCGGACATATTGTGATGATTGGTTTTGTAAGCAAGAATGCATGAACTCCCGATTGTCGGAATGACACATAGGGATGGTGGCGGAAAGCCAAAATACGTTTGACACGAGCAAGAAGGGAAAATAGGACGGCCCAGACATGATCGCTAACGATCTGACGGCGGAACGGTTCCAAATTCTTCTTCGTCAAACGATCATTTCGTAATTTTAACGGAATCTTTCAAGATTTGGACTGTCCTGGGCGAAGAGGGTTTTGTGCCAAAACCCGGTTCATCAAAAGACTCGCTGTCTTGAGATATCGATTTAACGACAAGACCAAGTGTTCTAGGGGTTTGGAAATTCTGCAATTAGAGAAACTCTTCAATATAAAGGCAGGAGACTGGATAAAGTTCAAGGATTCGTAGCGTTGAAAACCTTTGAAATGTTAAGAAGGATTTTGAACGAGGGATTTGTAGTCGAGGGCGGTCCCTCGTAGAAATTATGAATTACTACGCTTGGTATAATTATCAATGGAAAAGTACGAACGCCAATACAGTTGAACAAAATTATCTTTATTGGAATCCGTTAATGATAGATTATATTGAACCAACTAAACCCTGCTCAGCCGAGTCTCAGCAGGCCCATAAGCTAATAGATAATAATTGGATCCTGTGTATTTGTTCGAGGATTTATCCGGATTAGTGATAATATAGAAAATCGATCAAGTCAAATTCAGTCTATCTGTGTAAAGACATCAAACGTTTAATATGGCACTGCCAACGACTGTAAACACAAACCCTCGGACTAACTACTTGTCACGATGATTACATTACAAAAAATAAAATATATAATTTTTGGTAATCTACCAAAAATTGAAAAAAATCATGGTCTCCAACTAGTTAATCAATGAACACAGAGGCGACGAATTTAGTTCAACCTATTCGCAATCCGATCTAAGAACATTTGCTACGTTGTGATGTAAATGACCACAAAAGATATATATTAAATAGTACCTGGTACTCCATTAACATAAACCGTTATCATTGTCAGCCCGAAACTCCTACTTATTTCATATCAACTTTATTCCTATGATAGCTAATATTCTCAAAAAATTTGTTATAAAACGTCCAATGATGACGATGGATACTGGAAAGTGGGGGGTTTTTGTTCTGCAAGCATTGCAGCCTTATGGCTCATTGTACTTTTCTTGTTACTTAGTTCAGGGTTATCGACTCCTTTCCTAGTTTTTTTTTTTTTTTTTTTTTTTTTTTTTTTTTTTTTTTTTTTTTTTTTTTTTTTTTTTTTTTTTTTTTTTTTTTTGGTGGGGGACCTAGGTTTGCTTTGCTTTCGAAGATGGTATGGATGGCTGTTCTCCTTTTTGCATAATCTACAGATGGATCATTATTGATTATGTTCACGTTGTGTAGGTGCTTTATCAGAAGCCAGTAGCAGGTCAATAGTACTATCACTAGTTTAGCCTTATGTAATTGTAATAGCAGTGAGGGCTTTAGCGTAAGTTTAATGTGTCTAGCGCCCCTAGATTTTATACATTTCTCTTTTGTTTATTTGGATCCTTTATGTGATGGATTATTTTGTGCTTGATTTGTTATCCTAAGAATAGGTTCAGAGCCTATATATGATCTAGCAGATCTCTGACCAGTGGTCTGCCTTTTCATTACCCAAAATTCCTTTGGGCCCAAGATTTCATCAGGTAATTGTGTTTCCCCTGGTTTTGGAGATTTTGGATGGATTCACTGACTAATTTTGGTTTGATTTTTTTACATGTTCGTACTTTAATAGCTCCTTGGCTATCTTTTGAGGATTATATTGTCAGTTTTTTAAAAATTTTCTAAGGCATATGCATTGATGGCATGTATTTTATCTTGAAAGACCGAAGTTTGCTTTCACAATGAGTTTGATTGCTCAGTTTTGGGCTTGTACAAAATCATTATTCTATGAGGTCAAGCACCAAGGAATCTTCTATAAAACGAAAAATACTCTAACTGACCACTGCTTCAGAGTATATTGCTCAGATAGTGGACCGATACAATCGGCACCCTATAAAGAAGCACTATTGAACATATATTGCATATAATTTATACTATTAACATACCTACATACCTTTCTACCATCAGTAGACGATACCTAACTTTGTCTGGTAGGAATCCTATCCAAGCCACGTCCAACATCTGAAAAAAATTGGCCTTCGATCACTTTGGATACATGGAGAGGCAATGCATTCCCCCAATCATACGTTATAAGTGGGTCCAATTGGAAAATTCAAAATTGTTCAGACGCCAAAGCTCTTTAATACGTCAATAACCTCACTATCCATAATGAATTTTTCTTCAATGGTATAAGTCGTGCTTTTTAAAGTTCCACTAGTCATACGTGATAAGTGTGTCAAATCTTACCATTCAAAAACTGCTCAGAAGCCAAAGCTCCTTAGTTCGTCAATAACCGCACTGTACTTAATAAACATTTTATTCCCACATTTTCTTAATTCTTTCTCCACGAAGGTATTTCGAGAACCCACTAATTTCCTTAAATTTCCTTGAGAGCTTCTCAACGATGCCGGTCTTTCAGAGCCAGTGTTGGCCAAAGTTGTGCAGAGTGAAAATAACTACCTACAGACAATGAATAAATTAATAAATAAATTTTAAGAAAAAACTATGGAATGGAGTATAAAAATGTAAATTCATAGTCAAAGTATTTTATTAGGCACATTTTAATATGCTAATATTATTCTTGAGGAGCATCAATAAACTTTTTTCTAAGGGGTTCGGAGGTCAGAGAGATAAAGAGGAGTAAGGGAAAATGAAAATTTTAAGCAGCTATTCTATTAAAAACGTGTTCCTCTTCAATTAATTGATTATTCATTGAGCTGGCTCGTAATAAATTTACAAAGCACAATCAAATTATAAAAGTATCGATATTAAAGCTTGGCCTTCTGTAGTTGTGAATTGTTAAATTTAAAAGTCAAGTTTAAGGGAAAACGGGGTTCGGTAATTAATGTTAGCCTACGGTGAGCCCTAGGTAGATTACCAATTCCGACAATAGAAACTTGCAGCCAACTAACTCCAAGATAGATATGGGTCCTACTCTCCCACCCATCTGGTTAAACCTGCGAGTCCTGCGCGCCCAGACACCAATCATTTCCGCCATCATTGACGTTCGTTCTCATCTTCTAATGATATTGTGTTTAATTAATAAAAAAACATACCTAAAACTCTTCCTGACGATTACTGGCACACGGCTACAAGACATATTTACCACAAATTAAATTCGGTTTTACCAAATAGCTAAATCTTTTACAAATTAAATAATACGCATTAAGACGTAATTTTACATTTTTTGTACATGTATAATGTTCCCAAGATTAAGCTTTCTCAAAAACCTGAAGGCTCATTTTAGTAACGAATCTAACTCAGGTGCTATAGAAATATAATGAGTAAAAGGTCTTGTCGCCAGAGACTTTTACCTCGGAGATCTTTTCTAAAATGAGTTTCAAAGTTGGAATCAAGTTGCTTTTTTTATAATACTTTTTCCTTTCATGAAGCACAGTACACCTTTTCCCCCGACGGATTTGATTTTTAATAGGCTTGCGAGGTAGTTATGAATTTCGCTGTTGTCGGACCCGTCTCGTTGTATGAATAAATTCATAAAACTCAATCCAAGGATGCTCCTAAAGATTATCTTGCAATTTAAAGAGACTTGTTTCTTAAGTAAGCACACTCGCCTTCTCGAAATTACCTTATATTTCATAACTCGTAATAAGTTATTTATGTGTTAACGGTTTTGTGAATGAAAAATAAATTAACAGTTTCATAAAATCTAAACGGTAAACTATCATTTGCATTTAACAATTCTCAGATTTCAGGTTGACAAGTTATAAATTATTATGAGCTTATGATGATTAAGTTAAACAATATTTTAAATAAAATAAATGTTGTGTATAATACATATGTGTAAAAAAGAAGCAAAAATAAATAAAAGTAAAACTGTTTACTACAATTTATTATCTCTTATTTTATTCGAGGATATATGTTTCGCCTGTAAAATTATATACAGTCCGGTTGTGTTTATTATTACGTGTTCATTAACATAGACTAAATAATCCAATTATTTTCAGACTTTTTCTCAGATTAATTACTACAATCGTAAATAATAATAAATAAATATAAAATGTTTGTTTCATTTGCTAGTAGTATAAACTAGCTTACTAATTTATATGAGAGCTATTCGTATTACTTAAATTCAATAATTAAGTCATGTAAGTGATTCAAGTTTGATTTAATTTGCGAATAATTCTTAAGTTTATTGTTTTAATATCAATTATAATGACTAAATTAAACAAACATTATTTTACACATTAACTTCGGAGCATCATTATATGATATACAACATTATGTCAAAATTTTTCCTGGGCCTGAATTTCTGTTTGTGTATTATTCACTCAAATGCCTATAAATTTTTGATATTTGACATAATTTACCTTATAAATTTAAATTGTGTACAATTTAAATTAAATTTATCACCCACACGTGTAAGACGTTCGCTGCCAGAAGTAATGTTAGATTTGGGTATGACTTGTGAATAGCTATTAATTAATGATTATTGAGTAGCTAATAATTATATCTTAACCTTAGTATGGTGAGCGCTAACTTCAAAGAAAATACAGTACAATGTTTAAATTAATACATACGTGTTAAAACCGTTTATTATAATGTGTGGTGATTAGTGACCGTTGGTAAATGATTATTAAGAAATCGTGAGATGCGGTCTGGTGTGATGTAGGTTTCAGAAAAAAACATTTTCTTTATCGTGCCAACGTTTTGATTTTTTTGAGATCATCTTCAGGGATTGGGATTTACAAATATTGTTTAAATTTAACGTATATGGGCGATTTGTAAAAAAATGAATTTATACAAAGCAAAAAAAATTTTATATNTTTTTTTGTCAGCAACAGCAGAGGCCATAATATAAACATTCAGGGTGCCGGTGTTTTTGAAAAATAGCCCATTTGTAAGTATGTCGGGTTCGAATGCAGGGCCGCTGGATGGCGTGCTGCATTGGCAGATTGTCATGAACGTTACAAAATTTAAAAAAAAACAAATCGTATTGATTACTATTTATTATGAATACAAATTTTGAGGACGGCCAATGGGCTGATCCCTCATAGCAAGTGTCATGTTATATTGTAGTGCTGTAAAGTTAGCAAAACTGTATATGACAGAAATGTTAAATAATGTTTACCTTATAAATAGATATAAAAAAAGTTGATTTGAGCAAGTAGAATGTCGAAATAAAAGTGTCGACATAGGGAAAATTTCAACAGTCAATTTTTATGGCGAAACCAGGATATATTCGCAAGAAGTGGAAACATGTCCGATATTTGGGAGTGGTGAATCAACAAATAAATTTGGTACAAATCCGTGACCTACCAACCTGGTCATACACATGTAAGTCTTATTTAACAAACATTCACGGCATCCTCAAAATAATCAGCTCTATGTTCATAATCCCAAATTAATCACTTCATCAAGATTTTTTTAACGAGGGTTTGCAACAGCAGAGGTTATATCAACTCTCAGGGTGCCGGTGTTTTTGAAAAAAAGCCCATTTGTAAGTATGTCGGGTTCGAATGCAGGGCCGCTGGATTCGAACCCGGGACCTTCACCTTACAGTGATGAGCGCCATCAACGCCTAAACCGCTAAGGCCACCGACGCCCCCCTCTGAATAATGTTCATTATAATATTGGGGTGGGCCAATAAATCTAAAATGAATTAATTAAACTAATTATTTTTAATGAAAAAATCTTTGAAATAAATAAGCATATTAGTGTTGATCTTCAACCGAGAGGAGTTCTCGCCTTGGTTTCACTTGTTTGGAAAATGTGGGTGATATCGCCGGTGTCAAGTCTTACAGTATTACATGTTGCCTCCGTCCTAACTTTCTCAACAAGCAACAAGTGAAGAGTGTTTATCAAATACGGGTTAATCTGGTCAAAGGCATCGCAAAATTATCCGCCTGTCATTTGAAAGTTGCCCAGAAGTGGTTCAGGTCGGCAGACCGTCTTATTTCCTCAACGGGGCGAAATTAAAATGGAGATGAACGGAGAAAATGATTGAGTACGGTTCTGTTCCGTCCCGATGAATCTTTCAACATCGCCCTCCGGGAAAACACGGACTTCATTTCCGGAAAGGTTATAAATCTTCTAATGGGAATTTGCATTGAATTTCATAAATATCGGAGCGACAAAAAACGGACCAACAACTCAAAACAACAAAAACCCCAATAATTTTTTTTCTAAACTGAATATATAATGGTAATTTGACAATTATTATACAATGTATTCTTTTACACCACCATGGGTACACATTGTTTATACATATTCCATCAAATGGTTTTTTCATGATTTATGCTTAAAAGCATAAGGGATCAATATAATTTCATTTCTTTCCTAACTCAAACATGTATAGCAAATTTAGCCACACATAAATTATAAAAAATATAGCTTAGTGTATAGCGAAATATTTGTTTGTCCTAATATGGCAAATGAGGATTTGGGCGTACACCCACATGCACGCGCGTGCGCACATACACCCGCGAACGTTTTTTGCAATACATATAATATTACAGGAACAGGTAATTGACTAATCAACATTTTTTAAAATGGAGAATTCCTAAGCTGATACTCAATTATCTATTACTGTAATATTTAAAAACAATCCATATCATTGTGTATTGTGTCGAAGGTAGTGAGTTCAAATCCCGTATGTGACAATAAATTTTTCATCTCAACCTAGACATTAGATCAGTATATACTTAATATTTATATTAAATTAATTTATCCTTTAGGTTTAGGTGTTTATTATGAAAAGTGATTTTTTTTCAAAGTTTCAGAAATGAAAAACATTTATTTCACGAAGTGATATTCTTTAATTCCAATAGTAAAATATTTAGTACGTGTGTGTATCTGCGCGACGTTCTTTTCACGACAAACTTTC
This sequence comes from Cimex lectularius, assembly GCF_000648675.2. Lineage (NCBI taxonomy): Eukaryota > Metazoa > Arthropoda > Insecta > Hemiptera > Cimicidae > Cimex > Cimex lectularius. The sequence goes on from NW_019392694.1 coordinate 524,991, forward strand.
ATTTCTATTGTTGAATAAATAGTATCCACACTATCATGATAGGTATTTGGATTTTTAAAAAGAAAGTACAAATGGAGACACTGTATTTACAGAAATTTTTAATATACAAAATTAATTTGATTACCCATTGCGTGAAATTCTTGTTACTTTGAGGCTCTTCTTACTTAATGCTTCGTGTGCTGCTAATTTCGACAACTTGAAATCGTGTATTTTTATCACTTTTATTAAATAAGTATGGAGCTATGTAGCGGGCGAGATATATATTTCATGCTGTGTGTATAGTATTATTACTGTGTCCTGAAACAATTTTTGTCCAAAAATAGATTTACTTTTAATGTTTATTTTTTCAGAACATGATATCCACTACAAACTAACGGCTTGTAATAATTACGGCTTGTAATAATTACGGCTTCCAAAAATATAAATTTTGAATCCAAAAGTAAATTTAATATACCAGCTTATTTAGAATTAGACATTACATCTTTAAAATGATTCTACAAGGTCAAATTATAATTTCACAAGATACTTGAAGGCTGATTAATCAAAACGTAACTACACTACAAAAAGTTGAAGCACTCCTTCAAGGGAAAAATTAAATCTGTCAGCCGAAATTTTTCATGTGCCTTGCGCAGCCGGCAACATGTGCCACGTGCAAAATAAGTCGACACTCAAGTCCAACTGAGCAACTAAAAGCTACTAAGAATACAAAATTGGAGTTTCACCAGTGCTAAGAAGAGGCAATTTAGAAATAATGCTAACTAAACCATGGCTAAGCTCCCCACTTCAGAAACGCACAGAATATTATTCCATTTGCAGAACTGCTTGCCACGTTTGACACATTCAGAAATGGATTACAGTCGTCAGCTCGCGTTTGTCAACCCAAATACCACTTTAGAAACGAAGAGAGAGGAATCATGTTTCTGTGGGATAAAACCGCAGGCCGCTGTAAGTAGCTGAAATCGCTTCTTGTTTGTAAATATTTATTTAGAAATCGTGAGATGCGCTCTGGTGTGATGTAGGTTTCAGAAAAACATTTTCTTTATCGTGCCAACGTTTCGATCTTTATTGAGATCATCTTCAGCGCTCAAAGTGTTTGTTTTCTGTGTACTTGTGCCATTCTTGCTTGCTGTGTTGAAGATGATCTCAATAAAGATCGAAACGTTGGCACGATAAAGAAAATGTTTTTCTGAAACCTACATCACACCAGACCGGATCTCATGATTTCTAAATAAATATCGATTAACGGTCACTAATCACCACACATTTGTACATATTTTTTACAAGAGATCTTGGTCCTAGTCCAAAACAAAACGTAACTCTCTCATCTGACGATTGCTGTGGCGAGAACAAAACAGAGGTATGCTGGGAATTATGATAATATTTGCAAAGACTTCATAGAAATCACTCACAAGTTCCCAGTGCGTGGCCTTTTCTACCCTGCGATCGGGCAGCCTTCGCAATCATTGAAAAAACTAAACGAGGCAAAAGACCAGTGGTACTTAGAGACCTGGGCAAAATAATTGCTCGCTCTAACCGAAATCATCCTTTATTTAGTGTCCAACAACAAAGGCTTCTTTAAACGGATAAATTAAAAAAAGATGAGTATTTCCAAACCAAACATGGTATAAGTTACCGAAGAAAACTCTGGTAACATTGGTAAAAATAAATGCGATTTCTCGTTCATTCAATGGGCTCAAGTTCTTATACTATGGATAAAAATATGTCAGAGGAAGATTTTCATCATTTGAGCGCAGTTTTGCGAAAATAATCATCATTGGGCACGTGCGACGATTTGGTTTAGCATGCTTCACTTAGATATTTGTCTAATGTATATTTGAAGATAATATTAGGCAAGATCAATACGTTTTCCTAAACCCCTTAATAGTAATTTTTTTTTAATACAATGGTAGTATTCATGCGTTTGCACTCTAATGAGAAACATTTACCGCTAATTCAAAGAAAATTAACTAAAGAGTGTTGAAGTGTGTAAGAGATTGCAAAAACGCACAAATCACTAACCGTACCAAGCTCCGTCTCTTGAGATATAACCTAAATAGGGAAGACTGGTAAACCAGCGGGGAGTTTTGACAGGTCCGCCTCTGGATAAAACTTTACTTAAATTCCCGGGAAAAGGCGCTTTTTCTAAAGTGCTATTTATTACCCGCGGTCCAGACGTTTTAAATTGGCTTACCTTGTAGGCGCGCCCCTTGGGCATGGGAGAACCTTGTTAAACGTTTTACAGCGTCGGGAAACAGTTGAATTTTAAAAGACGAGAGGCCCTTTGCATTTAAACACTTTGCCCCATCTCGGAGAGTTATTTATTTTTAAATTCCACCGCCCAGAGAAACTTCTGGTTTAAGTTGAAAAGCACTCTGAAACCCGTCTGCGGCTCGAAGCCGGGCTCAGTCAATACGTGACTAAACCACTCGTGGAAATGGCTTTAGGAAAAACCGATGTTTAACCTGGAATCCCAACATCGGTTCCAGTCCTGAGACTGCAAACAAAGCCCTTACTTATAGGGAAAAACGGTGGCAATGATTTTAAAAATACAGTAACACTTGGGACCGTTTTTTCCTTGTAGATAAATTAACAAAATTTATTTAATATACAACTCGAATGTCTAATAAGATAACGAGATTACGAATTTATTAAATTGAGGAATTTCCTCTTGTGGTTTAGCAATGTTGTCATCACTTTTTGGACTCTAAGACATGTTTCGGTGGTGACTGATCGGACTACAATTATTTTTGCTAAACAGACATAGGGTCACTTATTGGGTCCGTCTTCACTCGCGGGTTAGTAGAATTCAAATGGGTTTCGGCATTGCGCCGCGCCATCTTAAGAGAAGAACTAACTGTTCCGACTATACTTCCGAATCGATGGGGAATTAGGAAGTGATTTCCCAGTGAAGATGGCGCAATGGCGAATGGGGTTTCAGTACTTCTATAAACACGCGAGTGAAGGCAGTTCCAATTAGTGACCTTATGCCGTATCAGCATGAGTCAACGACTCGCAGAGCAACACTCATCATCAACTACTTATACTTTATTCTTTTAAACTCTAATACATTAAAGTAATATGATCGTGATAATTGAGCATTCTAAAAATGCAAATTATCTGATTGAATATAAAAAAAATATTTTTTTCCATTGTATAAATTCACTTTTTTCCACATCCTACATGATTTTGTTAAGTTTGAACAATGTTTGTCAAACCCAGGGCCTGAAGATGATCTCAATAAAGATCGAAACGTTGGCGCGATAAAGAAGGTTGAATGTAGGTTTTTTGAAACCTACTTCACACCAGAGTGCATCTCACGATTTCTGAATAATCATCGACAAACGGTCACTAATCGCCACACATTATTTGTTACTTCTTCATAAAAAAAGCATTTCTTGATCTGCGAGTGGAAAATCTCATCACAACATTGTTCAATCCACAATGATCCATTGTTCAATCCCTACGATCGTTGATACCCGCTTGTTTTCATTTCTCTTCTGCTTAGATATCTTTAGTGGATCAGCTGAAAACGCGGGAACTAAAACTAAAAGGAATGAAATTTAAACCAGCGAGAAGGAATTGCACTCAGCAATGTAAGTAGGTCAATTCGTTATGTGATTTTTTAGCTGTTTTTTACATTCGTAGAAAACTTTATTTCGTCGTTCAAATGAAACTACCATATTTTCTAGATATTAAAATTTCTAAATGGAACTTAAACTTGTAAGCATTCTATGTATTTAATACAGAAGTAAAAATACATTCACAAATAAAAAACCGGAAACTAGTATTTTGTTGTTTATTTCCAACTATATTATGCATTTTTATATTAATTTCACAAACTTATTATTCAGTTGTTATCTGCCACCTATTTTACCTATCATCTATTTTAAGGGCATCATCTAACTATCGTAATTGACATACTTAAATATTTTAATAAATGATTTCAAATTTAATTGAAGAACGACTCAGTTCCAACATTGCCAAGGACTGATTATTCAGAAAACGTGAGATCCGGTCTGTCGTGTTGAGGATGCCAACACAGCACGCAAGATGGCACAATTACACAGAAAACAAACACATTGAGCACTGAAGATGATCTCAATAAAGATCGAAACGTTGGCACGGTAAAGAAAATGCTTTTCTGAAACCTACATCACACCAGACCGCATCTCACGATTTCTGAATGATCATCGACTAACGGTCACTAATCACCACACATTGCCACCGACTTAACAAACAAATTCAATCGTTACTACCAAATATTTCAAGATCATCATCAAGGCAAAAAATACCTTAAATTTGTCTGCAAATTAATATAATTAAGGTTTTAGTAAATGGTTTCAATTCTTTGAAGACTGACTCAGTCATAAAATACACCAAGGACCTTGACGGATAAAAATTGAATTTGTTTTTTACACCCAGACAATAACATGATAGAGATTATTCGTGAGTAAAAAATGGACAATACGTGTAACATATTAAACTTTCTTTCAAATCATGATAATTAAATATTTTTTGTTAAAACTCATGACCTCTTGTCTCGTTTAATTAGGATTCCATTGTAATAAGTATGTCGTAATAAATATAGGGATGAAAATACATATAGTTTGAAATAAACAACAAAATACTTTTTTTGACTTTGAGTATATATTTAAAAACATAATAAATAAATTGTTAGAACGATAGTAATAATCAATCATATATATGTCAAATATATATGCATCTAATTATCCACAAGGACCATATATCATTCGACTTAGCTGCTCCTAGATTAAATTGATCAATTATTGATACAATTCTCAATCAATTAATTAAATGAAAGTGATAATTTAAACAAATATGAAAACGCAAGTCGTACGGAATAATCTTTATACGTTTAAAAATTATAATTCCTATAAAAGAAACGTTTCGTTCATATTTTTGGTTATATGTATAAGTTATAAATACTTTCAGTTATATGTAGTGTTATGTTTTAGCCTTTTTGCCGTACTATTGCGATTTTACTTCGAAACACACACAAAATACACTTTGACTTGCATCTTTCATTAATACAATATAATTATACTAAAGTGTGTGGTGATTAGTGACCGTTAATCGATATTTATTTAAAAATCGTGAGATGCGTTCTGGTGTAATTGTGTCATTCTTGCGTGTCGTGTCAAGAGTGCCCGCGACACGCAAGAATGACACAATTACAGAGAAGACAAACACTTTGAGCCCTGAAGATGATCTCTGATTCGATAAGATGATCAAAACGTTGGCACGATAAAGAAAATATTTCTCTGAAACCTACATCACACCAGACCGCATCTCACGATTTCTAACTAAAAATTATACTAAAGATTCACATCGTTGATACAAAAATTTAAGGTTAAATGTTATCCAAAGAAAATTCGCCCATTTGTACATTTTGTGTTAATATGTGTGGTGATTAGTGACCGTTTATGGATTATAATTCAGAAATAGTAAGATGCGGTCCTACATGTTTTTGTTAAATTTAAACAATGTTCTTAATTCCCAGGCCGTGCAGATTATCTCAATAAAGATCGAAACGTTGGCACGAAAAAGAAAATGTTTTTGTAAAACCTACATCTCACCAGACCGCATCTCACGATTTCTGAATAATTCTTTTGTGTTAAAATTATAATAATTGTTTTATGGTGAATATGGATACTAAGAAGTAGGCTTATTTTTTTCTACCCGTTCACTGCCGCCTTCTGGCTTATTTACTCTACTAGTCCCTCAGTTCAGTGCAATCAACTCGATTGTTTAAGTGTTACTAGGTCATTGACTGTCGTTGTTACAATTCCTTGAGATGTAACTTAGCATTCGAAGATAATATGGGTGGGAGTTTGTTCATCCTCACCCCCGTGAGATTTGTCCTAGCAGATTACTTATTCGAAGAACCTGTTCCTCAATCCGACAAATTTACCTATTTAGGATTTACGTTGGATAGAAAACTATCTTGTAATCACGACTAAAAATACAAGACACTTCAAACGATTGAAAATTCATTAATAACTGCTAATGCGACGATGAAAATTAACGAAGTAAACTTTTTTATATAGTTCTTTTTATTAGGTTTGAATGAAAAAACAGTCAATGGCTAAAACGCAACGGTTGACAGTTAGGCTTTATTAGTAGAGAGTGTTGATAATAACTAATAAACAAGTCATAAAAAAACTAATGTAATAAAACTGTTCAAGTACAGAATCTAATATGAAAAAAGGAAAATTTAATACTTTTAGTATATAATTAATTCAGGAAATATACTAATTGATCAAATTACTTTTTAAAAATGTGTGTTTTTATCATGTATGTTTATAATTTACATTTGACTTATTTATGTTTAGGCGAGATGAACAGGTTTAACTTGATAAAAACATGGCATATATACATCAAATATATATTTATATTTGATGTTGAAATATCAAGAGAAGTTGAAATTAACAGCATACTTGTTATGCCGGGGGACGATGGGAAACCGTTAGCACGCCAGTATCCGTGAGGGCTCAGATAAGGCGGAACGTGAATTCATTTCGGCTGAGATTGTAAATTTCATCGATTCGCAAACAAACTGGGAATCACACAACCCACTCCAAACCCTCGAGTGTAGCCGAACGCAAACAACCGACAGTACATTCATACAAGCACAACATCTCTAAATCACACATAACATCCTACTTCAAAGGTTAAACACTACAACACAAGAGACTAACTAACGCATAAACGAACCTTATAATTAGCCAAACAAAATAGAAGGACTGGCGATAATGTCCTTTTAAAACATCAACAATTGGACAATTCGATCTAATAGAAGTAAGTAAAGCGATAATTAACAAGAAAACAACCAAATTTGTGGGTCAAGGATTTTAACCAAATGTTTTTGTTAATTAAAAAATTAATTTAAAAAAAATAAAAATTGGAAGTTGAAATTTTCCTTATTTTAAGATTTTTATTTCGCCTTTCTACTCGCTCAAATCAACTCTGTTACTATTTCATATTAATTGCAGTAAAAATATAGTAAAAACTATCAAAGTTCATCTATTAGCAAAAAAATCGTGAAATTTTATATTAGCACTTTGAAATATTCTTAAATGTAATTTTTTTATCATTTCAAAAATTCATAAATTTTTAATTTAATGATTTTTTTACCTTTAAAATTTTTACAATTTTTTGAGAAGCCGTTATTGGAATACCTGATTTTAATGACTATAATTCAAAAACGGCTAAAAGGATTTTATCGTCAAATAGGCTAATTGAAAGAAGAAGAACATAACTTTTAACGATGTATGTACTATTAAAATATATCACATTTATATATNTATATATATATATCTTTATCAGCACCTAAAACAAAACATACCGGAGACGCAGGACGGTTTCTTACCTTTACACTCGGGCAGCTGCAACAGCTGCACAGAATGACGGACGAAAGTGCCTCGCTCTATTTTTGGACACACATCAAGCCTTCGATAGAGTGTGACACGAAGGATTGCTTGGCAAAATTAAAGATCAACTTCCAGACACCCTGTATAGGATAGTTCAGTCACACCTATCAAATCGTACTTTTGCTGTCAAATGTGGAAACGCATCCTCCTCTGCTGCTAATATTGGAGCTGGAGTACCACAAGGTAGTTGCATTGGGCCTTATATACTAATAACACACTGGCACAATTTTCTGATGATGTTGCCATCCTAAATAAAGGTACATGCCAAAGCTCAGCAGAAAACATAAAATCGCTTGCAATAATGGTGGAAAAATGGTGCAAGGACTGGTGAATGAAATTAAATGTCAGCAAATCTAGACTGGTTAAGTTTACATTAAAAAGAAAGGTAACGGATATCCGGATATAAATTACCGGCCAAAACATCCCTTCTGGATCAATAGAAAAATACTATACTACTAAAAAACCCTTGATGAGAAGCTGACGTGGATCCCGCATATTGATCAAACAGTCAAAAAACCTAGATATCGGATAAAGCAATTAAAGTTCCTTATTTCCGAAAATTCAAAACTACCACTCCACTTAAAGCGCCTGATATATATTGTAGTTATACGCCCAATATGGGCATATGGATGTGAGATGTGGGGTTCTGCGTCACGGATCCAAATCCAAAGGATACAAAAAATTCAAAGTCGAGTATAATAACAGGCGCCCCCTGTTATGTAAGAAATGCCATACTGCACAAGGATCTTGAAATACCATCAGTTGCTGATATCATAAAATAACGCTATCAAAAACTCCACGATTTAATGTGCACGCATGAAAACACCCCTCCAAGACAGCAGCGAAGACTAAAGCCAGGAACACTCTTACGCGATGCTAAGCCATGCGACGCTACCCGAAGCAAATCCAAACTCCGATTTCCCATAAGGTTGCATTACCCCCCTGCACATCTACCCGATGCTATCGATGCCACGCTAACCAACCCGACGCTCTCCGATCCCCACTGCCCAGATTTTCGTCGGGTCGCATCAAGTACAGTCGAAGACAAATGAACCGGACACTCATATTTTTATTCAAACTATATATTTACATATTATATTTATTACAACATACTTATTTTAATATAAACTAAATTAACTGGGATTAAAAATTAATTAGTTTTTATTTAAAAAATTCATTTTAATGGTTTGGTACAAAATTAATCAAAACACCAGATTACGATTTTTTGGTATAATGAATTTAACTAACAATTTATTGTACTCGCTTTGGCGGTACAAATACTAAAATTAGAACAATTTATTACCCGGTTTTGCTCAAAAAATTTAATTAACAATTTATTTCATAGTTTTGCTCGTAAAATTACACCATTTTCGTCGGGTAGCATCAGAACAGGACACTCATATTTTTTGTAGTTTATTTCAAACTGAGTACATGTAATTTTGTCCTTATATTAATTACAACATGTTATTGTAATGTAAACCAAGTTAAACGAGATCAAAAATGCATGTTTTTATAAACATTTTTACGATGGCTAGGAGTAACTTTATTTAAAACAGTTAAGTTTAACAAACGATTTATTAGATAGTTGTGCTCATAAAATTTAACTAACAATTTATTACAAGGCTTTGCTCAAAATAGTGCATTAAGAAGAAAAGATGTGTTGCGATTGTGATAGTGATTATTGTGATAAACGCTGTGGACTGTACGCGACGTGTGCTTGCGTCGGATAGATGTGCACACCCCACCAAAACGTGGCAAGGCGTCGGGTAGCGTCGCATGGCGTAGCATCGGGTAAGTGTGTTCCCGGCTTAAAACGGAAATATCTCAGCGATTCCCTACGGCATGAAATTCAACTGGAGTGACGAAATACTCCATTTTCAGTGCTGCATTGGCAGATTGTCATGAACGTTACAAATTAAAAAAAAAACCATATATCGTATTTATTCAGAAATCGTGAGATGCGGTCTGAATAATTATCGATTAACGGTCACTAATCACCACACAAATATCGTATTGCTTGATTACTATTTATTATTAATATAAATTTTGATGTCAGCCAATGGGCTGATCCCTCATAGCAAGTGTCATGTTATGCTGTGAAGTTAGCGAAACTGTATATGACAGAAATGTTAAATAAAATTTACCTTATAAATAAAATTAAAACAAATTTCATTTGAGCAAGTAGAAAGTCGAAATAAAAAAATCGACATAGGGAAAATTTCAACAGACAATTTTTTATGGCGAAACCAGGATATTCCACAAGAAGTGGAAACGTCCAACATTTGGGAGTGGTGAATCAACAAATAAATTTGGTACAAACCTGACCTACCAACCTGGTCATACCAATGTAAGTCTTATTTAACAAACATTCACGGCATCCTCAAAATAATCAGCTATGTTTATAATCCCAAATTAATCACTTCATCAAGATTTTTTTAACGAGGGTTTGCAACAGCAGAGGTTATATTTACCCTCAGGGTGCCGGTGTTTTTGAAAAACAGCCCATTTTAAGTATATCGGGTTCGAATGCAGGGCCGCTGGATTCGAACCCGGAACCCTTAACCTTACAGTGATGAGCGCCGTGTCAACGCCTAAACCGTTGCGGCAACCGACGCCCCCAAATTAATCAAGATCAAGAACAGATGCTTTCATTTAATGTAAAAGTTACATAATATAAAAAAAATTCTATTTAATTTACGGTAATTATTTTTTAACGTAATTTACTCAATAATAATAATGATGTGACCCAAGCTTTTATAACAACGTGCCGATTTTTATTTTCTATAAATAACCTGACACATTGGGTAATAAAGTATAGGTTAATGATGTTACGCAATTTACCTTTTTTTAATTAAAAGAATAATGTTGTTTTAAGGACGTAATTGAACAGGCAAGACTGATGTTTATTTCCTTCATTTTCTATCGGTCATTTCACCGGGAAAGCAAATGGAAAATGAATCTCAAAAAGTTTTAGGAAATCGGGTTCACCAGAGGATATGAATTAGTCCCGTTTGTTTACGGACGTTTTACACCAAAGTCAAATGGTGCGACAAAATTAATTTGCGTTTGCCTTTCACATTGCTCACCAATTTTCAAGGTTTTAATAAAAAAGAGAAAAAAAAATGTTTACTTTTTATTAACTTTAATATCCACCATTTGAACTGTTTCCCTTTATGGCCTTTTCTATATTTTTCATCATTATCGTTCAATTAATTTAAACTTAAGTAAATGTTAATAGCTCGTATGGTATTTATTTTAACAATGTATAGACTCTCCTTCCAATTTGTACCTCATTGATTTATTATTTACCTGAGAGAGAAGTTAAATCGTTTTTCCATTTTACAAAACTTTTTGTATTAATAACGATAACTATTATAAGAAATACGCTTTTGATTTTAATGAATGCTGTCTTAATAATTTCTATGAGTAGATATTCGTTTCCTTGGGTGAAGTAGAATGTTATGCTTCACTCCTTTGGATTTATTACTCGGATTTGATGAATGGGATATTCATAAAGTAGAACACCAAAAATATATTGTTATTTGTATTTTTGCATCGCCGTTGGCACGACACGTAGAATATTACAAGTATGTTTCGGTCTGGAAATACGAGTAGGACCCCTGTCTATTAACCGGATATCAGGGATTTACAGCTTATCTCTGTCGCCTGGTCCAATTTACTTCTTTTGAAGGACTTCTCTGGGATGCAATAGCCCGATGGAGTGAAATAATCAACTTCTGGAAGAGAAGAACAATTTCCGTCAACGCCCAAGAACGACGAGTTACGGCTGGGTGGATAACAAAAATAAACACATTATAAACAAAGTTTTAAAATAATAAACAGAATCAATTCTTTCAATCGCACAGTTCATTACTTTTCATTCAGCCTTGAAATATAGGATGTTAAATGTATATTAAACATTTCAGCTAATTCGCTTCAGAATCGTTCAAACGAATAATTATTACTCCCTGGATACAAAATTGAAAAAAAAATTTATTATTATGATTAAAGATTCGATCTTTACTTGTTATGCGATCAACCAGCCTTTAATACGATGTTGATTGGGATTTGGGTTGCGGTCTTCACACATACAATGTTATTTTATCAACGCCCAAGCTTTCGACAAGATTTATTGCCTTCTTCAGGGGATCTACAGAGACATAGGGACGTAATCATTTAAATAGTTATATTTTGTCACTTTGTTGTTACTTACACATACAAAGTCATAACTTACACACATTACACATTTTACGATATGTATATATACAAACCATATACATATATAATAAATAAATAAATAAAAACCTTTTCTTAATAGCCTCTTACATACATATGCATTTTTTTAAAACAGTAACTATTACTTAACAATTAGTATTCTTTAGGTTCATAAATATCAGAGGCGTTTGACTAAAAAATTGTGTCTATCACGGTATCAGGTGGGAGGTTCCCCACACTATCACCTACTGATAACAATCATTTTCCACAATTAATACAAGATCTTAATTTCTGGTACAATTTAGTACGGTAATTCTATGTTATCACAGCCTGTTATAATAAATAAATAAATAAATATCTATGCAAGTATTGTTACGATCTTTGGAGAGAGACCTGGTCTTTTTCTAGAATTACAATGTATATCACAATCAAATTATTCAAATCTGTTTTTAAATTACATGCCATGTTATCGTGATGAATAAATATCATTTCTCTCAAAAGTCTACGTATTTTGTTCTGAAGCCACAATTTTGACTCCATCGAAGTCAAAATTATGTTTCGTAGCATGGGTATGTTTGGATAGTGCTGTTCCCGGCCTTTCTTCATCACTGCAATCATACTTATGTTGCCGGCAGACGTTCCGATAAATATTGTTTCGTTTGGCCGTAATACACAGTGGGACATTGTGCACATTTGATGCGATACACTACATTAGTTATGTAGTAATTCGATCTTTACATTTGTTTTTTATTTTATTCTATTTTTATTTTATTTTATTTTAGTGACAAAATTATAGACACATCTCTAATTGTTATGATATTTTAATGTAATGGGTTTGTACAACAAATATTTATTCAAAACATATGAAATAAATATTTTTCTTCATTAAACGTTAATTTTTCAGTAAATAAGAAAAACAAATATTAAAATACTAAAATTAAACGATTTTGTCTGCGACAAAATTATAGACACAGGATAAAATCAATTTAAAACAAGGTTATAATATTTTGTGGCATTACCACTCAGTTTTATTATTTCCAGTAATCTTTCTGGAATGGTTTTGTACAAATTTTGAATAAAATCTTGGGGCAAATTATTCCAGGCAGTGGTGACAGCTGTTTTGAGTTCGTCGACAGAGTTGTACTGCTTACAGTCTTGATATACCATCATCGATAATTTTCCCCATACATTTTCTATAATGTTCAAGTCTGGTGAGATTGCAGGCCAATGAAGTTTTTCAACGCTGTTCTGTGAAAACCATTCTTTAACAATTTTTGCATTGTGTATGGGTGCGTTGTCCTGCTAGAATATTGAAGTTCGCATAAATCGCTGAAACTATTTTTTTTTTTGTCCAGTAATTTCTTGTAATATTCCAAATTGACTTTTTTTGGAAGAAAACAAAAATTCCCTTTTTTAGTAGACCCAATACACCCCCAAACCATCAAAGATCCACCACCCATTTGGCGCCGTGACAAATTTTTTTCTTCTTTAGTTAGATCATAAAAGTAGTATGCCTATCCATTCGGGCCGTCCAAATTGAATTTTTTTTCTTCAGAAAAAATAACTTTTCGCCAATAATCTTTATTTTTCAAAATGTGGTTTTCAGCAAATTTGACACGGGCTAGTTGGTGGTGGGGTTTCAGAGCTGGTTAGCGTTTCAATTCAGCTTTTATAAGGAATCTCTGAACATTTAGAACAGAAACATCAACACCTGCCTTCTCTGCGATGGCTTTTGCAGACGAAAAGCTGTTTGAAGCAACGCGCAGGATGTGCGTTTTGTCTCTTCTGATCAAGGAAGGAGGTTTTCCAGAGCTATGCCTTCTTCTATGGTCTTCACCTAGTCGTATTATCTTCGATACCGATGAAAAACTTCGTTTTATGCGTCGGGCGATATCTCGGCAGCTCATTCCATCTTCATTGTGCAAGTGAAGCAACCGGCGCTACTCATCAGAAAATCTTCTTTCTTTGGGCATTTTAAAATAACTTTGAATTGCTCTAAATGAACTTACAGTAATCACTTTACTAAAGCACGTACAGTGAATACTGAATAAACCTTTGGAGTTATAAAATAAACGTAAACAAAATGTGTGTCTATAATTCTGTCGCAGCTAAATCAAAACAATACTGTTTATTGAGATGTACATTTGTATAAGATTATCAGATCATACCATTTCCAGAGTTTATTTTCTTTTAATATCATGAACAATATTCTAATGGCAAAATAAATCATTTTTGACTGTTGAAATCGTGATTTTTTAATATGTCTATAATTTTGTCACTCGGTTGTATTTATGTAATTATTACACCTGAGACAATTGCCGTGCGTAACTGAATAAGATGTCACATTGTATGTGCATATAAATGAAAAAAAATAAAAAAGTAAGAACTACTGAATAGTAGTATCTCTTATGTATTGGCGTTAATCATGCTCACTTTCAATTATGAAGTCACGAAGCGATTAACGCTTCGATCAGGAAGGAGAAGGTTTCTGACAGGAAAGGTTTACAAGCATTTGATGAATTTTGAAAAGTAAGATTGGATACATAGAAATGAGAAAAGCATTGACGATGGTTTGGAGGAAATTGTATTGTAAGGATTGAATACGTTGGAAGTTGGAAGGTTTGGTGTTGTATATGCAAATGGTCTCCTCAGAATTGTGATGTAAATGAGTCTTTTTGTTGGGGAGTCAGTTTTAATAATTTATCTGTCTTTTAAATAACCTGAAGCGTATTGTTTTTATAGATCAACGAGGCAGTAAATAAACTAAACTAGCGCGAGTGGGATACGAAGTAGTAGATGGGACAGTGGTGATTCTGCTAAGGGTAAATAGACTTGTTGAAATTCTTGTATATTTATTGTCATTTTCCACTGCGCTCACGGGATATGATATAGGTTTGCAGTTTCCGGTTGAGATCTTGATGATTGGAAAGGATGGCCGTATCATCCTCATAGCTGGTAAGACTAATTTCGGAAAGGATAGGAAAGTCTGCGGTGTATTCTGTGCTTGGGATGGATCCTTCTCAATGAAGGAAGACTGAACAAGATATCACTATGAAGGAGTGTTGCACCTGGGTACACTACAAGAACAAATGGTAAACTCATCATATATGAACATGTTTATTTAATTCAATTTTTGTAGTTGTAAATATCAAATAAATGTAATAAAATTTTTTTTAAGTCCTAGTTAACCAATAATGTTGTGTTGATTGATTACGCTAATTTAAAAAAAAATTGATTGCTTTATTTTTTCTAGTGCCCACNTATAATTTTAAGATAACCATTGTAAAGTACATCTTATCTTGACTTATAAACATAATTTCCAGTTTATGAAGCCAGCTCTTCTTATTTTCTCTTTAGTCAAGAAATTCTATGTAATTAGTAAACTTTTCAGTTGAGAGCAATTACTGTGTTTTATTAATTTTCGCCACCAGTTTAATCTTGAACAACTTCTTAGAAATAAATTTTAGAACTAGTTCAACCGTCAGGAGTTATAGTTCTTGAAATATTGCTTCTATTGTCTGTCTAGTTCTGTCATAAACCTCAGACCAATGCTTCACACATTGCCAAAACGGTCATAATTACACTTAATTCTACTTCCTTTCTTGCAAATGGTAAACTTTAACAAGGGACATAACACATTTTTATTAAAGACAACATATTTCTTTTTTTTCTATATGCTTTTTATTTCTTCGAATATAAAATGATTATTAGCAAAGAATAGTACAGGCCTGGATCGCAATCCGTCTGCCGGAGGTCGTTGTTAAGAGAAAAAGAATAAAAGACAAAAAAAATAAGTGAAGAAATAATAATAAAGATATAAGAATTAAAGTGAGATTATAACATTATTCGCTACATGCTAGCACCCCGTCAAAAAAAGGTTAAACATAATAGTAAAACTACTTATAATAGGAAACAAACAACAGGATCTTCCTAAGAATATGAGAGAAAGAAGGGCTCTTGGCTTTTCGCAGAGAAATTCTCAGAGTGAAGGACAATATCAAAGCAAAAGTAGCAGTATTTGCGGACTCTCTCAGGATTGGAAAAGATGTCTTCACATGGTGCTCGGCTAGCGGTCTCAAACATAGAAATGAAGATGGTGTCAAGAAACTGAACGAAATGTGTGTCTATGATTTTTCGACTTTTTTTTCAAAACTTATGTGTTGGAAAAAATTTTAAGTCAAATTTATGAAAATTTCCCGTCTGCCGTGAGGTTTTATTTGATAATAATAGGTCTGTTGTAAATAACTTAAATGTTCTATCGTATAATGTCAATGGCCTAAAATCCAAAGTAAAAGATAAGCATTCCCTTAGTTTCATAAATGATGTTGATATTTTTGTTTTAATAGAGACATTTGTTACAGAAGAGTTTTGATTCTTTGATTGTATTTTTTGGAGGGTTTAAGTTAAAATGGATAAGTGCTATTAAAGAATCTCATATAGATCGTCCCAAAGGGATTTACAGGATTTAAAAAAGTTCTAAGTTGCAAAAGTAATTTTACCAGCTACTCAGGCGTTGAAACTATCGCGCTGTAAAACCAAGAGGCTAACTGTGTGTGCTGCCTATCTATTTGAGCATATCATCCTGGTATGAAGACTTTGAAAGAATGAATCATTTTCTACTCGAATACAAATCTAATAATTTATTAATGATTGGGGACTTCAACGTCAGGATTAGTAATTTCCAATCCCTTCCCTCAGAGGTGGGCCCGCATTTAAACAATTTTAGTCAGTGTAGACGTTCCAAAGACTTACAAATAAATAAACAGGGTAAGGCCTTTTTAAATGTCTGAGAAGATGATGACCTTATAATACTCAATGGGCGGTCCCCGGGTGATAGGGAGGGCGAATTCTCGTTTATTAGTGGTGTGGGTACTTCCGTAAACGATTTGGAATGCATCTCTAGTGAAGTAATCAATTATGTCTGAGAATTTCGTGTTTTACCACAAACTTTTTCCGACCACTCCTGTCTCTATCCCGTTAGGTATTCCACCAGAACCTTACTCGTTTTTGCCTGTATTACCTAAATTTAAATGGGTGAAAAGTGAATCAGATACGTACAAAAGAACAGCCAAGATGCTTTTGAAGTCGCAGCCACCTCCCTCTTCCCTGAACGCTTCTGGAACCCTCCTCGACTCCTTGCTAGATGCAATTCGGGCTGCTTGTCCGCATGCAACATGTAGTGTCAGTATGGTAGGCAAAAGGCCTTGGTTTAACAGCCGATGTGCCCTTGAGAGAGCTGGTCCTTTGCCCTTTTAAACCTCTTCCGTAACTCTGGATCTGATATTGGTAAAAAAGCCTATCTGCGTGCAAAAACCTCCTTCAGAAAACTTTGCGCTGATAGAAAAAAATAATACACCCTTTCAGCAGCTGAACAAATAAAATTGACTAGAAATTCGAAAGAGTTACGGCAAGCTATAGATACTTTCAAAACAAAGAGACATATCTGTGGAAATAATATCTCTCTCGAAGCATGGTCGCTACATTTTAAGTCACTATTGAATCCTGCCATTACTAACAAAACCCTATCTCTGAACCATATATAGTTGACTCTATTCTGGATGCCCCCTTTACCTCTGCAGAGCTGGAACCTATCCTTCCCAGGCTTAAAAGCAATACATCCCCAAGTCCTGACAGAATTCCTTACATTTCTTTATTAAAAATACTAAAATCAAATTCAACTACAATTTTAAAATAAAATTATTGAATTGACTACCAAATTTGAATATTTTCATGAAGTGAAAGAAGAAAAGCATGGATAATCTCCCTTATCGTAATATCTTCATCGTTTCAGCGATATCTCACGCGTTGTCCAGAAGTGAAGTAAATATCAGAGAAACGTATACGAAGGAACATCGACCAACGGCGGCATGTTAAAGTCTGAGACAAGACGTTGGACATTCACAAGTGTGAAATATGTTTCTAGTCAGTCGCAACTCTATACTGCAGTCCGATGGAAGTTCCTGGCTTTTATCTGACATACAACCGGAAATTTATCACGCCTATTGTGTCCCTCTAAGTGCCGAGAAAGCATTTCATTGTATGACTACAATTGTTTACAACTGTGTTAAACTTATGTAGTCATTTAATTAGAAATTACGGATACAATTTCACATTTTACCTAATGTGTGGTGATTAGTGAACGTTAATCGATATTTATTTAGAAATCGTGAGATGCGGTCTGGTGTGATGTAGGTTTCAAAAAAACATTTTCTTTATCGTGCCAACGTTTCGATCTTTACTGAGATCATCTTCAGGGCCTGGGATTTACAAACATTGTTTACATATAACAATTACATTTTGGATGTGGACAAGTGAATTTATACAGTGCAAAAAAAAAATATATATATATATTAGTATATACATATATTCAATCAAAGTATTTCTACTCACTCAAAGTGTTTGTCTTCTGTGTAATACTTGTGCAGAAATACTTTGATTGAATATATAAAAAATATATATAAATATATTTTGCATTATATAAATTCACTTTTCCACATCCAAAATGTAATTGTTATATGTAAAAATTTTTGTAAATCCCAGGCCCTGAAGATGATCTCAATAAAGATCGAAACGTTTACACGATAAAGAAAATGTTTTCTGAAACCTACATCACACCAGACCGCATCTCACGATTTCTAAATAAATTTTACCTAATATATATTAGGGGGTTTTCGGTTTTGAGAATAGTTACCGATCAACTTTTTGTTGATCTTTTGGTTTTTAAGGAATACGTTGTCTTGTTATTTTTTTATGTGTAAAAGATTTCTTTTCACTTTCGTGTCAGCCTCCGTAGAACAAATTAATTTAAGTCCCACCGACGGTTGTAACAACAAAATTGTATTTAAATACATTTAACCAAGGATTAGATAAGTTCGAGGCGTTACAGGAGTTTTCTTTGTTCGGCTACAGTTCAAGAGATAAAAAAGCGAGGTGAGAAAGAATGGGGCTCGTGTTTTAGGCTGGAGGCGAGAAAGATAAAAGCTCACCTAGAGTCGCAAGTGGTCGCAAATTGATTCGACCACCTGGGGGACATTTCGCCTAAATCCCCCATAACTCAGGGTCTAATCCTTGCCGGAAGGTTAGGCCGAGCAAAACGTATTTTGCCAATCTCTCAGCTAGTCAACTTATCCAATTAAATCATTCTAAGTTACCAATACTTGTAACATTAATAACTAAATGCGATGGGTGTTAAACATTTTTAAAATAATTGATACTACTTGTTTCTAATTGAAAATTTGCAGACAAAAATATAAAATGGATGAGATTATTTAAATTTGTATATATCCAAGATCCAGAGGTTTTAAAATAATATCATATTCTTTATTTTTTTATATCATCGCTATTAACTGCTCCTTCTATAAAAATTTCAGAAACACTCAGTATCAAGCTGTGAATTTTTGTAAGCAAAATGAATTGATAAATATTTAAATACAGTCTCATCCGTGCCGCACCTATTATATATTCTTGTGGGTGTTCTTCCAATTGTAACAACAAGCGGAACGGGGCAATTCTTTGGTCCTTCGGACCCGAGTTTCCATTCCAATCTTCCATGAAAAAATTTGTAACCGTTATTTATGAATATGCACTGGAATTGTGACAAACAGAATGTTTTGTCTCGTCGTTCGGAAAATTGTAAGCCCGTGGATTTTCATTTCAAAGGAAAGGTAGTATTTTCCCTTAGTGCCTCACCTGATACATGGGAAAAGACGGAATGTGACAAGGCATAGAAATGGATTTACTCGGACGACGAAATCGGATGAAACCGTATCATGGATGGATAAGGCAGAGATAATTTGTACAAAAACCTTTAAAATATGAGACATTTCAATTACAAAAAAAAAAAACCATTTTCTGTCTGATTAAAAACTAGTATCTTTATGATTTTTAGACAGTTATTTATTAAATATCATTTGCCAATGTTGAAATCATTTCTATTAATATGAACATATTAAAGATTATTTCTCTCTTCGTATTATAATACATGAAAGTTTTTCACATTTAAGTTACAAAAAGAAATCTACCCTGATATATACACATTTATCTGTGTAAAATTGTCATAAAAATTTCAGTTTAAGAATACTGAAATTTTTAAACAAAAGTTGGAAGACTTCGCTTTAGCCATTAGAGTCAAATTAGACTGTTTCCGAATTGAACTAGCGAACTCCGTTATGTGAAAGTGTCTAAATTATAATTCCCCCTCTGCTCCTAAAGTCAGTTAGACATTGAATTAATAGTTAAAGACGACTTTTCGCCATCCTCTGAGCGAACTGTACAACGGCCTCACACAAAGAAAACAGTTGCAACTTTAAACTCGAGAAAGGTTTGTATTCAATGTTTCCAAAGTTCACGTAGTTAATTCAAGTCATAACGGATGAAATAATTCTTCTTTCTCATTAATCAATTACGAATTGAATACGTTAAACTATTAAAATAAACTTTGCCAACGTGAAACTAAAGACAGTAGAACACCACTGTTTAGAGGGCAATTATAAAAAGTTGACAGTTTAAACAGATATATCGGATATGCTGGTTCATAAATTTTCAATGCGCTTCAATTTTAATTTCAACACTACTTGGACGGAAGTAAATATGAATTTGAAATAAAGGAGGTTTAAATATTTTCACTACATTAACATTGCTATTAATAACGAAATAAGTAAAATTTATGACAATTTTAGTAGGTTTCGTGGTTCGCTTGACCAAATTTCTTTTTCAAGTGGTAGAGCAGCGGCGTATTTAGTGGAAGGTCGTGGGTTCGAATCCCGCTTGTGACACTGACTTTTTTGAATGACAATTAAATGCAACAGAAGTAAACAAATTAAAACATATACACTCGTTTTCATTGTTTTTAACATATGCACTTCTGAAAGAAAGGCAATAAGGCACACGTGACGTAAAGCTTATAAAAAAAACAGTATATCTTGCGATTACGAGGAAAATATCCAATAAAATAACCATAAACATAATAGAAAACAGAAATAGATATAAATACGCAGTGTGAATTTGTTTTCACAGAAGTTAAATAGCCTGTTAATAAAAGTACAAAAAGAAATGTGTCTAAATTATGAACATTTATGGAAGGTATTGGTTGAGATAAAAAAGTCAGTGTCACGAGCGGGATTCGAACCCACGACCTTCCGCTAAATACGCCGCTACTCTACCACTTGACCTATCGTGACTTCGATCCGCTCGGACACCAACTTCCCATCTCAACCTCACCTCTCGAATTTGCTCTCCTTTTTGCCATTTTTCAAATGTTTTTCAATTGATTTTTATCTGAACCAATACGTTCCATAAATATTAATTAATTCAAAAATGTTAATTGGTCAATCGGACCACGAACTGCAATTGATTTAATAATTGATTTAATTAAATTGAAGTATATCTTTACGAAAGCTCTCCGTGGCCATTTCATTTGTCGCCGAGATGACACGACATTTGAAAAATGACAAAAAGGGGGAAAATTCGAGAAGTGAGGTTGAGATGGGAAGTTAGTGTCCGAGTGGAACGAAGTCAGGGTAGCTCAAGTGGTCGAGCACCGGCATATCTAGCCGAAGGTCGTGGACTCGAATCCCACTCGTGACACTGACTTTTTTATCTCAACCAATACCTTCCATAAATATTAATTATAATATTACTTGGTCAATCAGACCACGAACTGCAATGGATTTAATAAATTATTAACGTTTAAAAACGGGGAAAGAAGGGAAAAGTACATACGTTCCTGGTTGCGCATAGGACATACCAAGATTAAACACAGGACCCTTCTATTGGGATTAAGACCATGGGTTGAAAAATGATCTCCATAGTCCAAATAATAACAGGGTATAAAGAACTAAATCTCATGATAGGCCTTGGGGTACAGCAGTTTGCACAGTTCATAAATATTTTAAAATGTATATAAATCTTTGTACATTTATGTATGTGATATGTGTTAATTATTAGAACGAATGTAGTTATTAGCTTAAATGGAATATCATCTCAAATTACTTCGACGACTCCGGGATAGTGTTATGGTTTACAAGAAATAGGGATAATGTTAATGCTAACCAGACTATCATGTTTTTTATCGTTCCTGTTTTATCTGTATTTGTGTTTGATGTTTTGTCCACAATTGACAAGACCTATCGTAGTATCATATATCTTCATAGCTGGACTGGAGAAAGAGGGAAATAAATTAAAGGTAAAAAAATAAATAAATAACCCAAACTGTTAGAAAGGTAGGAGAGTAAAAGAAAAGAAAGACGATTGTTTATGAGCAGTATAGTTAACTGGCCCTAAAACTAAAAAAAGAAAGTGTATGCATTTACCATTATTTGCTTGCAGTTTTCAATCTAAAATAAAATATTACATAAATACTTTAATTATTATGCAAAGTATGTTGCGCTAAAAAATTAATATCACGAGCGGGACTCGAACCCAAAACCTTTCCATCATACGGTTTTTTCTTAGAACTACTTTCTTGAAAGTCATGATAGAAGCACCAGGGTACATTTCGGTGGTCGTGGCCTCGCGTCCCGCTCATAAAACTATTTATTTAATTAAACCATATTTTGCATAATAAAAGGAGTAATTTTTTACGAGAATTCGCAACATCAGTGGTCATATCAATCGTCGGTATTTTGTGTCTATTATTATTTTGTGTTTCAAGAAAAAGCTCATTTGTAAATACACCGCTCATGTCCCTATTAAAATAATTCTCGTTGGTTAATTGGACCAATTAAAAACAGATAATATATATTATATAATAATGTGATGTGAAACGGCTTGTCTGCTATAAATTATTTATTAATTTATTTAATATATTAAATTTAATTTTATCATTTTTTCCTTTTAATCATTTAATTTAATAATAAGTAATAATTTATTACTTATTATTGCACAAACGTTTCAAAGGTTTATATGTAATCATTAGTAAAAGTACATAAATTGTCAGGAAAAATCTAAAATTTATTATAACATTCAATTAGTACTTTGTTTTCATCATATTATAGACAAATAACATGTTTTTTATGAAACAAAACCTACTTTTTTAATTTATGTGGGCAATTAATAATGATTGACATAATAAATTCAATGTTCAATAGAATATTTATGTTGGAATAAAAGATAAATCTAAAAAGGTTTCCCAACTTTCATAAATAAGAACTCTCATCGAGTTATATATAAGTGGATGAAATCGAAATGGGCGGGAGGAACGGTGGAAGGTTAGAGTTCGTTACTCCGAGTTGCATATCAATTACTGGCAGGAAATTGCGAGCCCCTTTGAAACCGGGCTTATTGTTAGGGATAAGAGTAATAACCGAGAATGCCTATTAGTTCCGATCCGGTGTCCTAAGAGTAGGATTGCTCGTAATGTGAATTTAATTGCACCCAGACCGGGGCTAAAAGGCTTTTCTGACCGATTTTCACGGATGATCGTCTATCTGGTAAATGGTAAATCTTCAACTCGCGTGACGGCCACATTCTAACCACTCAAGGGCCACATATTTCATATCCGGTAATAGAGCGAACTCCAATATTGCCGACATTTCTCTTACTGAAAATATGTGAAGACATTAGTTTTCAGGCCACCTCCCGCTGAGATCTCAGAGAGTTACGTCCTCTTGTATTATTTATTACTCCAACGTAATAGGAATGTACGTATTTGTAACCATACGGCAAAGTATCATTACGAATGCTCACAGGTGAAATGTAATAGTTCACTATATTTCACTATTGTAGAAATAAAACTAAAATAAATTTAATAAGTAGTGCAGTTCAAAAGTAGGCTATCAGCTGCTCTTAAAAATACATGTAATACATCACTTATTACAATATAATTAATGATATTTAATATTTATTAACGATACGTAATATCATGGCTGTAATTAATGAATAATTTATCAAATAATTAAGGTTTTCAGTTGAAATAAAAAAGTCAGTGTCACGAGCGGGATTCGAACCCACGCCTTCGGCTAGATACGCCGCTGCTCTACCACTTGAGCTATCGTGACTTGGATCCACTCGGACAGTAACATCCCATTTCAACCACAACTTTGAATTTTCCCTCATTTTTGCCATTTTTCATTGTATTCATTCATTTTTATCTCAACTAAAAACCTTAATTAATTGGCCAAACGTATCACGAAAACTAGTGAATTTAATGAATAATTCTTAACTTTAAGACGTTATTCTTACAAGTGTATTTTTGTTGCTAAATTATATTATGGTCAATAAGCTAAGAAATTTAAATTTTAACAATAATCCTTTCAACAATCAGTGGCAAATGTAAAATCTACTTGGTCAGGTTTATGAAACATGAATTAATTACTTAAAAGAACAAATAATATTTTCGTTTATTTACATAATTGCAACCAATCGACACCAACTTAATAATTGAAATTGATCCCAAATGACTTGACCATTCTATTAATAAAATACAATCAAACTCTAAAAACCGAACACATGCATTTTGTTCATTTCAAACTGTATTTATTTGTGGCTGTAAACTATATGTAAAGAAAATTCTCCAAAACACCGGAAAATCATTTAGTGATAGATTAAAATTTTACTAACTATTTTTACCTGGTTTTGCTCTTAATAAACATTTATTTTATTAGCGGATTATTCGGAAATCGTGAGATGCGGTCTGGTGTGATGTAGATTTTAGAAAAAAAAATTTCTTTATCGTGCCACGTTTCGATCATTGTTGAGATCATCTTCATAGCCTGGGATTTACAAACATTGTTTAAATTTAACAAATACATTAGGATGTGGAAAAAAGTGAATTTATACAATGCAAAAAAATATTTTTTATATTCAATCAAAGTATTTCTACTCACTCAAAGTGTTTGTTTTTCAAAGTGAGTAGACCCCAAATTTTAACCTACCGCCCCCTTCATTTCCTCTAAGAAAACATTTTTTTTTCCGTAGGTCGACCATCAGGACCATCTAGGTTAATTTTTTATTCGTCGGTGAAGAAGTCATTCTAGCATTGCAATTTCCATTGGACATAATCGCGGGCGTAATTCTTCCGTCCTTCTTTAACCGCCATACTCAGGATTAGTATCAGTTTCATTTTTATCTTTTTCATGTGAGGAGCTGCGAAAATGACACTTTGAACAATTTGTCTTTAAACCAGCTTTTGCTGCAATTGGAAGCGGCGTGCAATAGAGTTATAAGCCGCTCTTAAATTTACCGTTTTTGTCGTGTTGTTTAGACAGGTGGTCTTCCAGGACATTTCTGTGACCCATACATTTCTGTAGATTTCAAAAACTGAAACTTTTCTACGCCTACCCGTATATTTTGAGATATGACAAATACAAAATCTTCCGTTTTTCCTTCGCTGAATATTAATTTTTCCAGCTGATGTTAAAAATTTTGCTCATCCCATTGCAGAGGTGTATGTTATCACAATTAAAGCAGAAACAGAACCGAATTAGGATTGTTTTCTTGAGGGATCTATTTTAATTTGGAAATAAACAGTATGTTTGTTCTCCACCCCAAATCGAGTATTATTTTCTGATTGTTAGAAATTATTTTTTAATAACACCTAATGAAGATTTTGGCAAAATAAACTTTGTATTCCAAAAAATGAACAATGGTAAACATTTGTTTAAAAAGAAAAAAAATTGAATGGGCAATCTTTTTTTCCCCAAAACTTAAGTTTATATATATCTGTCAAAACGGGACATGTTAACATATCGCAGGACTGTTTCTTTAATCATTGAAGTAACGCGCGAAAGCACTCCGCCGTAATATAGTTTAAAACTAGGAGAAGTGCACTGCGACGCTTGCCAATTTTTTAAACAGCGCGTTGGAACTACTTTGAGAAATACAGTCGAGCAGGAAAGATGAATTGGAAACAACATCAAAAGAATGAGACTGATATATTTATGAAACAATAAAACCGAAAGTTCATAAACTTAGAAGATGAAAGAACGAATATAAAAAAAATAGACTCTAAACAATTTTGGAAAATATTATTAATGCATTCACTAGTTTTCGTGGTCCACCTGACCAATTAATATGTTTCAATTAATTAAGGTAAAAAAAGTTGAGATAAAAATTAGATTTATAAAAGATAACCATAATTGAAAATATTTAAAAGAAAGAAATTGGAAAATGATAAACCCAAAGAAGGTCCTCTTCTAAGATAGGAAAATGACATGTTAACCCATGAAAAAATGGTGAAATGTTAAATAAACGTTCCATACTTTGAATTGAGAAGTCTAGCTTCAATTATTTAAATATAATTTTCATTTATTAACGGGCCTGATTAAGACTGGTTTGTTCATTATACTTTAGTAAAGGTGAAATATGAATAACATATCAAAACTTTTAAGTAAGATGGTACGAATTTTCAACTTGGTGTTCTGCTAAGTTGGTAAGTAAAATTTTGGTTTAAAATTCGTTTGAAGTAGTTTGGGAACTTTACGATTATAAGTGGCCGAAAGAGTTCATTGCAAAGTATACTGTTTTCAAACACAATTACCCCTGTCCTATGTTTTCTAAATTCGGGTAATTAAAGCGAAACAAAAGTGTTCCGTCATCTTTCAGGAGCCTCGTTAATGTTCCCTAATAGCGTTTTTAACCCAGTTGGAAACTTTGATGGGATGCCGGCGGAACAAGAGATATTCTCGTCAATAATGACTTGATGAAGTCCGTCCCGGGGGTTGAGCTGATTGACGCTAAACGAAAATTTTTAAAATGCCGTCGTTGAAAGATGAGGTTAATTCCTTTGTGGCTCAGGCCGACGTTGAAACTTGAAAGAGAGCTGACGTTGTTTACCTTCCAAGGTAATAATAATAACAATTGAGCGTAATACGAATAAAAAACAGCTGTATTGTTTAACAAATCATGTTTTATCGATTTACACTGCCTTTGGACCAAGATGCCGGTAGAATCGCCTTATATAAATAACTTCTACAGGGAAAACAAGCAGTACCGTCCATAAACAATCAAAAGGGGAGGAACGTGAATCCCCGCTCTAACCACAACTGCTACGCGCCTGCTAAGATCGCCAATTTGGTTTGTAAATTCTAAATCGTCGTATTTTAAGTTTATTTGGTTGGAAAAAATTATAGATGCAAGATTAAGGAAGGACTACTCTTGTTTTGTCTTTTAAATTAGTTTAATTATTTAATTTTCTAATTGCCATTTTACCACTGGTTAAACAATTTGTTTTTACAATGATCTGTGTCCACATATTACCATATTTAATGAATTACATAATGGATAAGACCCAGTTGTTACCCAAGAACCTACATTAGGTAAATAATTATTCTTAATTTTGATAATGTATACGAAATTTCTAATAATCGTTATATTATAAATATCTTTTCATAAATATTTACAAATTCCGGAAAGAATACACCCGTAAATTTTAATGCATTTAAGTTTATTCATATTTTACATACCAAAAATACATTACAAAAATACGAAAAAATCTTTTAAAAAAACATATTGGGTAAAGAACAAACAAAATCAAAACTAATTAAACATGTGTGGTGATTGGTCACCGTTAGTCGATGATTATTCAGAAATCGTGAGATGCGGTCTTGTGTGGGGTTTAGTGACCGTTAGTTAATGATTACTTGAAAATCGCAAGGGCACACTCAACCCGACACGCAAGAATGGCACAATTACACAGAAAACCAACACTTTGAGCCCTGAAGATGATCTCAATAAAGATCGAAACGTTGCACGATAAAGAAAAGAAGAAAATCGCATCTCACGATTTCTGAATTATTAACTAATTAAACATTTAAAAAACTTGTTATCCCCTTTAATACCGAATATTTACGGTTCTGGCACGAATCACGCCTTTTTAACGCCTTTCCATCCATAAAAAAATCTGGTAAAATCCTGAAGAATTATTTCTCATTCATTAAGAACACCCGTCCCTAACTATTCTAGGGTGTTGGGA
Source organism: Cimex lectularius (assembly GCF_000648675.2). Lineage (NCBI taxonomy): Eukaryota > Metazoa > Arthropoda > Insecta > Hemiptera > Cimicidae > Cimex > Cimex lectularius. Next base: position 552,567 of record NW_019392694.1, read on the forward strand.
CCCGGATTTTTCCGTCGAACTCGCTGCTTAATTGGTCCCAAATGTGTTCGATTGAGTTCAAATCCACACCAACCAATCAATTGCAACCTTATTTACGTAGTCATGCACAGTACGTGTTCTATCGGGCCTGGCTTATCCTTCGTTAGCAACAATCCCTCACCGATGTAGGAGGCAAATAGATGTTCTTCGATATTTTCATGTAGTTAAGTTAGATAATCCTCGCTCAACAACCAATTTGGTGAGGTCGTCCAAGAAAATGCCACCTGAGGAACCAAACACCATGAGGGTTACCTTTTCCTGAGCGTCTTCCTATGAAAACACCTGAAGATTTGAGGTGCCAACTATTCATACGTAAAGAGAACTCGTCCTCAATATCCAATGAGCAATTCACATGTTGCCATGCGAATTGAATCCTGGCCATTGTCTACGGGCCGGGTGCCGGGTCCTGAGGTTATTTGCTTTTGTTCTTCTTCTTCTTACAGTCTTGGAGGACCTCCTTGTGGGAACCGATTTCTTATCTCATTTCCCGTAATGCTGCGGTTTCGTAGAGCCTGATGATGGATCTGTTGTATTCTCTCGTCCGTAGACCTATGCCCAATTTGTCCTGGCCTTCTAGTGTGAAGTCCTGTTTCTCTGAAAAGCGGAAGGACCATTCCTGAAGTAATATACATTCAGTCTTCTAGCGGTAAAACGCTGGCTGTATCCATCTCTAATAATGGATCTGACACTGTCGTACCCCCTCAAATGCTTCACTGAAACCATTAAAAAGTTTAAGAATAACAATAGTATGAAATCAACGAAGGAAAAAGATTAACTAAAAGCGATATTTTGGTGTAGCAGAATGGAATGGTATAATGCTTACGTTTTGGGTAAATGGCATTAGTCAGTACAAAAGTAAATAAAGTAATCAAATCTTTATCAGCTTCTATAGTCTACGCATTTAATTCGGAAACGATTAACTTTACTAAGCAATGGTCTTATGCAAACCCCAAGTTAATTTTGGTTAGTAACCGCCTGGAGGTAACAGATTTAACATAATTTTCTCATCTAGCTGGGAAATGACACTGAATTTGTTATTTTAAATAAGGATTCCATATTTTTATTGTACAATTCGATTCTAGAACGTATTTCATGCTACTTTTACTGAAAGAACATTTTTTATAGGATCGACCATTTCTGAGTTATGCCCGATGGGTGAGAGAGAAAGTTATGTTAAATCTGTTACCATCGCGCCTAGCAAAAATTAAATTTGGATTTGTATAAGACCATTTTTTGTTGAAGTTAACTGATTTTGAAATACACTGGGAGGGCCATCTTGTTACAGAAACCATATTCCCTCCCGCGTATTCCGTCTTAAGATTAATAAAATAAGAATAAATTACAACTATGCCTATTTATATAAATGTATATATATTTTTTTTGTGAGTGTTGTGTTTATGTGTGTGTATTAGTGTTTGTTTGTGAGTGTGTGTGTGTGTGTGTGTGTGTGTGTGTGTGTGTGTGTGTGTGTGTGTGTGTGTGTGTAAACTGCATTGACGCAACGCAAACACTGTATCTGATTAAAACTCCCTATCTGTGACCGCTGCCGTGCCCCAAAACCCATACATGTCCGATGTAAATATATTGTCTAAATACATCAAGCCTTCTACAATTCAAAAGCCCCTTATTTGATCCTTAGCCGATGAGCGAGCCCCTCCGTTGTCCAGGGAATTTAATGATACGAAGGGCAACTATTCTTTATAGTTTCGTAAGTAATCAGAACGAAAAAGTTGTAGTGGAAAAAAACAGTATAATATACTAATTATGTAGTATAATAATTTTACGTTTGCCTTACAAAGAAAAGTATATTTAATCAATGGTTATATTATAGGAAAATTTAGCTACAAATATCCAGGAATATGACTGAATAAAAAGTAATATATAATATTAAATAAGTAAAATCGAAGGAAATTATCCACTGATATAACACAGAGGTAGCTGTACTGAATCTATTTTATTGGGTAGGTTCGAATGGTTATGGCGTCCAAGTCGTATTTGCGATGGTAGTATTCCTGAGTTCGAACCCCCTCTTAATCTCTGGAATTATAATTGAGAATAATTTTTAAAAAAAGTTTTGTAAAATAGATGATTCTTCTTCAGCCACACCAAAGGAGTACTTGGGCATTAAATCTTTGTGTGACAGTAATTAGTTTACTTAGTTATTAAATGAAAGCCCTTTGTTTTTAGATGTGAGGTCAATTCACCTGTTTATCTCTAATCTGAGGCCTAATTTATAACAATGAAACCTCAGGTAGAGTTTGGAGTTCATATTACCTTATTATATTTTCATTAGGGTCTTTATTATAAGTTTTCTTACCGTATTCATGCGTTTTGAAAAAATCCGTCGGTTTTATATGTCTGACAAAGATAATAGCCAGAAATAAAATTTTATTTTTTAGCACTTGAAGTTTGTTAATGTTAGACTGCAATGTATGTCACAAAGAGAGATAGGATAAGTTTTACAACAGCCTTATAAATTGGAAGTTTGTAACCTGTGTCGATACCAGTTTCACTGTTGAACAATTAAGATAGTAGCATTACCATTACTAACTATATTTTTATATATTCCCTCAAGTTTAATAATTTATAATCTAGTTTTATTCATAGATAAGTTAGCATTTTACAGCAATCAAAAAGGTAACCTGGGAACAGGGACCAACATTTGAACATGCATAAATTTTTTATCCTTACATGTTCCGCATAAATATTTGAAACAAGTGCATTTTCGAGGAAGAGATCAATCAGCACTGTTGACCGAATTTGAGGTAAGACGGCAGTTAGGAATATGTTAAACAACATAGGATCTAGGATCGTGCTTTGGAGTACAAATGCAGAACAGGAAAAAGAGACAGTACAAATTTGTTTAAATATTTTTAGTATCAGCCTACGAAATAAAATATATTGCTACATTAAGCTCCGAACCAGAATCTTGTGTTTTGTCAATAATACGTAATAGCTATAAACACATAAATTGTATGTAATTTCTTTGAGTGATTTCATTTCAAATTATCTTTCAAATCAAAAATTGTCTTAAAATCCATAGAGTTTCCAGTAATAAAATATCAAAACAAGGGAGAAATGGGCTAAGTTTCAAACTTTTAGATCTATATTGAGCTTTGGAAAAGTAATTAACCGGTCGTGAGATATGGAATTTCCTCCAGTTTCAGGCTTTGTCTTTACTCTTTGTGTTCTCGCGTAAAATAATGCTTTTCTGAGTACTTCGTTCCAATGTGTTTCTTATCTTGTTTAACTGAACATACGTTCTTAATATTAACACAACTTAATTTTGTATTCTTCTTTTAATATTAAAAAGGCAGAATTATATTCGCAAAATTATTTATAACTGAGTATTCCAAAAACATTCTAATTTCGTCTTTCTGAGAATTACTCGAAACCTAAAACTTTATTTATTTCAAGGATTATGTTTCACAATCACTAAAATTCTGTAGGAAAGGAGTGATGTGGATGAAGGAGAGTTGGGAGATATTAATAAATAGTAGAAGTTTATGATTGTTTATTTATTTAGGATCTTACAAATTATAAATTATTATACGACCAAGCCAATCAAAAATGGCAAAAAAGCGAGGAAATTCGAACGGTTGTAGATCGAGAGATCGAGATGAAAGTTGCTGTTCATATCAAACAATAAGTTACATAAAAAGTTTAATTAATTGAAAGGAGTTAATTGGTCAATTTGACCACGAAATATAATTGATTTTATAAGTAAAACGAAACATATCTTCACTAACAGCTTTCTGTGGCCACTTCATATGTCGCCGAAAATCGAATCCTGATGACATGACATCAACAAGAGTCACGATAACTCAAGTGGTTAGAGCGGCGGCGTATCTAGCCGCGAAGGTCGTGGGTTCGAATCCTGCTCGTGACGCTAATTTTTCATCTCAACTAAAAACTTTAGATGAAAAGAACAATTAATTAAAAGAAGTAACTTGGTCTAGTAGACCAATAAACAAGATGGATTAAAAAAAAAGTAGTATAACTTCACTCACAGGTCCCCGTGGCCACTCATAAGTCGGCCACACGGCATTTCAAAAATGGAAATAAGGAGGGAATATTCGAAATGCGGTCGGTTGAGAAGGGGTGTTGGTGTCAGAGAGGATCGAAGTCACGATAGCTCAAGTGGTAAGAGCAGCGGCGAATTTAGCCGCGAAGGTCGTGGGTTCGAATCCCGCGCATGACATTAACTTTGCATTTCAACCAAGGCCTATAACAAGAATAATTGATGATAAAACTTTTTTTTTCAATTTTTCCCAAAGTTTTATTTACGCATAATTAGGGTAGTTTTTTTCATCAAATGTATCGTGAAATTTAACTGTGATGTCAACCCCCAAATAAATTTCCTGAATAAAATTCCCCAGTATAATAGATGAATTAGGGTTGCGGTCAGAAAAAAAAATGTTGTACCATCGTCGAAATTTCGACGATATATTTCGTCTTCCTCACGTATATAGAGAACAATCTTGGTCAAACCGTTAAAAATTTACACATGATAAATTACAAAAACCTCCATATTCACTACTATTTTAAACATATATATATATATATTTATTTTATTTATTGCTATCTGTACATAATATACATTGAGCAAATAGTTAGTTATAAACTAGTCCGACAGACCTGTCAGACCAGAAGGCAGTGAGGAGAGAAACCAACTTTTATTTAATTGGGGGGGGGGNGTGAAGGAATTCATTGATATGATTTGATTGTGAAGTGACATTCATATCGGGATGGGGAATAAAAACTGTGGAAAAGTGATCGGAAAGTAGCTGACACCTTTCTGCGTTTGTCCTGGCCCAAGTACCGTTTGGATTTCTAATTGGGGAAGGCACTTGGTAGTGTTTGGTAACCTTCCTAGTAGCTAGCCAAAGGGAGTTGTCTTGTGTGGATAAGGATTCAAGGTATGACTGGAATTGGGATGAACGGTATTTGGATAATTCGAGTTTCAAAACATAGGTGATACGGTTAAATGTTACTTTATCAGAGGGGTAACGATGGCGTTGCCATCGCAACCTTGCTCTTCGTTTGGAGGTTATAAGTTTACGAATATATTCGGGAAGATGGGAATTTGCAGATGACTTTTGAGGGCGGGGAGGGGAGGACGATAAATGAGCGGCGTGTTGGATTTTACTCGTGAGAATACTGACAGCTTGTTCTATTTGGTTACCAGTTTTAAGAGGAATGTTTAGGTTTAAGGTATTATTGAGGATATGTTGAAATAGTTTCCAGTTTACTGGGTTGTTGGTTAAAGAAGGTCTGGAAGGTGTATGAATGGGAGTTGTGTCGAGAGTGAGGAGCACAGGAGAGTGGTCTGAGGACAGGTCGTTTAACGATTGGGTGGAGGGAAAGAAGGAACCTGTACCAGATGTCACGAAAAAATCCAACAAGTCGGGACTGCGGTTTTGATCACTGGGCCAGTAGGTTGGTTGATCCGGAAATAGGTAAGTGTAATTGAGAGGAGCGAGAACGTTGTGTAGGAGTCGGCCACGTGAATTTGTGGTTCTGCTACCCCATGCCAGATGTTTGGCGTTAAAGTCGCCCCCGGCGATAAAACGAGAACCTAATTGTCGAAAAATAGAATCAAATTGGTGATAATATATGGGGATTGAGGGAGTACAGTACACTGCTGACAAAATGATCGGGAACTGAGGAAGGGAAATAGAAATTGATGTGTGTTGATAGGAGTCGGTGCTTTCAGAGAGATGAAGGTGATTGGAAATAGTGTTTCTGACTAGGATTGCCGTGCCACCTTGGGCTCTTTGTCCTGTGTGAGAAGTTTTGTAAGTTGTGTATCCGTTTATGTGAAAGTATTGTGTTTCTGACCGCAACCCTAATTCATCTATTATACTGGGGAATTTTATTCAGGAAATTTATTTGGGGGTTGACATCACAGTTAAATTTCACGATACATTTGATGAAAAAAACTACCCTAAATCATTAAATAAGTAAATAGATAGATAAATAATTTGCACTGGTTTTACTTTTTTTATAATGTGAGTTGTTAAGTTTTAAGAGTCTGTTCCAAAATCCCACCATAAATTACACTCAGATCGTTCCTTAGATTTCGGCAAGGTGTATCTCAAGGTGTTCACCGGTTGTTATTTATTAATGATATATAAATGTTTTAACTAGATTTAATGTTTAACCATGGCAGATATTTATTACACGCAGAGTGTAATTATTTTTATTACAAAATTTAGAAAAAAATGAAAAATTAATTCTAACCACGGCTGTGATAGTACTCAAAAGGAACTAAATAATTAAAACGTTTAATAAGAACTTAATTGCTTGTACATGAATATGAAATAATATTAGGTAATACGTAGCAATAAATGTTACGTAATGCGTGTAAATAAGTCATGTAACTAAACCAAATGGTGTTAAATCTGTTAAAGATCTTGGTGTCTCTTACATCTCTAAATTTAGTTTTGAGGAACGTATTGAACAGGTAAGGAATAAAAGTTTAAAAATTCTCAGCTCCTTAAAAAGGAATTATGTTGAATTTGATAACTTCACTGGTTTAAATATTGTACACTCTGGTATAAAAATATACAAGTATAGGAGTATTGCTACCCAGCCTGGTCACGGAATTTATAGATACCAAGTTACTAAAACAGAAATTACTCAAAATGACTTTTTTAAGTATGTAGCTTTTGAGTTTAAAATACATTAATAAATTTATTGATTTAAGACTAGTGACAAATGTACATTCACTACAAGAACAGTCTGTGATATTTTATTTATGCAAAAAATTACATTATACAAAGTAAATGTCCCAAACTTATTAACTAGACTATTGTAACATAGATTACATAAGGAACATGCATGTTGATTTGTTTTAAATGAACTAGCTTTATTTTCCATGAACCCCTTGAAAAGACATCACGAATCTTGTTATCTCTAATTTTAATACCCATAAGGCTCCAAAAAAATAAATGTATTTTTATATATGTAATTTAATTAAAATTGTTAAAATGTCCGTAAGATAAAGTTATTATTGTGTTACATAATTGTATTTCGAAGAGGAAAACATGTCAGTCCAAAAAATAAAAGACATTCAATATCTTTAAACCATTTTCGCTCTTACTAAATCAAAATAAGAATTGAAATAAAAAAATAAGAAAAACGAGGACGAGTAGGATTCGTTTTGTAAAAGGCCTGTCAACCTCTTGAGGTGTTGGCGTGCAAGCATATTACCTTCATCGGTCCCTAGCCGTGCCAGTTTCCCTTCCCAGATAAACCTAGGAATCAGAACTAAATTCAAGCGAATTTTACTTTCGTGATTTTATAAGAAAATATATAATCACTGGCACATTTTATCGTTAATTGAATTTTGTCATTTTTTCAATATATGGATTTGACGGTTGTACGTCGTGGACGTAGATAAAACCTTTTCATTGTATGTATTTTGATTTGGACTCAAATAAAAAAAACAGCGTTTTGTTTATAACAAATAAAACATATTAACCTGTCAGGAGTGCGTGTTTAATTGTACAATCTGACAGGAGGCAAATGTTGAAATAGATAAATCGCGGAGAGTGATCATTACTGGATCCGTTCTTTTTCATGCAGTTTATCAAGGGTCAAAATTAATTAAAAACCAAATCGATTGGGAGCAAAATGTCAGTAAAAGCACTAATATCACTGCAAACCAAATAGCCTGGCAAAAATCTGAATATAGGCTAAAACATTTGGAAAAATCGTAGATCTTTTTAGGGTCTTTTTTATACACTGTACACACTCAACAGTGTTTTTTCTATTTCAATTAAACGAACCGAATATTTACCATACTGTCCGGTTAAATTTGAAGTGTATAAAGTGTAAGTTATTGAACAGTTGTATAGCTTGTCTTTGAGAGAATTCATTTATTCAAGACGTTTACGCGCTTTGACCGGAGTCCTCTTCAGTGTTGCTAAATGAGCGAAGATTAAATTGGTTAGAAACAGTACACATAACTATATACATACTAATGATTATTTCGAGATCGTTAGGTGCGTCTGGTATGACGTAGGTTTCAGAAAAACATTTTCTTTATCGTGAGAACGTTTCGATCTTTATTGAGATCATCTTTAGGGCTCAAAATATTTGTTTTTTGTGTAGATGACATTCTTGTGTGTCCTGTGCACGATCTCCAAATAATCATTAACTAACGGTCAATAAACATCACACTTATATAATAATGTAAAATCTAAAACAATCTACCGTTTTCGTTATAAATCTACGTCTAGCTCATGAACTATTCATTTTTGAGGAAACACAAAAAAAGGCATGAAAAGAGCATTAAATCTGTTTTAATAAGATACACTTTCAGAACTCAATTTAATTTTTCTTAAAACAAACACTAAATCTTTCATAAAATGCACAATTTGAAATTTGTAAAAACCTCTAAATTTGCAAACTTGTTGGAAACATACACAGTAGAGCTTAGCACATTTCAAAACAACTTCTTGTTTCACAAGCTTTGAAGCCGTATAAAATTTTCTTTGATTACATTCAACCAAAATGCAGACATTTTACGCTAAATGGGGAAAAAGTGACGGTCTGAAAAGGGATGGGTTAATGTAGAAATTCAAATTTTTGTCATGGGGAAAATTTATTTCTCAGCTTTATCTTGATCAAAATGTAAAAATAGAAAGAAAAATACACATAAAAAAGAGGGAATAAACATAGCAAACAACCAAAATAGAATAATTGGACAAAATATCTATACTAAACATACACAAAAGAAAAAAAGAAGAACTATACAGAAGTTGTAAAAACCAACTGACCGTAATAAAAACGCACAAAAAAGGAAAATTCAACAAAGCCCATAAAAAAGAAAAACCAATGTGTACAACCAAAGCAGAAAAATTTCGTTGAACTTGGATTTTCGAACATGGATTTTTATGTATGCTCATTTAAACCTTCAGTTTATCAAGAGACAAGTAAACTAAAAAAGAAATCGATTATGTTGGAAGTCCCTTAAAAGCACTATTATAAACTTAAGATAAATATCGCATATCATTAGACTAAGAGAATTTTTTTTGCATATACGATACCCATTCATTCAACAGATGTTTCCTATTATGATTTGACTAACAGATGTTTTACCAACTAGTGAGCAAAATTTGAAATTCATGAAGTGTAGGTTATTGAACAGTTGTACAACACGGTCTTTATAGCATTCTATTTATTCAAAACGTTTTCGACCCTTTTGACATGAGTCCTTTCCAGTGTTTCTAACTGTGGTAAACTTAAATTAGTGAGAAAAATTAACCATAAATATGTACAATAATGTAAAATAATTATAATAATATACAAATGTATAATAAATCTAAACATATAGTTAAAAAATGTTCGGATGTACATAATTGATCATGTTCGATGTCTTAGACAGATTAAAGCAAGAAAAGTCACCTCCTACAAGGGAAATCTTTAATTTTGTTTTAGCTGTCGGTCATGTAATATATGTACCTGTAAAATATATTTTTATTTTTTCTTTATAAATTATTAGAGTTATGTTTTATATATATGTATAAATTTATGTTCTAAATCAGCAGATATTTTGCATATATTAAATACGTAATAAAATATACATAAATTACATATTATTTTGATTGGTTTTTTTGGAAATCAAATATAAAATTATTATATCAAAATTATCGTCCATTTTACGAAAATAACAACACTTTGTTATTGCTTTTTGCTTTTTCATAAATATGAGAGAACAAGACAGGGATGTGATGGTAAAGTCTTGTATCTTGACCTAAATAAAAACTAACACAGTAATTTTATTCCCGGACGCTATTTACTATTGTAAAAGTAAAATAATTAAGAAACTTTTTCTTTAGTCTTTATGTTTTTCTCATTACGTTATTTTAATCAGGAATAAATTTTACACTTTTTTATTGTAGTTCCTAAGATAACTAGATGTAGAAGAAAAAAGAAGTTTTTATTTTTAAGATTTCCTATGTGACTTGATTACAACAAAGTTTCATAGAGACGAATTTCTAAATGACATTCCAACAACAATTTTGTTTTAAATTTGTTATTTTCATGAAAACAAGAGACATTGTATCCTTTGGAGTTCGCCGGGTGATCAACATCGCAGACTGCGTAAGTGGCTTTACTTTTCCCACGAGTTTCAGATTCGAGCTGATTGTCCCATTTTACCAAGAGACTGGTACCTGAAACAAGTTTTAGTGAGACAAATTATTGGTGTTTCATGACAGAGGTTCTTCATCCTTGATTTTTGTATAGAGAAGCATATTGATTCCATAGAAATTTTTGTACCATGTGTTACGATCAGTATCTACGAAAGACAAGACCAGCGGCATTTTAAAACCCGCTGTACAGAAATTACGGCGGTTGAAATAATTAGAGCCAATTTTCGAATTAACTTTGGGTGCTCCTTTAAAACAAAAGATTGTTTCTCTAAGTTCTCGGCTTTTATTTTTATCTTTTCGTTGTAGGGATTTTCAAAGTTGTATACTATAGGGTGTTAGATCCAGAACATTTCTGCTCTAACAAGGAAATCGAACATTCAAAGGAATTTTGGACGTAGCCAATGATAATCTAAAGTTGTCAACTATCGATTTATGTTTAAACTTAGGTGCGAACTAATATACCTTAATTTCTCCCCTCTGAGAGATTATTCTATTGAGCGTTGCTTACTGTGTCATTCCTGTGCGCGAGAAGACCTTTTCCATATTTTCGGCTTAACGTACCATTCTTTTGTAGTTCCGGGTTCTCTTTTTGGAAACCACCAAAGTTTTGTGAACGTGTTTGATCTGCAAAATAGTTTCCCGTAAGGTTAAGATCTGGTTGGTTTTGCAAAGACGTCCCGCAGTGCAGTTTTATTTTTAATTTTATATTGAGAAGCGCTAATATTAAGATTGAATTAATAATAATTTAATTTTGTCTAAATATTTTTTTCTTTATTTTTGTATGTATATAATATCTATTATTCAAGAGAAGCTCACCAGGCCCTCCCCTCCCACTAACGGTTTAGGAATCAATGCTGTATAAGAACTGTTTTTGTTTTAATTTGTATGTATGTGGTGATTAGTGACCAGTTACCGTTAGTCGATGATTATTCGGTAATCGTGAGATGCGGTCTGGTGTGACTAGGTTTCAGAAAAACATTTCTTTATCGTGCCAACGTTTCGATCTTTATTGAGATCATCTTCTTGTGTTCTGCGTAATTGTGCCATTCTTGCGTGTCGTGTTGAGAGAGTGAAAGTTTAATTTGTATTACACTTCCTTAGGAAAAGATATATTGATATTTTTTATTTTCTGGCTGAAAGGTGTCGAGCACGGGTTCCTCTCTCAAAAAAAGAGGTTTCTGACTTTTCTTTCCGTTGTCTCGTTGTTATTTTTCTTGGCTAGTGTAGAAAATAATTTAGATTGGTTGTTTACATGGATCGGTGAACTCACCGTTCCACTATGTGTACCCTTTCTCGGACCTCGGTTAGCAGATTGCGGACAGGCCTTTTCCTGCCAGAAACTCTTGCCACTCATCTGACGGGTCATTTTCAAACAAAGAGCACACTCCCAATCTGTTTCTTGGTTATTCTCAGTCTACTTCTGCTGGATGAGAGGGAAGCCTCGGAAAGTCTGGACAGTTTAAAAGTAAACTTCTCACTTTCAATTTTCCAGAAGTTTTAACGTCATAATTGGCATGAGATTTATTGAAAGAACAATTTTTTCTAAGGCGATTTTAAACTACGTTTTACTAAATTAACTACAATTAACTAAAATTGTATTCATAATTAATTTTTTGTTTCGTTTTTTAAATTATATTAGATGAAGTTTAGGTTATTGAACCTAAACTTAAAACTAATGTTGTACAGTACTTTTCGATATTTTTGACCCTGTTTAGTTTTATTTTCGTGAAATTAATTAGTTTAATTTATTAATACAACTTATCTACAAAAGCACCGCCAAAGGGTTAATCCGCCCAACCGCTGCCTCGTCATTTCTCAGTCCAGTCTTACTAGGTCCGTGGCATGTAAGGCTGTTTTGTGTTGAACTCCCATCCTTTCACAATCGTTTTAAACCCCAGCTCGTCTTTGGAATCATTCGAGAAGACAAAAATTCACTCAGCAAAAGTCGCTGCAGCCGAAAATAGTGCCTAAAACCTAGTTTTCTTCTACGCCTTTTGGCATATTCGCCGTTCTACCAAAAACGGAAATGAAGCTGTACATCGGGTAAGCATTCTTTGTTATATTTACTTTTATTGGTTTTCATTTTTGTTTTCATTTTCATTTTAATTATTTAATTTTTATTTTTATTATTTGTTCTACCTCTAAAATAAAACGGGTGGTCCTCCGTGAACAATGTTACAGACCCCTCCTCATAATGCCTTTTCAGTGGAATATAATAAATTATATATATTTTTATACTATATAATTTTATATATAATAAAAATATTTCTTTAAATTAGATTTAAAATATCCACATGTTACCTTAATTATAATTCACTAGTTTTCGTGGTCCGCATGACCAAGTAATATCTTACAATTAATTAAGGTTTTTAGTTGAGATAAAAAAGTCAATGGCACGAGCGGAATTCGAACTCACGATCTTCGGCTAGATACGCCGCTGCTCAACCACTTGAGCTATCGTGAACTCGATCCACTCGGACACTAACTTCCCATCTCAACCCCACTTTTTGAATGTTCCCTCCTTTTTGCTATTTTTCAAATTATGATAACATGCGTATGCCTGGTGGTCTTTCCAACAATATTTAACCTTTCTTTCTTAATGTTATAGTTTCCTGAATTAGGATTTTGGTCACAAAAAGAAATAGTACATAGGCAAAATTTGGACTATATTTCGACTTCTTCAGGATCTACAGAGAACAATCTTACTTGATTTTACGTTCATTTATACGTATCAAAGATTCTTTGACAACTTACAGGTACGCAGTCAAAATTTAATAACGTTTACACATGTTAAATTACAAAAAACCTCCATCATCTCTACTATGTTAAATATATTTGTATATACATGTTAAATATAAATAAGTTTATCTGGTTTGAAATAAAAGTTCATTATTAAGACAACAATACATGGATATAAGTATTAAAAAAAAATTTATTAGGAAGAAAAATTTCGTTCTGGATGATGGAAATTAATAAATTTTTTTTCGAAAAATCTTAAATTTTAAATAATACCAAGCGGCAATGACCTTAGAAGTTAGGAAAAAAATGTTTTTTGCTAAATCATGGATGGTATTCATATGTTTCATGAGTTTTGCCAAAATTTCTAAGAAGTTTTATTTTTTTCAGTTTTGTAAGACATCTCTGCAAGAACATCATCACCACTACATCGATTGATGGAACACAGAAGTTCCTTTAGGAACAAAGAAGGAAATCAAACTAGACACACATTTACACCAAAAAAGTTGCAAATACACAATTGACATAATAATCCACCAAAAAGTAGCATCGGTGGCGGTAACGATTAAGGCATTGGCACCGCGCTCATCACTGTAAGATATTTAAATACAGGCCCTGTATTCGAACCATCCATATTTACAAATATCATCCCCCCGTCGGGGGCATTGCATGACTTTAGAACTAATACAAGGTGATTCGAGGACGCATCTTGTTGAACCCTACCACCCTCGGTAAGCAATTAAAAAATTAATTCTAACAGAAACGGAAAAAAGGAAAACATTTAATTCGATTATTCGTAGCTTCAGCGAGTTTAATGGTTTCACGATTTATTGAAAATAACCGTACAATTAATATTTTTGTATAATAAACGAACTGAAAAGTAAAGTTTTTCAGGTTTGAAAGGAACTTTTTAAAGAAAAAATTTTTAAGTAATTTTGAAGTACGAAATAGTTTACTTAATTGATTACATTTGAGATGTGGGTTTAAAAACAGTTGTGAATTTCTGGATGCTAAATCAAGAAATCAATTGACTGCCTACGGGTTATTTGGTCGTGAACGCCGGATGAAATGAACGTCAAATCTAATTAGGTGCTGGGAATAGCCAGGTCGTTAAACGGGTTTTCTTGCGAAGGGTGGATAAAAGTCATCAAGCCGGCTCGGCCCATCCCCCCGGGAAAAGGGCGGATAACGCAGGACGCCGTTGCCAGTGGGGTAGATCTATCTACGCTTATCGCAATCTTTCCCGGCCAGTCATACCAATGCATAAATAACGTTGATGTCACCCCTGGCGCCAGTCTCACTCTTTAAGGCTCTCGTCCGCATTGCCCGCCGCGCCGCCCCTTTCGCCTCAGTGTAAATCCACAATTCATGGACGTCGTCTAAAATCGTCCCCTTCTCCCGCCCACCGGTGATAATGTACCAACAATAACTTACGCCGGGGAAAAAAAAGCGGCTCTATTTTTTAATCCCTACCCCGGTCAAATTACATTCGAAGCCAATAAGTGCCGCAATTAGTGCAAACTGTGCAAACCTGCTGGCAGTAAATATCAAAGCTCTGACAACTCAATTCGTCCCACCGACGGTTTCATGTATTTCAATACAAAAATGAATAAATAGCCCTTTTTGTAAAATTTCTTCAGTGGACCCAATAGATTTGGTTACTAAATTTCCTGACATCGCCGCCATTACTAATAATTATTACAATGTGTTCTATATACGCAGATGGACAAATTTAACGTACTACTCAATTTAATTAATTTAAAATTAAGTTCATTATCTTTTTAAATTAGTTACAGGAAATTTTGAGCTATCTTAGTCAAAATAAACAGTAAATAATGCATTGTTTACTTCTTTTATGTATTTTTGCACTGAAAAATCCCAATTGCAAAAATGTAGCATGATGCCCTTCCATTTTGCTACGCCTAAAGATCGCTTTCAGTTATGTTTTTCCTTCCTTGATTTCATGTGACATTCTTCTTGTTCTTAAACTTTTTCAATCGCTCCAGTCAAGCATTTGAGTGGGTGTAACAGCGTCAGGATCATAAGAATATTTGAGGGAAGATATTGCCAACGAGAAATAGCCAAAAGGAAAAAAAATAAATACTGTTGTATAAATAAAAAATATATGTAAGGATGTTTAGAGGTGATAAAACGAAATGTCATATAAGTTTCAAGAAAAAGAATGAATGACCTAGTTTACTTGAAAAATATTTGGCATTTAGAACATTTTTGGTTATTGATAAACGTTGATAGCTTTTAATATATTTTTATTAAAATCTGAATACAAAAATATAAAAAATATTATATACACATAGGTGATTTGAGCAAGTAGAACGTCTAAATACAAATATTAGAAAACCGAAAATTTTAAATTTCACAAAAAAGTTTTGGTCCGTTTTTGAGTTTTGAACGGCCAAAAAAAGTTTGGACGAAATCCATGCCCCCCCCCCCAAATCTGATCGTCACTTTGTTAGTCCAGTCTTACTCGTTCCATGGAAAATAAGGTATATTGATTTGATTCGATGTAGTTCCATTTAACTAAACAGCTAGCTCTGACCAAGGAGGTGGCCCGAAATGCATTAACAATTAAAATGTTGCTTAAAAATAAATGGTGTTTAGTAAAAAAAATTCTAGATTTTTTATCGCCATATTAAATTAAAATTAATAAAAAATTAATAACAAATAAAATATAATAAAAAAATAATATTTTTTTATAATAGATAATAGACAGAAATATTTTTTATATTAATATTTTTTTGAAATAGTAATCCCTTTGTAACATGGCAGAACATTTTTCAATAATAAAACCGTTCTAAGAGGAACTCATGTAACTGGGAATTTTTTCATACCATCTAAATTCGATTCTTTTGATTTCATAAAATGTCCACATTTTTTTTATACACAGCTATCCGAAAAAAATGATTAAAAGAAATTTTTGAAATAATAAGGACATTCCATGAACAAAACATTGTAACTGGTAATTCGAAATTGCATCTCGTTAAACCCTATTACTTAATTAGCTACTTAATCATAAAAATAATTCGCACCGATACAGAAAAGGGGGGATAGTGCGATAATTCGTGATTTCAACTATTTTGATGGTTTAATGGATTGAAATAAGCATGCAATTATTATTGAGGCTTTAAAAAGCAAAAATACAAGTGCGGGTTACTTCCGGCCGGGTTGATCTAAACAGCTTTAATTACGTTAAACCAGAAACCCGTCTACAACTTTCACCTACCCCAAACCACGGTTAAAAACTTCCCACATCACTAATGACTGCTGTTTAGAAATAATACTCTCGGCCAAAGGTATGTCTGAGTACGCTTATTAATAAGCTTTGATGGATGTAGCCAGGTTACAAACTACTTTATAAATCACCTGTTAATTATTTATATACAGGGTGTCTGGCTACTCCACAAAACTTGTCAGTTAATTTCCAGTGAATGATCAGCAATGATATGATTCTCAATCTTTTCACAGGTATTAATCATGTTAAATATCTTTGTTAATTCACAAATTTTCGTGGTCCGCTTGACCAATTAATATCTTTCAATTAATTAAGGTTTTTCGTCGAGAAAAAGTTCTAGCACAAAATAAATATATAAATTTATTGAATTTAAAATTTTATTGGCCTGTAACAACAGACAGGTTATATTATTATGAAATGGATGTCATTCGGCTCTGATCTCCGTTTCCCATGCTCGACGTCCAGATTTGAACCAAGATCATCGTTTGAGCGCAGTTCAACATAAATTGAGGAACGGAAATTTTTGATACCCACNGCATCAGAACAGGACAGTCATATTTTTTGTAGTTTATTTCAAACTAAGTACATGTAATTTTGTCGTTATATTAATAACAACATGTTATTTTAATGTAAACCAAATTAAACGAGATCAAAAATGCATAAGTTTTTTTCAACATTGTTTAATTTTGATGGTTAGGAGAAACTTTATTTATAACAATTAAGTTTAACAAACAATTTATTAGATGGTTGTGCTCATAAAATTTAACTAACAATTTATTACAAGGCTGTGCTCAAAATAGTGCATTAAGAACAAAAGATGCGTTGCGATTGTGATAGTGATTATTGTAATAAACGCTGCGGACTGTACGCGACGTGTGCTTGCGTCGGATAGATGTGCACACCCCACCAAAACGTGGCAAGGCGTCGGGTAGCGTCGCATAGCGTAGCATCGGTTAAGTGTGTTCCCGGCTTAAAGGGTTGCAAAGTACAATCGACCAAAATATGTTTTACAGTAAGAACGACAACTTCTCCACTTCGAACACATCGAAGACAAGTTGGGAGGTTGTTGCCTATTAAAAGCATGATGTGACCTATTCGCAATCTAGAGAGAATCACAAGTTCTTTTCTCTCAAGTTCCACAGTTGGTCATTTATGCACAACTGGCTTAATTTCTTTCATACTGTCTCTACAGACATTCCATCTTGCCGCCCACCTTAGTTTTTAACATCAACGACTATATCACCTGGGTAGAGAGGAAATTGTTCTTTGTGGATGGTTTGTAACGTTCTGTGCCTGTTGATTAGCTATTTCATTTCCAGAAATGCCGGCATGACTAGGAACCCAAACGAATACGACATGTCTGTTAAGTGCTTTAATTTCTAAGATGTATGGGTCAAGTCTTCTTTTAATCATGTATTTTTAATTTTTAGCATCATAAGGCCGGATCGCGGTCGTTAAGTCCGGAGAGTCCTCCTCGTCCTCCATTTCTTTACGCTCCAAGCATACATGTCTAGGCACCCACATACATAATAACCACCGTTTTGCCGATACGTTCCAGCTCATGGTATCTCTCTAACTAGAACAAACGAGAACGTCGATGGGAAACATCACGGACAACAGTAACCGCGCTAATGATTGGTCTGGTGCAAACCAGGTAGGCTACCGTTCTGTCAAACCGCATAGAAATCCATTTTATTTTATTTTATAAGTAACCAGTTAATAAAGATTTAATTCTAAGTAAATTAATTATATTTAATGAAAATATATCCATAAGATCAATGAAAAATATATCTTTATTTTGAATTTATAATTGAGCATTCAAAAATAAAATATATTTGGAATATTTTACTTCTTATCTCACATGATATAGTAAGTAGGTTCTACATTTGTATTATAATTTAATTAATAATTTAACGTTTTTCCTAACTTGAATGTGAAACAGGATATGTATCGTTAAAGGGCTTTTGATTTACGAAATTAATTATGCTTATTTCAATTACGGGTTGTAAAGAAGGCGTGAATTATATTATCTCTTATGTATCGAGATTATGTAAATTAACAGCAAGTAATCCCGCTCTCTAACAAGGCGTTTCCTTCCACGTCGCCGACCCACCGAAAGGATGAAATCGAGACAGCAAGCTAAACAACGCCAAAGCTTATTTTCTGCAAACATCGAGAGTGTATCTTTTCACCACGTAAATAAGCAGTTTGTTTATCCAAGGCGGCAGCGTCTTAATACTTTCATAAGACTTTCAACCTATTGCATAAACTGACAGTTAAATCCGGTTGTCATAAACTGAAAACGGAATTGTACTACTCAAACCACCTACAGAATGGCAAATTTTTTATATCCAGTTAATTATTTCGTGGTCACGCCAACTTCATTGAAGATGCGGACTTAAATAAAATAATCAATTATGGGTAAAAAAACACGTGTTCATCTACTCAAAAACTTAAACACCTCCAATTTTGTTAATTTAGTTTTAAATATTCAAGCTCATCAGTTATCATAGTACAGGATCTCTGTAACCCCTAAAAGAAATATTAGTACCAAATCTTTTTTTCTTCTTCCTGTAGATGAAATTGAAATCATGGATTATATTAGGTCTCTCAAAAATAATAAGGTTCCCGGCACTGACGGAATCAGAGCTAAAATAGTTTTAAAAAAAGAAGACATTTATGAATATTACCACGAGGGATTTTCAGCAATATAGGAAATGTGCGTTTGTTATATCAGATCATAAAAATCCGACATTAAAAATTACAAGCAGTTATATCGTTATCTTGATTATAGTCAATAGATGTCGTACGAATTCTTTGTATGCCAGTGATTAATCCATTAAGGTGATACACAAGACAGTTTCGGATCTCTCTTGAAAACCTAATAGAAAAGGTAATAACAATTTTCTTTTCATAAAATATTTTAATTACGAGGTAATTTGGCTTTCCAAAATAAAACACACAGAGGGTGCACTTGTAAAATTTTTGATTATGAACTATAATGATTTTAAAAAATGGTACAAAGTTCAATTAATTAATATTTATGAAAGGTATTGGTCGAGATAGAAAAGTCAGTGTCACGAGCGGGATTCGAACCCACGACCTTCGGCTCACGCCGCTGCTCTACCACTTGGGCTATCGTGACTTCCATCCACTCGGACACCAACATTGAAAAATGGCAAAAAGGAGGGAAAATTCGAAAGGTAGGTTGAGGTTGGAAGTTAGTGTCCGAGTGGAATCGAAGTCACGATAGCTCAAGTGGTAGAGCAGCGGCGTGAGCCGAAGGTCATGGGTTCGAATCCCGCTCGTGACACTGACTTTTCTATCTCGACCAATACCTATCATAAACATTAATTAATTGAAAAATATTAATCGGTGAATCGGACCACGAACTGTAATGGATTGAATGGTACGAAGGTTGCTGGTTTGTTCCTACATATTGCAAAAGCTTTTGATACACTAGATTATGAAATTTTAATTCATTAGTTAGATGCTATAGATACGGGGTCTTCCATTGAATTCGCTCCATTCGTATCTTTCCGAACGCAGTCAATGTGAACATATTAGAAGTAGCATGAGCCTGTGTCTTAATGTAGGCAAGGTGTTCCTTGTTACTTGACTTTCTCATTTTTGGGTATGACAACGACATTTTGTGTACTACATATTTAAACAAATCATTAATTGCTCATGCAGATGATATCTCTCAGTACTCAGGAAGTATAGAAGGACAGATGCAATTTGATTTGAGGCTTATTGCTCGTTTGCTTATAATCAACAATCACTTAGTAGTAAATCCAAGATCATGTTCAAATCTCTAGAATTCGATTAATACTTCTTAAACATTAACCAGACTGTGCCCAATGCCCTGATAAACTCCTATGAGATAGATGTGTGAAGGTGTATCATATCCATGAAATGAAATATTTAGGCCTGACGACCGTTTAAAATGGAAGGTTTATCTATTACAAAAACGACTTCAGCATGGTTTAAGATATATTTATTTTCTAAGTACGAAATGTAACACAGCCTTTCTTCTTAAAATATAATACGCCCTCATACAATCGCAAATTCAATATGCCTTGGTATGTCGGGAGAGTGGATATAAAAATGCAAAATATTCAGTAACAGTCATACAGAAAACAATTATGCGTGCAAAGTTTTTTAAAGACAAATTGGAACCCTCTCTGCCACTCTTCCTCAAATACCACATTTTACCATTGTACCATACCTTTATCTTTTCCGAACCGTCGAGTGTTTTTTAATAGATGAGGAATTTATCTCGACAAATGTAACAAAATTAAATGAGCTATCAGGTGTCCCATAAATAGCGTGTTGTCAGAACCAAAATAAAGTTTTGTTTTTGCTTTTGCGGGCCAGGCATCTACCACGCCGCAAATGTTTTATTTTATGTTTATTTTTTCTCATAAAAATAATTGATTTAATTAATAATGATTAACATCTTGAATATAAATATGTAATAAATATAATGAAAATAAAGTAATTGTTTAAATAATTTTTATTTTATATGCTTACAATTGTGTGTAGTAATTGTAAATATGACATTTTCTTTAATATTATTGACATTTTAGTGGTCCTTGTTGGATCATCACTTATTCCTGAAAATGATCTTGTTTGGTTTGAAAATCTTCCTTTTTATACCTACCAAATCAATAAACTTTCGTCGTATCTTGTTTATCTACATTTATTGGTAAAATTCAGCCATTAGATTACCTATGTATATATCTATTATTCAAATAATATATCGTTTAAAGGGGCGTTCTTATGATTTATCTTTTGTTTTACAGGTTTAGTTGAACTTGTTTTTAGTTGTTTTTGCTGGTAAAATAATTATTTGATTTAAAATAATTAGTAGAAGTTGATGCTGAAATTATTACAATAAGGGTTTTTTAGATTATAAGTTTCGAATTGCCTGATTTTTTTTTACTGCAAAAACAAAACGTATGTTTTTTTCTCGGATTAACAGGCAATGTATACGAAGGGTCTTTGACATATAAGTTTTAACATTTATGATAACTGAAATGAAAAATTTTGCTAAAACTTACAATATTTTATCATTAACATGACGTCCTTTGGAATTAATGTCAAGTGTGATAAACAAATAAAAGAAATACGATTAGACGAAGATTAGATGGAAAATGTTTTAGTTCCAATGTTAAAGAAATGGAAATTGCCGGATCCACTATTGCAAAATTAAGGCCTTTGGCACAAAATTTATGATTTTATAAACCTCTTGACCTAATGATGACACGACTTGATAAATACATATGCGAGATATAATCCGTGAGTTCTAGCACAAAATAAATATATAAATTTATTGAATTTAAAATTTTATTGGCTTGTAACAACAGACAGGTTATATTATTATGAAATGGATGTCATTCGGCTCTGATCTCCGTTTCCCATGCTCGACGTCCAGATTTGAACCAAGATCATCGTTTGAGCGCAGTTCAACATAAATTGAGGAACGGAAATTTTTGATACCCACGTTTTCGAGGTCCGCTTGCCCAATTAATATCTTTCAATAATTAATTAAGGCTTTTAGTTGAGATAAAAAAGTCAGTGTCACGAGCGGGATTCGAACCCACGATCTTCGGCTAGGTACGCCGCTGCTCTACCACTTGAGCTATCATGACCTCGATCCACTCGGACACCAATTTCCAATCTCAACTCCACCTTTTGAATTTTCCATACTTTTTGCCATTTTTGCCAATAGAAACAATACCTGTACTTGGGTACGATACGGAAAAGTGTCAAATAAATATACCTATTCTGCAACCACTTGTACGAAAAGTCTAAAGAGATGACAATTGAATTTAAATATTTACGTAAACTTATAAAAAGGTAAAAACTGACCTCTAAAGAAAAAGGCTACTACATACTACATAAATAATAAAACATTAACAAAGATTAAGGTTTTTAGTTGAGATAAAAAAGTCAGTGTCACGAGCGGGATACGAACCCACGATCTTCGGCTAGATACGCCGCTGCTCTGCCACTTGAGCTATCGTGACTTCGATCCACTCGGACACTAACTTCCCATCTCACCCATACCTTCACTTTCAACACTATTTATACAAACCTACCATTATTAAATGCAATAAACCGTTCACAGTTTCCTCCAAAAATCGGAAGAGATGAGCCAGATGCTCGCTACCGTCCTCAGGTACGATTCATCGTACAAGGTGGCATTTGTACATTGTTCCAAGGAGATGCACCCTTCATTTAGATGAGAATATGGAGTAACATTTCTCTCCGTGCCGGACACCCTGTGTTTCAACCGCGAAAGGCCAATCTTTATCGGGTCAGGACCCTTCTTTTACGAGTCCGATCTTAAGCCAGGAACACACTTACCCGATGCTACGCCATGCGACGCTACCCGACGCAAATCCAAACTCCGATTTCCCATAAGGTTGTATTACCCCCGTGCACATCTACCCGATGCTATGCCACGATAACCTACCCGACGCTCTGCGATCCCCACAGTCCAGATTTTCGTCGGGTCGCATCGAGTACAGTCGAAGACAAAAGAACCGGACACTCATATTTTTATTCGAACTACATGTATTATTGTTGTTATATTAATTACAACATACTTATTTTAATATAAACCAAATTAACTGTAATTTAAAATGAATTAGTTTTTATTTAAAAAAAAATTAATTTTAATGTTTTGGTAGAAAATTAATTAAAACACCGGAATACGATTTTTTGATATAATGAATTTAACTAACAATTTACATATACTAAAATTGGAACAATTTATTACACGGTTTTGCTCATAAAATTTAATTAACAATTTATTTCAGTTTTGCTGTAAAATTACACCATTTTCGTCGGTTAGCATCAGAACAGGACAGTCATATTTTTTGTAGTTTATTTCAAACTAAGTACATGTAATTTTGTCGTTATATTAATAACAACATGTTATTTTAATGTAAACCAAATTAAACGAGATCAAAAATGCATAAGTTTTTTTCAACATTGTTTAATTTTGATGGTTAGGAGAAACTTTATTTATAACAATTAAGTTTAACAAACAATTTATTAGATGGTTGTGCTCATAAAATTTAACTAACAATTTATTACAAGGCTGTGCTCAAAATAGTGCATTAAGAACAAAAGATGCGTTGCGATTGTGATAGTGATTANGCTCTACCACTTGAGCTATCATGACCTCGATCCACTCGGACACCAATTTCCAATCTCAACTCCACCTTTTGAATTTTCCATACTTTTTGCCATTTTTCAATTGTCGTGTAATCTATATGATTCTCGGCGACCAATAAAATAGGCCGGAAAGCTTTAGTGAATGTATACTTCATTTTAACTTATTAATTCACTAGTTTTCGTGGTCCGCTTGACAAATTAATATCTTTCATTTATATTGATATTGAAAAAGTTAATATACTATGTCTCGTCACTAATAAGATTTAATTATTTTCCACTCCTTACGTTAGTTGTAGAAGAATTGATACGAAAGGAAAAAATAGTTTACTTTTCATGTATTTCTAACAGTTGAAAACAAAATTGGCTTTATCCACCCATCAAGAAGAAATTCCTGAGGTAAATTATTTATTGTTTTCGTGAAAGTTGTAATATACAATGATGAAAGGCTGAAAGATTCATTTTGCCGTCATTGTTTTTTAATGTAATTTACCTACCTGGCAATTCAATTCCCCCTCTCACTCTCTCACTCTTTTCAGAACTGAAAGTAAAAAGCGAGCAAACGGAGTCAAAGGGGCCGCAATTGAAATTACAAATTAAACAGTTGCAGAAGAAATAAAGCCGGAGACAAACAGGCACTTATGACCACAAATCGCGTGATGAAATGTAGAAAGCCCGACCCGGAGCTAGATTTAATAGCTGCGCCCTTATTTGAATGTATACATATGCATGCAACCCCTGTGATTTTCCATAACAGTGGTTCCCCCCATTCGCCCTTCGAGTCTCCTACCACACGATACAATCAGCCTCAAAACCATCCAAAGGCGAAGTAATACCTACAAAACCCATTTTACGACTACTCAACCAAGAGACATTGTTCAAAATAATTTACGGAAAAGTAAACACCTTGTTATATTAATTTATGTTTCTATCTCAATATGTACGTAAATATTGCTTTTAGATACAAAACTATGACCACCTAAAGCGATGATTGGAATTGTATCATTAATGATCTAATGTCTATAAGAAATGCACTATTTGAATAATTTCGTCATTAAATTTTCCGTTTTAACTGTTGTATTTCCTTTGATTTAAAGAAATTATTTAATAAGTTTGTTATTTATATCTCAAGCGGAAGCAGTAATGCAGTTCCGGACATAGGTCTAAATCATTGTTAACGAATCCAAATACAAATATAAAGCTTTGACGATTATTATCTAAAAATTTCCTTCCTTTCCAATCAAATGATTTTCATATCCCGTTGTGAATCATGTATGTTACCTGACGTACCTCAGACTATAGTCTGAAAAACGATGTACTTACAATCCTTCGTAGTACTCTCAAACGCAACGTTTGTCACTTCGTTCGCCTAGGAAATATAATAGCTAGATGTATTATGAAAATATGGACATGCAAAAATCCGACATTCATACATTCTTTTATGAAGACATCAAACCTTTTGTTATAAAATCGTTCAAACAGTAGCTCATATTACTTTACATTTCTCCGTTCGTACAGTCCGATCTAAAATGGGCCAATTTCGTGAAAAAAATTGATGCCTAAAGTTGATCATCCAAATTCTTAACCCAAAAATTAGTATTTTTTTTCTTTTTTTACGATGGTTCGCAACAGCAGAGGTTTTGGCACCCTCAGGGTACCGGTGTTTTGAAAAAAAAAAAGCCCATTTGTAAGTATGTCGGGTTCGAATTCAGGGCCACTGGATTACAATAGAAATTAATCATAAGACCTTTTTTTTTTTTATTGGTGTAATAAAATTTTAAGTAGGGTTAACATTATATGAGAGACGGGGAAGGTTATGGAATAATTTTGTTGAAGATTAATTAATCTGTATTTAAGGTATTAGTTGAAATAAAAAAGTCAGTGACACAAGCGGGATTCGAACCTACGACCTTCGGCTAAATACGCCACTGCTCTATCACTTGAGCTATCGTGACTTCGATCCACTCGGACACTAACTTCCCATCTCAACCTCACCTTTTGCATTTTTCCTCCTTTTTGCCACGATAGCTCAAGTGGTTGAGCAGCGCGTATTTATTATTTTTTATTTTTTGTTACGAGGGTTCGCAACAGCAGAGATGATATAAACCCTCAGGGTGCCGGTTTTTTATTCCTTATGATCTATGCATATTAAACATGGTGACGAATTATTATATGTGTGTTCATATTGGGGGGGGGGGGGTTATCGTGAAAAAAAGGGCCAGAGGCGACGGTGGGAATCGAACCCACGACCGCGGCGTCTATGAGCCGAGAGTCTTTCACGCTAACCACTCGGCTACCGCGGTCCATCAGGGTGCCGGTGTTTTTGAAAAAAAGGCCCATTTGTAAGTATGTCGGGTTCGAATGCAGTCAACGAATAAACCTTGCGGCCACCGACGCCCCCTCATGAATTATTATTACTCACCAAATCTCGACGGTAAACGACCTGATGATGACCTAATGTTTTTCATATTAAATGGCCACCTTTCAAGCCTTACGACATAATGTTCAACACATTTCCCGATTCAGCACTCTTTGATTTCACTAATTTTGTTTACAAGGCCATCAGGGTGATCAGGTGGTCGGTACTTTCTTAGAGTTATCGAAGATTTTTTTTTACGTTAAACCACATCCTTCTGGATTGTGATCATGGTATTCATTTCTGTCAGGGATTGGTTCTCTTCACATCTTAAGAGAAGGCAGAAAACAATAGTCTTGGTTAAAATCGTATACAGTGGAACGTCGTTCATAATTTGAACCAACTTCAGAGACGACCAGTTGCACCATCTGTAAAGGACCACCGTTCAAATTATCCTAGTTAAATCACTAGAATCGATTGTACTTTCAACAGCTATTGTAGTTTTCAAGCCTTACGGCATAATTTTCAACACATTTCCCGATTCAGCACTCTTTGATTTCAATAATTTTGTTTACAAGGCCATCATGGTGATCAGGTGGTCGGTACTTTCTTAGAGTTATCGAAGATTTTTTTTTACGTTAAACCTTATCCTTCTGGATTGTGATCATGGTTTTCAGTTCTGTCAGGGATTGGTTCTCTTCACATCTTAAAAGACGGCAGAAAACAATAGTCTTGGTAAAAACCGTATACACTGGAACGTCGTTATACGTTCTCTTCATATCTTAAGAGACGGCAGAAAACAACATTATCATAGTTCCCAGTGGCACAAATCGTGTCCGGCTACCAGTTCTTCAATGAAGTCCCCTCGACCCACTTATGTTTTTCATGTTTGTGAATGATCTTCCTTGCTTGATTAGATGCTGACTTGATTACCAATTACGCTGCTGTTTCTAATATTGTTGTGCTTGCGGACTACCTCGAGAATACGCATTTTTTACGGTAAAGATGTTTGAGAAGGCGTTATTTTTACAAAATCAGTTGGAACTCAATTAATCTAAATTTCTTCTTCTTCATGACTGAGTCGGCAGTCTTCCATTTTTTCCCATTTTTAGTGGTAGCAATTGAATGGGTAGTGGTCAGACCACTACCCATTCAATTGCTACCACTAAAAATGGGAAAAAATAGAAGACTGCCGACTCAGTCATGAAGAACAAGAAACATCGGAACATGTTTTACATTCAAACGAAAATAGCCTCTTCGGAATTGTGATATACAGCCTTAAGAAAAATTTGAAGAGGAACTCCGCCATGTCCTTAATCTTAAGGATAATGCACTTTTGGGGTTTGTAATTAAAAAAATGGCCAATTCCACAATAGATCTGTTAAGTCATATTGAAAGGAAGTCTGATTAAAAATGGGGAGAATAAAAAAAAAAATAATAATAAAACCAAAATGTCACCTAATTTGAATGTATAGGATAACTGAAAATCTTCTGTGTCCATAATAAATGATTTGTAAAAGAGTTTTATTTATATAATGATAAAATTTGCAACATTTTGGCAGTTGCTTTAATTTTATTTTTCGCACATTGAAAAAAAATATAGAAGCATAGCTGTAAAAGCATAAAAAATGATATTCTTTTTTTATAACCGAAATAGCAACTAAAAAGTAACAATAGTAAATTGTTAACTGTAAATATAAATGTAAATATAACTGTAAATATTATTGGGAAATAGCGCCGAGATTTCCGTATTTTGTATTTTTTGATCTCACCAAAAAATTGCCCCAAGGTAGAAGTTTTATCGAGAGGGTTCGGCTTTTCGCGGTTTCCATTTCGAAAACAAAAACGTTCGGAGCATTTTCGCCGGTGTGTAAATCTTTATTTGCATGCATGTATTTCAAACGTGTTTTTTTAACATCTATTCGATTATTGTTTGTTTTTGCTTAGCTTCTCCCTCTGTTAGTGTCAGATGTATACAGTTAAAATAGAAACGATTGTTCCGAACCGAGATGTATCTTCTGATCTGAGTAGTTTAAAAATAATGGAAACGTCCACCTAGTAAGACGACCGCCTGATTAAAGTTTCCCATTATTAAAGAGCACGGTATAAACTATTTGGCGGTGTTTAACTTCGGACGTGCTTCCATTTCCCATTCCCTCTGCAGGTGGCTGGACAGGGCAATTACGGCCTGCGTCCGCCCTGTTGTCTCAACAAACGGGCAAATTGCAATCGCTCTCCGCGATAACTGCTTCCCGCCAGCGGACTCTCTTTAATGAGAAAGAAACACTATAGGCAAACCGCTTAACTTGAATAGTTATCTTTTCTTTTGTTCCTAAAATAAATTCATTGCAGTTTCCATTTCACATACAGTCACGACAGATTTAATAAATAGTAATATTCCGTTTGGTCATTTTGAAACCTGACATGAATTGAAGCGTTATACCACAAACTAGTCTAAATACCAACTACTTTGATAATTTTACACACATAATTTGCTATAATAGTTCTTTTAAATTATTTATTGACATGTATACAAATTATATACATTATTTATTTATCATTTATACATAAGCTATATATATATATATAGCTATATAATAACTGATAGCCTGTGTCCGCAACTCTTCAGTTCCGAGCTACAGGCTAAAAACCATGAAAAACCACGTTTTTTGACCTTATTCGTGGAATTGTGGAATTGTTAGTAAACTGTTAGCCTGACCGTAAAACAGCTCGAAACACATCTGTAGAGGAGTAATTTTGCGTCGAATGAGATTAAAACCAGCCAAATCAGCCTAAAATTTCATTTTTGGCGATTTTTCGAAGTTAGGAGGTGATGGGGTAGACAAAATTCACCATTTCTGGCATTTTTATATCGAAAATTCACAACTTCAACTGTTTTCTGATGGGTACTCTCTACTGAATGAAATATTGTACGAAAAATCTGAACGGCTTACCCATCAGAAAACAGTAACATTCGTTTTGGGTGAAAAGCAGTAAATTATCTAAATTTCCAATGTTTCATGAATCGGACTGGGGTTGGTCTTATGTGACGGAGAATTCGATCACCAACAAACGAGATTTGTAATGGAGAATTTTTTTATAGGGTGTTCAACTTGTGAATTTTCGATAAAAATATCAGAAATGGTGAATTTTGTCTACCCCTTCACCTCCTAACTTCGAAAAATCGTCAAAAATGACATTTTCGGCCGATCAGGCTGGTTTTAATCTCATTGAACGCAGAAATTAATCTTCTACAGATGTTGTTTAAACCTGTTTTACGGTCAGACTAACGGTTTACTAACAATTTCATGAATAAGGAGAAAAAACGTGGTTTTTCATGGTTTTTTGCCAGTAGCTCGGAACTGAAGGGCTTGCGGGACACAGGTTCATAGGATCTTTTTTATACAGCGTTCAATTTCCAATAAGATCTGGAAGTGTGGCTGAATCCATTGGGGCCACATCAAGGCTACATCAAAACATATTAGAGACGTTTTCAAAGTAAATTACAAAATCACATTAATACACAAATACGATTAATCCATTCCGCACAATTACCATGTAGTCTGAAAAGAATATGGATAAGAGTCTCTTAAATGATTAATATAATTTTATTAATCCAGAGCAACTGCCAATGGGTAAATTTTTCTATAACGCACGTAATGCATCGAACATAAATTACACAATCTGCTGGTTGTATAGAATACACGTACAGCAGTTGTAGATACAAATAAAAGAAAATTATATATATATATATACATATATATATATATATAATACACACATATATATATGTGTGTGTGTGTGTGTGTGTACATAACCTGAGGGGAGTCAGCAAACATTGTGCTCTCCCAGCTTTCTGAATAACTATTCAGTTAGTTAGGTACTATTCGGAAGGAGGTACAGAGGCCATCTCCGCTTTAGTCGCCATACTAGGTTGAATCGGTGGATAATGTTGGACATGCATCGGCTAATGAGGTGACTGTTTAACTGTGTGTATAGTTCTTCTTAGAAAGGAAGAAAATTTGTTGGGATTTAGGTTTTTATTGAAGCATATTTAAAGAACATCGTGAATGGTGATTTACGAAGCGTAATAAGAAGCTTTGACAATGATTCTGAGGACTGAATTGGAAGAACTATATTTTTTGGATGTTGGAAGGTTTAGCGGTGCCCCACAGTTCTATCCGTACGTACAAATCGGTTTTACTGGTCTCTTAATGTGTTAGTTTGTATGCATTTTGAGCCTAAGAGTTGAAATTGAATATATTTGAAATATCTTTCAATTAATTAATATTTATGTAAGGTATTGGTTGAGATAAAAAAGTTAGTGTCACGAGAGGGATTCGAACCCATGGCCTTCAGCTAAATACGCCGCTGCTCTACCACTTGAGCTATTTTCACTTCGATCCACTCGGACAATAACTTCCCATCTCAACCAACCTTACGAATTTCCCTCATTTTTGCCATTTTTTAAATGTCGTGAAATTTATTCGATTCTCGGCGACAAATGAAATGTCCACGGAGATGATTTATTTATTTAGCCGAAGGTCGTGGTTTCGAATCCCGCTGGTGACACTCATTTTTTTATCTCAACCAATACCTTATATAAAGATTAATTAATTGGAAGGTGTTATTTGGTCAATCGGACCTCGAAATGTAATGAATATTTGAAATAGTTGGGACAAGTTAAGAAAATTTGTTTATTCATTTAAAAATAATTTTATCCTTCTATATGTAGAGACTGTCCTGAATATACGGTAATATGTAATTTGGATTTGGATTTGTATTTATATAAGCTAAATTTTGCACTTGTATTTGCATATACACAAATATGTAGAGAATTGAGCATGTCATTTCTCCCAGAACACCGTCAATTCCAGATTTTTCAAATTTACAATAAATTACCGGCAAGCCTCGAGAATCACCCACCCGTGTGTTGTCAGTCTGGAGGCAGACCGCGATCTTATCTGCCCAGCAACCGAGATTGGGCACTCGTGCTGTAAACAACTAGTTCAATTCTGCACCAACGCTTACAATTCATCAATCCAAACCCACAAACTCTTCTTAAATTCATTCTTTCATAAAAACATACCATTTACTGAATTATGGTGGTAGAGTATCCGAGTGGTGTTCTCAGTTGTATAATTAAAATAATTGAGGTCGATGGATACTCAATATTCCGCTCACACTACACATTCATGCTACTAAATACATTGACCTTAACACACGCTAGGGACGTAAAACAATCATTACTACATATAAATAACAAAACATTCCTGTTTCCTCCAAAAATCGGAACCAGGGACGAGATGCTAGCTGCCGTGCTGATGCACGATTCTCATGTCGGGATGCCTTCATGCTCTCTACACGGAGCCAAGGAATTGCACCGTCCAATTAGATGGGACATATCGAGCCACCTTTCTGCGCAGCCGACAATGAACTATATTTCAATATTAATATACACATTAGCAAAACTCACAACGCACAGTTTTCGTTAGCTAACAAAATGACTTGCAGTATTTATTTTAACAGAAAGAAATTGTGTATACGTATGTGCTGGTTGGTTGTTTTTATAGCAATTTTCTATCAGCGTTCTTCCTTTCTTGATTTTTGACTCCAAAAAAGTATATCTGAACATCTCCAGTTTCACAAATGAATTGTACAAATAGATAAATTGAAATAAAATAATAATAATTTTCATTGCAAATTCATGTTTTAATCTAATTCAATGTAACGAATTATTAATAAATATGACCGCTAAAATGGGGAACGTATTACACTCATGTTATTCCCATCTGCCGGTTTTTAGTAACCAAGCCTGTTAATTTTGTAATATTAATGTGACCAATATTCTACTTTAGAGGGTAGATTTAAATCGAGATTACAGTTTATAGCAATCAGTTCCAAGCCATTGTATATTATGTCCGTTTTTAATGAATATTAAAAAAACATAGCTTTTATGTTCCATCAGATTTTAGGTACAAATTATGGTTATTATATATTGTTCAATACAAAAGATCAGCAAAAATATAACTTTTTTACATAGAGGCAAGGATTAAGTAACGGTCGTAAAAGGTGAATAAATTTTAAAAAGGTATATTTATTAAAGGCAGCTTAGAATTTAATAGTTTAAGTCCAGTACGATAATCTAATTAAAGTTGTTTTCAATTGTATAGTTGTATAATGATTCCTATTACGTAAAAAATATTATTAGCCATTATGTTCACTCAGATATGATTATCTGAAACGTTGTAAAAAGAACATGCAGATTATCATTTCAGCTAAAAGAAACCCGTGAATATTTAACCTAAAATGTAATAACATAACTTCCTAAAATTAACTTGGATTTATGTTGATTGATACAAATAAAAACCTTGGATTTTTTGTTCAACACATTTTCCCATAATACACGAACGTAAATTTTTTATCGGAGCAGATGCGCCCGGACTGGTTAGTAAAACTGCGAATCATACATTTTCATGTGGCATGCGTGGAATTTTAATGGGTATCAGAAAAAATTAGGTGGTTAAGCATGGCTTGTTTGAATTTGTAAAGGTTTTCGACTGGGCAAAATACTTTGCAGGAAAAGCTATGTGAATCTATTATCAACTATTAATTTGAATATCCTTCTGGAAAATCCCATCACAACTATTTTAATTCCATTTTCGATTCACACTATTTTTTATATCTTTTAATAAAGAAAATGGGAATATGCAATTTTTATATGTAATTTGATCCTTACATATTTTACCTTCTTATAGCTATTATCGCTGCATAGGTCTGTCTTGTATAACCTATATAATAAAAAAATAACTTATGAGTTATATTTTTTAATATACCAGTTTTTTATATTTACCATACACATTTGATATATTCTTCCTGCTATAAAAGTAACATTTACAAAAAAAATTACAACTGAACAAAACTATAGTGACTGTTATGATTTATCCCACATAATTATATTGCATAATTGTTGCATAGAATCTTTGGCGAGAGACAGTGACAATATTATCTTGAACACCGCACTCACTCTACCATTCATCATTTCTATTATCCTGGCCATACTTCGTCTTGGTTGGCTGTCACACCAGGTACACGAGAACTCCCAGCACGAAGAGGCCGATATGCTGGCTAATACTACAGTTATTTAATATTTCTGCCCGTAAACATTAGTGCCATTGCAATTTATGCAAGAAAGCACACATCAATACTTGGTGAATGGAGTCTAAACTCTGAGTGAGTAGATCCGGCGGATCAACACTACTTACGAGACATGCAAAAAAAGTTCATAGATTGACCACACTTAAAACGCACAGAACAATTATTGGAGAATAACAAAAATCAAATTTGGATTCTCTTTAGTCTTCTGGGTAAATTAGAAACTGCTAGATAGGAGTACAAGTAGAAGAATCATTGTATCTATATTTTTATTAAACAAGTTATTCAAGTGACTGACAAACTGATGATGGCAGAATGCCGTAACGCTTCCTACAGACGAAAGCATGGAACATAGGCAGACTAAGACAAAAATGAATTTATTTGCCGCACAATGAATACATTATTCTGAGAAAAAATATTAAACGATAATGTAGAAGAAAATAATGTAGCCTGCTGTAGGTAAGTTTAACTTGCTTGAAGATCGTTAAGAATCAATTTATCACCATGAAGAACACAGGAGGAAATCACGACAAAATTATATACTCAGGGCAAATTGGAAAGAAAACAAAGTTTATTCGCCGAGTTTTCAAAGAAATGTCTCTCATCAGTATGAACAATTATTCTTAATTTTAAAACGTTTCACTTTCATCATCATGATCATGAAGCATCTGACCACGACTAGTGCGTTCTATTACGTTAAGTTAAAACATTTTTTTAATTATTAAATAATGATAATTTCAAAGGTTTCCATCAGTAATTCATAAACAAATTAACTTCAACACTTGTTTTTTTCCTTCCGAAAGGTAGATTGGGGATGAGGCCAGGAAGACAGAAACAACATTTATTTTCTTGTCGAGCTTTCGGCAGAATATATCGCCTTCATCAGGACTCAGTATTAACAAATTAGCATAAGTAAATTTTCAAATATACAATTTTTAAAATTTTCCTTAATTACTAACTCGAAAAAAACGTTATACTATATGAACAAGTACATGTGTGGATAACGGATAGCCGGTAGAACCCACCTTCGATAAACGAAGGTAATAAATATTCCTAAACGCGACAGTATTGCCAACTGGCTCAATCTTCAATCTATAAAAAATTCCCTAACATTTTGGTATCAAATATCCCAAATTATACAATTAAAAGAAAACCATAAATTAATTTGAAACAATCCTAAAATAAATTAATTATCACATATAAACATTCAGGTACATATTATACTATTAAAGCTATTGGTTAAGGGTATAGCTATAAATTACACTTAAGTTTGATATATCTGTTCTAAGGTTACACGAATTACCATCTTTATGAATGTATAGCATCTCTTTAATCAATCTACTACCTAAAAATTGTTTTTTATCCATAACAGAAACATTGTTAAAATCAAACGTGTGGTTATATTTTTGACTGTGTTGGGAAAGCGCAGTCCCTTGCTTATTTACATCTCTAACGTCGTAGGCGTGTTGTCTACATCTATTTTTCAATTATTGTTTAGTTTGACCATAACACTCAGCACTACATACGTCACAACACAATTTATACACAACATTGCTACACAGTTGTGTTGACACTTTTGATTTCAATTTTGAAAAAATTATATTTCCCAAATTGTTCTTATATTTTAAGGTTATCACAGTCGGTATATCACAGTTTGCAGTTCTATTTTTGACCATGGCAGAGAGCTTGTTAGTAATGCCCTTCACATATGTAATACCTCTGTATAATTTAACGGTATTGTTAACAGGTACTACACGTTCATTACTTTCATTCTTATATGTTAAAATTCTATCATTAATTAATTTATTTACAAGAGAGGTAGGATATTGCTTTTTAACTAAAATATCTTTAACTAATGCTTTGCATTTATAGTGGAATTGAGGGGAGTTAAGTTTAAAAATTCTATCTGTTAGGTTGTATTCACATTTATTTTCAATTTACTAAAGTGGAGGGAGTTATAATTTAGGATCCTGTCTGATGATGATGGTTTTTTATACCATCTTATAAGTATAGTGTTATTATCCCTGAGTAACACTGTTGTGATGTGATAATTAATTTATTTTAGGATTGTTTCAAATTAATTTATGGTTTTCTTTTAATTGTATAATTTGTGATATTTGATACCAAAATGTTAGGGAATTTTTTATAGATTGAAGATTGAGCCAATTGGCAATACTGTCGCGTTTAGGAATATTTATTACCTTCGTTTATCGAAGGTGGATTCTACCGGCTATCCGTTATCGACACATGTACTTGTTCATATAGTATAACGTTTTTTTCGAGTTAGTAATCAAGGAAAATTTTAAAAATTGTATATTTACTTATGTTAATTTGTTAATACACAGTCCTGATGAAGGCGATATATTCTGCCGAAAGCTCGACAAGAGAATAAATGTTGTTTCTGTCGTCCTGGCCTCATCCCCAATCTACCTTTTGGAAAGAAAAAATATATTTAAACTGAGAAGGCTGATCAATCACCAAAGAAAATATTATTCAACACTTCTGATTTATTACATTTATCTTGCTTTTATTTTAGTTTTGTTCATTGCGAGTTTATTAGATGTTCAAACATATCCGTGCTAATTTTTTAGGGTTGCGGTATATTTTATGATACAGGTTAATTTTCCGTCCTGTTACTTGGTCGTTTCTAATGGAAAGTCATTGCTGCCTTTACAGAGCGCTGAGTAAAATGAAATATCGCTGTAACCCGTGTATGACGTGTATTCTTCGTTTGTAATTATAACCGCCCTTTTGTTCAAACTCTAAAAGTTTATTTCATAAGCGACTTGGATAAATTAAACCGCCGATTTAAATTTCCAAATTTATTGTCAGTGTTTTATATAATTTTAGATGATGTCCCTTTTAAAACAATTCCGTTCAGCGGAAGTTGAGTGAAGGAAAGGAACCATTTAAAGTTTCTTATATAGAAATTATAAGCTGTCTGGATAGGGTAACTCATAATTTAATGTAGTTGTAAGTCAAAAACATATATAATCATTGCCTCATTTTGTGGTTTACTTTAACAAACATGTATCCACCAAGTAATTAGCTGTTTAAAAATGTAACACCTTTTTAATATTAATTTTTACCAAAGTACAAAATCATTTATAAAAATTTCACTGTAATTAGTAAAATTTCGACTGTTTAGAAATTTCATATCTACATACACTGTGTAACTACTATCTGCGGACTAATCCCGAAGTTGGAAATATTATTCGCATAATTAATTTACATTTATATGACAAAGTTACTGTTGACAGAGCACAGACAATCTACATATATTGCAATATGTTTAGATAATGGTGTACTTTAGACAATATGATAATTATTCGTGAGTAGTAAACTAATTTAAAGCAAATAAATCTATACATAACGTCACAGTGTCACACCAATTGTGTAGAGTTTTAGCTTTTTTCGTAAATTGTAACTGTAAAGAAATGAAACAATTACGATGAGACCAGACATTTCTACATGTTTAAACTCAACATGATATAAAAATTATTAATTCACTACTTTCGTGGTCCGCTTGACCAATTAATACATGACAATTGATTAAGGTTTTAAAAATGGCAAAAGGAGGGAAAACTCATAAGGTGGGGTTGAGATAGGAAGTTGATGTCCGAGTGGATCGAGGTCACGATAGCTCAAGTGGTAGAGCAGAGGCGTATCTAGCCGAAGATCGTGGGTTCGAATCCCGCTCGTGCCATTAACTTTTTTTCATCTCAAAACTAAAAACCTTAATTAATTGTCATGATATAAAAATGTGATTAATAGTATTTCGACTATTAATTTTGTGCATATGTGTTTGGATGGGGTTAAGCTCGCGTATGTGTCCGGCGTAGAGAAGGTTGCTCAATGTGTCCCACCTGATTGAAAGATGCACTTCCTTGGCTCCATATAGAGAATGAACACATGCCACCACATATGAGAATTGTTCTTGAAGACGAAAGCCAGTATCTGGGTTTCCTACTCCGAACAGAAACAGGAAACCTAAATTAGGTTGATTGTTATTAATAAAACACCTACGGGTGACGGAGGAGTATTAGTACTCTACCACCATAACTGAGTGAATGGTATGTTAATAATACAGAATGCAATTAAGAATGAGTGAGAGGGTGAGCAGGTTTGGATTTAGGAATAGATTGCTTTGGGAGCTGGAATGACCTAGTTGTTGATCCTGAAGCCCAACCTCGGAAGCAAGATGGGTAAGACCAACGTTTGACTCCAGACTGACAACACCTGATTCACGAGGCCTCCCAGTAGATGATTGTTAACTATAAAAGCTGGAATTACCAGTGGACTGCTAGAAGTGATAGGTTGAACTCTGTATACGCATGTACGTATGTAAATGCTCATGATGAGACAGAGCTAATATAAATCAGTTATTAGTAATCAATAATTTTGATTGACAATATTGGTTTTGAATGGCCCTTACGAACGAAGGTTACTAAACATACTAAAAAATAATACACAACATAGAAACAATCGGTTACGTGTGTTTGGAACCCATTTCTTATTTTTATAATATTAAGTCTTGTCAGCATCCTTGACATTACTTAAACTATTTTGTATACGAAGCAATTTTTCATTGTGGGTTTTGTTTAGGAAAAAGTGGCAAATTTTTTTATTGGTAAAACAAGTAACTCTGTTTATGTTATTGAACATTGCAAAGAATTGTTTGAATAATTCGGTTAAGTCTTTGAATTTCCCAGTAATCCCGGCGTTTATCAAATGGCGTTCTAGGTATACACTTTCAACAGGAACACCTCCCCGTATATGTAGGATGCAAATGTATATCGAATAAAGAGGGAATTATTCAGGGAAAATGTTTGCCGGAGAAGGAGAGAAGGAAAATATCCGGGGAAGGGCCGGGACCATGAATTGCTAAACCGCTTTGGAAGGCACTGAGTAGAAGTGGGTGTGTATTAGTTCGTATCCGAGAGACTTTCTCATAATTAATCCTTTCGAGCGATAAATCATGCCGCAGGGTCGTTAAATGGATCGATAAGAACCTTTGTCGGCGGCCGGACTTGCCGCATTAAAATTTCACCCCTTGTTCTATCCTTATAAATCATTTAGGTATAATTACTGAAGTGTTCTCTTCCATCAGATTCGCTCAGGGGTTGTCTCAATAAATATCAGGAATTTCGCAATCTACTCGGAAATAATAGACCGCAATGACCACGGACGATATTCGTAAAACTGGCGGATACAATTTTATCGCAGTAGGATTACTCTGGATAAGTAATGTCACGTAAGCTCTAGTTGGGATATGGACCACAAGACACAATTTCTTGTTTTAAATTCTACAAAATGTTGTCATATATGCGTGGTGATTAGTGGCCGTTAGTCGATGATTATGCGGAAATCGTGAGATACGTCTGATGTGATGTAGGTTTCAGAAAAACATTTTCTTTATCGTGCCAACGTTTCGATCTTTATTGAGATCATCTTCAGAGCCTTGCATTTACAAACATAATTTACATTTAACAAAGACACGTAGGATGTGGAAAACAGTGAATTTATACAATGCAAAAATTATTGTTTACATTCAATCAAAGTATTCTACTCACTGAAAGTGTTTGTTTTCTGCGTAACAAACACTTTGAGTGAGTAGAAATACATTGATTGAATATTAAAAAAATTTAAATTTTTGCATTGTATAAATTCAATTTTTTCTATATCCTATATTTATTTGTTAAATTTAAACAATGTTTGTAAATCTCATGCCCTGAAGATGATCTAAATAAAGATCGAAACGTTGGCACGATAAAGAAAATGTTTTTCTGAAACCTAAATCACGCCAGACCGCATCTCACGATTTCCGAATAGTTGTCGTATATTTTAGAATTGCGATAATTACAAAAGATGAAAATAAACAAACTACCTAAATAATCAAACACACGCAATACCCCAAACCCTAATAGATTCATATTTTCGTCAAAGGAATATGTGTATTTGAAGAATTCAGAAACAAATTTTTAAAAAATGTTGTACCGCTCTGTTTAAGACCTGTTATAGCCTGTGTCGTATTAACCTGTTGGTCCTAATTCGTCCGTGAATTGTATCACTTGCCTCCAGTTGCAAGCGTCACATTTCTTACAGAGTTATGTTAGTAGTCTTAAAATATTTTCTCTTGCGAAGGAATGCAGTTAGCCAGTCTGGTATAACATGTGCCTGTGCAATTTGTATAGTCGTAATGGGCCAGCGTTCAGGATTAGTTTTGCTCTTTTATCCTTCAAACCTAAATAGCTTTACGTGATTTTCCTTTGATTAATGTTATTTTCTTGTTTGTATTACTCGTTTATAATCGACAGCCAACTAGAAGATTGCAAATCTACTTACTTTTTAAACAATATTAGATTTTGTAGGTTTACGAACTATTTATCCCCACTTCTGTCGCATGCATCTTGACTATTTACAAAATAATCTGAGACCAATGCAGTAAGAACAGGCTGGACCTTGATGATCGGAAAATAACAAACAACAGATCTATCTCGCACAACGACCAAGTATAAATTTCACAGATTTTACAAAATCGTTTCCCTTCTTTTTAATTCTCGTTTCGAGTTTTCAGAGAAGTGGTTATCGTGACTGTAACAATAATTGACAAGGAAATATGGTATTACATTTTTTTTAATCATTAATTTTAATTAATGTCGAAACTTATAATAAACTTAAAACCGCAGTAAAAACCGAAAGGAAACTACCCTTGGTTTTTCTGAGTTGAAATTCTGCGGTGGCAGAAAGAAGCAATTTTATATTAACGAATCTACAAGGGCTATTAAGGGACTGACCCCAGAATCAAAAGAATTACATGTTTAAAAAGGTTAAATGATATTTTATCTATTTTTTAATGAATAGTAATAAAACGACAGGACTATTTTTTTTAAATTATGTATATAGGAATACCAGGCGAATCCTTTTCGTCTCCTTGATAACAATATAAAAATATGGAGGATGGTCGTTTATGATTATCCAGATACCCCGGTCAAGGTTTTAGTCTGTATAGGTCGCAAAATGTACAAACATAATACTGAAAATGGCGTAATGATGAACGAATTTGTCAAAAACAACGAGCACAGGCGGACCAGTAATAACCTACCTACAGATTCATCTCTTCTCAGACCTTAAAAAAAATCTTACAGGTTGTAAAAATATTTTAATAAAATGAAAATGATTATCTGTTATATAAACATTTGTGTTCGATAACAGATCGTGTACAGCGCGGCTTTCTTGACAAAATAACTAACATTTTCTCAGCAGAAATACGTTGAATTTGTGAATATGACATCGAAGTAAGTTTATGTGAAAAGCGTGGGTTTGCGTTATATAAGCAATACTGTGAACATTCGTGTTGACTCTGTTGGCGCTTGGAATACTAAAGGACGTTGTATTTGGAGCATGAAAATTTAGAAAATCCGTACAGAATTTCATCCAACGATCAACTCAAAATGGTGCCTACACTGCCCCATCGTGGCAAACAATTCAATTCTCGTTTGTATTCCAGCTGACTAATTTTTAATAAAGACATCGCGACACATGGCCGAATATTATTTTTAATTCATTTTCCCGTCACACAGAAACCGACGAAATTACCTTTTATGGTATTGATTCTGTCTTTATGGGATGCTGGTTGACAGATATAATTTAACTAATTAGTAAGCATTTAAGCTTTATCAGTAATAACACCGTTTCCTGTCATATACATGCATATGAAATAAAATTTACTAGACTAAAACGCGTATTTTTTATGTGTGTGTATATGTACGTGCTATTTAGGTGGCCTGATAATATATAGATAAATATTTTTGTTTTGTACCTAGTTAACTATGTAAGTAGGTATAGTATATACACCACATGGTGTGAGCATACTTTTTGATCATTGTTGTGTTTTAATAATCAAGTCAATAAACGACATCTTATGTAAGGCAGTGTGTTTATTGTTCCTGGAGGAAATGGTGCGAGAAACTGCTTAATATCTGAGTGGCAGGTGTCACTCCAGGAAGGGAATGAGAACAGTAGGCTTGACATGCCTTATAAAAGGAAAAGATCTTAATGGTTTTTCCTAGGTTAACCTTTTTCATTTCAACTCTGAGACAGGTTTTGTGTTTAGTTCATGTGAATTATTTTGTTTTTTACAATTTGCTTCTTAGTAGTGCGTCGTATTTGTTTTTGATAAAAATGTTCCAACCCCAAAATCCTTTATGTACTCCACAAGTACTAAATTATTCGTAGTGATGAAAAACTCAAAAAATTAATTAATGTTAGTTATAATTTATAGTAATATTTTAACTCTTAAAACTAGTTAATTTTTTATAAATTTTAAATTTATACGGGGTTATTTGGGGTAATTAATCTTGAAAAAGGCAGGTATCCACTATATAACTGCCAAAACCAAGGTAAGTAATTGGCTTGAAGTTCATTAACAAGCGTTCATTATGAATAAACATCATCATCACCTTTTTTGTTATGATTCACCTCATGATTATGCGTATATGCGAATAAATTTTTTATACATAACATCTCAGTTGCATATCTGATATACATAATTAGCAGAAACATGAAATGAGGAATAATTGAAACAGTCACGTTAAATTTCGGATTAGTCTCGTTAATCAAATAATTCGAAAGTCCATGTACATTTGTTAAACTTAATTTATTATAATTGACGTTTATCGCTACATAATACGTATTACAACCAACTACCTTTAGCCAGTAGTGGTCTGCACTCATAATGGTGAAAATGTAATTAAATTCAAATAATTATTAACTAAAACGCCCTATTCCTAAAATCATCATTTTGATAACTTAAAAGAGAAAAAATCATTATCGCTAATGACCTGCAGTTTCATTTTGTTTAAATAAAGCCATAAAAAAATCAGATTATCACTGAAATTGAAAATTTCAAGCCGGCAAGACAGGCTTAGAAAAAGAGACCCTGTTCTCTCATATCCCCTGGTTTTTTGATGGGAAAATTGTGTTAATTATACAGGTAGGGGGGGGGGTTGTTTTAAAGTGAACGGATTACAGGAGTAGCCGAAAAGCCTGGAGGGCCATAACAAATCTAGGGTCATTGTAAAAAACAATCCCTTGGGATCAAGCGGAGGTCCGAACCCTGGGGATCCATCATGCATTGCAGACATACCTTTCCAATGGACGACGATCCCACGAGGTTCAAACACTTCTCTTCGACACCGTTGGCTGTTTCCTCTAGTTCTATTTCTTCGTTATTATCTGTAGTGACGCAATCAGTAAAATCGGAAGAGATCAAAACCAAGATTACACTATTAATAATAACAATGCCAAGGGATTGATAAAGTTTAACGCTTCATTTCTCGTAATTTTCTCTTTGCCGATTTAATATAGTTTAAAATTTGCGTCAATTGATAGTTTCAGATAAAAACAATACATATTTTACTTGTATCAACTATTGTACAAGTTTATAATAACAATATATTCAAATTATATGGCATAGACTCAAGAACCACGCGAGCGTCAAAATTTGACTAAATTTGATTAGTGATAGAGCTACAAATTTTTGTCATCATATTTTTTATTTCTTTACACTCAGTAATATTGTATAAAGCGTTTTTGCATTAGTGTTTCTTTTTATGTAAAAATAATATACCAACAATACCATTAAGAAAAGTAGTCTAGGTTTTTTTAATTGTTTACACCTAAATTATTATATACAATACATCAATATTATTATAAGATAACCGTATTTTTCATTCTATTTTAGCAAAAGTTATTTTTTGAATTATTATAAAAATGGTCTTCTCGACGCCGCTTAATTTATAAATACAAAAGACAAAATATTTTGTTAACGTCTAAATTTAAAAGTACATAAATTTGAATAAATTTGTATCAATTTCCCTAGAGAGTCTATTTTTAAAAGAGCTTCCTTCGATAAAAACGGAAATCAAATTTGTAATAAGCGTGAAATCTTATTTTAAAAAAGGTATACCATCAGCGTTTAATTAAAGTAAATATATTTTAATTAGGAAAATGGTTCTTGTTCTGTAAATTTTCACCCCCGGCACGATAAACCACGGGGGGCATATTTAAACTCCAGCGAATTAGAAATTAAATTAGAATTGTTCGAAAAGAGGCAAATATTTGGGAGGTTTAATTGTGTACTAGTATCAATCAACAGATAACTATTTCAAATAAATATCCTATTACATTATTCAATTAAAGGCAAAATATTATTTGTTGCTTGTACATCTTAAAATAAATATTACAAATATGCGCGTTTATATTTGTAATTAAATTCAAATAATTATTAATTGAAACCCTCTATTCCTATAATCATTAATATATAACAACTTGACTTGAGTGGAAGTCGGTAGCTCCTTGTTGTTGATGTACACAAGTGGAGGGCAAGGCTATTTTTTCAATGGAACATACACCCAATAAGTTTCATCAAGTTTTTCATTCAGTCCTCTACTTTTTGGACTAGACACTGATAAATTTACGTTGCACTTGTATGTACATTGTTTAGATAGGATTCGGGTTAGAAGATAGAATTGCGGTATTTCGCGGATAAGTGATGTTGCTCGAATGTATAGAAAAGTCAACACAGGATGCGACTAAGAACCTTTATTTGTGGGACGCTAGCCATTATACTGATATCTAAGTATTCATTGCCACAACCTACTCTGAATAGCGGTCAGTTAAAAAGAATTCCAGGTTAATGTAATGGGAGGCAGTAAGCGCTTAAGTTTTTAATATATATTATAAAGAATGCCTGGTTGCCAGGCCAAAATCATAGGCAGCAACCGGAAATGTTGCTCTTTTCTCTCTTCAACGTCTCTCGCTGCTCTTTCTGTTGTATGAGTACAGGGATTTTACTTAGGGATTTTACTTCAGGGGATTTGAGAGGGATATAATGAAGTAGTGGCATACCTAGGTAATGCATTAAAAATAATTAAAACCTAAAAAGCGTCAGACTTACAATATTTTAAATTTATAGCTTAATTGTTTCCAATCATTTTCGCTTGCATATACACACGTACACCCGCCCCCATCCCACCAAAGGATACCATTAGGAAAATATAAAATAATTTTATCATTTAGCTTATTATTATCTAATTAAGTTAACTTAGTAAAACCTAGAATTTATTGATAAATTAGTGTCTACAACTGCAAATATTAATAATCGGGCTTTATTTAAACTACATATAAGTAGACTTGAAAGAAAATAGACAAAATCAAGAACGAGATTTTTGTACACATTTCTTTCAGCTCCATAAAAGTCCAGAGGCATTTTTAAATAAGAAGAGCCCCATAATTCCAACTTAAACAGTAATTTTCCAAGAGTCGCGAATTTGTTTTTCTCACATATATCACTTTGGCCGGATAAGTCGGCCAAGAGACGGCAGTACTTATTAATGTGCGGCTTGCATTTAAGGTCGCGATTGTCCAGAAAGAACAAAAATGATTTCTGGTAACCGAAGTGGAAGAAAGAAGTGAAAAAAAAGCTCCAGGTGACGTAAACAAGTCTGGACAATTATAGGGCGGGTGCTTAGGA
Organism: Cimex lectularius; assembly: GCF_000648675.2. NCBI lineage: Eukaryota > Metazoa > Arthropoda > Insecta > Hemiptera > Cimicidae > Cimex > Cimex lectularius. Next base: position 596,987 of record NW_019392694.1, read on the forward strand.
GAGATCCGAGCAATTAACTACTTTCTTCTTTAAGAAATTCCCCAGAGGTGAGAGAAAGGAAGAAGGCCGAGGGCACTCTGCACTCTAATTTGTCCTCCAGGACCAGGTAAATCATTTTTATGACGCTTGAACTTTACCTCGGTAAATACTTTGAGTCGGCTTTTTTCCCGACGTGAAGAGTTGCGAGGGCAACTTAGTCCCTATGATTTATGATGACGTTTAGCAAATCTTAAACTTTTTAATGGGTCGATTTGAAACAAACGACACGGACCATTTCACAAAGCTTTCCGGTAATTGATTTATTATTATAAAAAAACATATATATATATATATATATATATATATATATGTTTATGTGTGTGTGTGTTTGTACATACATACATAGAATAAGAATAAATTACAAATATCCCTATTCATTTTAGGGCAGTTTACATAAATTAAATCAACAGAATTGAATTGTTGATATCAATGATTGAATTTAGTTATCATATTAGACGTTTAATTACGCACGATTTTTTTTAGTAAATTGGCTTAAATTTTAATTACCGTTTTATATGTTTTATGTATTATGTTTTAGTATATATTGCTGTATAACAAGGGCGTTGCCCAGAAGAATAATATAATGTTTTATTTTAAACATAATTTTGAGTATACATAGATTGCACGTGCTTGATTGGGCCATATATAAATTCAATGAACATAATTTAAAGATTATACGTGTGCGAACTTTAATCATATCTTCAACAACCATAACTGGATTCAAAATCTGAATTATATAGAAACATAATACTATCAAGTTTTACCAATTGATTTAATGGATTCTTTTGCATGCGAAATCGAATATTGTCACGTTGTTCATTTTCATCATAGTAGGACAAAGATTGTCTTAATTCTCTAATCCTTACTCGACTTTCTTCATTTGTGCTTCGTGATGTGACAATTCAGTAGCACGTGAGTATGATATATGAAATATATTTTGCTCATTTCGTTGTGCTGTTTCTTTATTTGTTTCATTTTGTCTTTAATCTGGAATTCTTTAGGCAATATTTCTGTGACGATCAATGTTTTGTCGTTTTCGATCGTTTTAGCCAACAACAAAATGATATTACTGTTTGCCTAGTTTTTTACTGTTTCCGTCTCCAAATCTGAATTTGAAAGATGGAGGAAACGTGTATCATACGGGAAGCCGAAGGTCTCTCTGACAGCTGGGAAAGTAGATAGAAAAACAGACGCCACGAAGTCCTGAAATCTGTCCTTTTTTGGAAATCCTGAAGCCCTTTATTTATATGCGCCTTTTATATTTTCTAGACCTGCCCTGCACTAACTAACACAAAGTGCAAATGTTTCATCGAAATAGGTTCAGTAGTTTTCGTTCTTATCATTAACACACACACGAACATTTACGTATATTATATAACATTCATTTATATATCAATGATATTACCTCTTTTAAATCTATCTCCTTTACTCACACATTTTTATCATTTGCTTGTATTATTTATCAATTTTATCTTGTTAATGTTGGTATGCCATAGCTAAGTAATTTAAACATCAGAAAGTAAACAAAAGTGGTACATTGGAGTACTTCATTAATTCTTTCTGTATCAGTGTATTTGTAAGCTTATTTTCTATGAAAACTTGTTATACAATCGACTCGTCAGCAGAACCCTTGGGTCAATCGACAAAATTTTGTGTCTTTTGCTAAACTCAATAATACGAAATATTTTTTTGTAACAGGAAGACAAAGATCATGCTCTAAATCGAAATGGAGCCATTTCTCACCTTTTTAATTCCAACTTTTTCTTTGCAATATTCCTACAAATTTCCATGTATAGTTTACTTCCTTACATCTTAGGGTTTCTTTGAATTTCCTCTAATTTCTTGTTCGGCGGTCAGTGTATTTTCAATTGTTTTCAGGATTGATCACTCTGGAAAACCATTTAACAATTGCCGCCAGGCCACATTGAAACAATAACCGCTTCATGATTCTTTTAATAATTTCCTAGTTTGGTGGTCCGCTTGACCAATTAATACATTACAATTAATTCAGGTTTTTAGTTGAGATATAAAAGTTAATGGCATGAGCGGGATTCGAACCCATGATGTTGGGCTAGATACGCCGCTGCTCTACCACTTGAGGTAACGTGAACTCGATCCACTCGGACAACTTCCCATCTCAACCCCACCTTTTGAATTTTTCAAATGTCATGTAATCTATTTCATTTTCGACAAATGAATTGCCAACGGGTCTTTTAATAATGTATAACAATGTTCAAATTTACAGTTGATCTATTTCCGCTTTTTCATTAGTTTTACGATGTAATACTTAGTTATTACGGCAGACGACTAGTTCATGCCATTACAAGTATTATTTTGTTAAAAAAAAGTAATATTTTGTTATATTTTCTAAATACATTTTTATTTAAAAAAATATATATACATAAAATAGTTATTAAATATCAGGATTAAGTAAAATAAAATCTAATTGTATGTATAGTGGGAGATTTTGTCTGTGTTTTATTTACCTTAAATTTATCTTAATTAAAAAGAATAAAAGCGTACAATAAGAAAAACGGGCAATCCTTTGATTTAGTTAGAAACATTTAGAAAAATTAGACTAAAACCTTGTTTGCGGGTGAGTCATCCCCCCTATCCCCCCAACATTTTCACTCATGAGAATCTATGGAAGTAGTCGTGTTTTGTTTGAGCATGCATTTCTATGGAAGGTCACACAACCTTGGTATTCATCGTGGGTTCCTTAACAGCTGTGTGTTTAAGATGTGTTTTCAGAAGTTGACCTTATATGCCACTAATTGGTGACGGTTTTATTTTTATACATGATATGCAAGGTCCCACACAGCCGGGATCCTTGGTGACTACTTTGAATGGACTACCAGTGAATGTCTGAAGTTGCCAGCATGTAATCCCGACTTAAGTTCGTTCGAAAACCTTTGTGACGAGTTGACAAGAGGGTAAAAAGGCGCCCAGCGATGCCAGATAATTTGCCGGACTTAAAAATGGCGCTGTTGGAGGAGTATGAAAATATTCCACACCACGACATTCGATACCTTTCAAAATCGATGCCACGTCGAATACAAGCGGCGATAAACGCAAGAGTAGAAAATTCCGTATTGAATATTTTCTTCGTTGTTTCCATAGTAACTTTTTTGGTAAAATTATTTTTCGCAATTTTTGGTTTTGTTTGGTATTAATCTACATTTTATTTTTTCTAAAATATTCAGTAAACACCAAAAAAAATCACAGTTATAACGATGCAACGTATTTACTTTAGAAAAGAAAAAAAAAATCAGAGTTACCACTTTTTTTGCCTTTCAGTAATTAAGAGTGATTCATTTCTTTCGCAGGATGCATTCAAACTTTAGCAATTTAAACGTGACAATAGAATCACAATTGTTTGCATTTTTATCTGCTTCAATCTGCTATGAATGGAATTGCAATCACGTTTTTAGTGAAAGGAATACTAATGAAATAACTCGTCGTCGTTGGTTTGGGAAGTTTCTCTAAGAGATTTTATGATTTATGAAAGCCAATCTCGCGTAAAACCTTCTCAACATAAATCAATGACTAACTTTTTACAGAAGTGGAAGAAAATCTTTTCTGTTGACTCTATTTATCAAATTGTCAGGGAACTATCCTAAAAGGTAAAGTACAAGGGGAGTTTTCAGACGTATAAAACTAATAATAAAAGAATGAAAAGTTCAATATTGTTGCTCCCAAAGGTTAATGTACGTCAACCGCAATGTCACGTTTATCTTTTGCATGTTTTGCGTACGTAATAGCGAAAATTGCACCACTTGTGACTATCTACGCTGATCAAGGGTGGAAAACAGATCCATTTTCCGAAATTATTAAAAGTAGCTGAGTGGTTTGTAACATCGATTTCCTCTTCAACCAAAAAAAGAAACATCTAAAATCACGATACAAGAAATTGACCTTTTTTACGTGGGTTCGCAGCAACAGAGGTTACAGATCATATCACCTGCCCTCCGGAGAGGTCGGTGTTTTTTCCGCTGGATTCGAACCCTGGAACTTTCACTTACAGTGATGAACACCGCGTGAAGCTACTGTTGCGGACATATATTATCTCGAAACAGCCTACAATAACGAGCAGGTGTCTCACCAAAAACTTATCATTTAAAAAATAGTTCTATACAATCCTAGCACATCAATTTCTCTTGCTTTGTATACTCTTCAATATTTTTTTTCCTTTTCCATGATTTTATTTCATCTTGTGGTTCCTTATTTTATTTTTTTAAATAAAAATCTAATATTGACAACTTCGTATTTTATTAGTAAAAATGTACAGAAATATGACTCTTGTGTGAATCTTTGACTTTGTGACTTTTGGAAAAAAATATGTAAAGGTGTGCGTTGTAAAATATAATCTAAAAATTGAATAATAACATAATTAGGTTGATATAAAATCAGGTCTGTTTTTATTTTACGTTAATTATTTTTGTCGTAAGTTGCTGTGAAAATTATCATTCATCACCATATCAGTTTCAGCGGCCACTGTTCATTCAACTCTCGCTGGGCTTACTATCAAGATTTTTAACTTTTACGATTAATTTCCAGTGTCTACAAACTGTTTTTGTTACGTCTAAGTTTAGATTTTAAGAAGTGATAACTAATGAAATTTAATTGTGTCGACTTTCAATTAAATTTTCGGTAGTAACTTGTTAAACAATGAAAATTGTACTACTCGCAGCATGAAAAAACATTACAGAGATCGTTGGATAATTCAAATCTTCAAAAGTTCACCTGCGCAAACAGAAATTGTAATATCGTGTTCGTCGCAGTAATAACTTGACTTCAAAACTGCCAATTAAAAGTTGTATTCGACGAGCTGTAGGGGAAAAAGTTATGAGAATTCCATTCTCACCTCAAAACGACGTTTAGTAATTGGAAATAAGACCCAAGGCAATAATAATCATCTGTATTAATGAATTCGGTTCTTGAAGCTTCCTTTTTCAACGGTCCAAGCCTGGTTTTGCCCTTAATTTAATGAAGCGGTAATTGGTCGGAGGGGGCGGTCTTGCTTATGGGAATTTTACGATCTTGTTCTTAATTATGAAATAATTAGTGAAAACAAGGTGGGATGGGTTCGACAGACGATAAAGACAAGGCGCAAATGACTTAAGAATTAATGACAAAATCATTGCACTTTCACTACGGTCCAAGAGGAACAACTTCGGACAAGGTACAATCTAAACATGCTTTAATAAACTTGACATATAAAAATATTCACCTCACGTCTCAAGACATAATAATCATTAAATTATTAATTTTTTTCATGTTTAGTAATGAGACAAGGTGATCATTAACAAACATTAATAATTATGATCTTTCGCGAACCTCATTTTTAAAACTTGGTTTTGTTTCATTATTTCAAAATTAAATTTACACAGTCAGTCCAGTATTTACATTGATTTTTGAAAATGTAATGATATTTTACAAACGGTTCCTATTAAAGTATTTTATCCAGGTCGTTAGAACTTATATTTAATTAAACCATGCTAACCCTTTGGACTTTTTTTACAGTCGTTCATATATTATATTTTCTAAATGTTTCAAATTGATGATTTGATCAGGTATGTGGTCCAAAATGGAGTAATAATTTTGCCAAGATTACGGCTTTCTGATAAGCCTTCCTCAGGACTTGCTAACTCGTACTTCGTTAAAAAAAACATAAATAAAAATATATATAAAAGCGACACGTTTAAGTACATTGGTCATTTTTTGTTCTTATGTTTTTAGTAATACAATACGAAATGTGTACCTGTTAACAAAAACTTGATAAATAAATAATCTAATTAATAAATATTATTTACAGTAAATCGTAACCGTGACTAGATGCAATTTTGTAAACGAGGTCTTAAATATATCAATAAGGATTAATTACATTGATACCAAATTGCAATTAAACATTTTTAGCAACTTATTCAGAAAATTTGAGAAATCGAGGACGTGATAGATGTAACATTCTTAAGTTCCTTTAGGAAATTTGGCTCGTTAAAATTGATTGCTTCTCCTATTTCATTCTTTGATATATTTTTTATACAAATTCCATTTTAGGAGCGGGCTTCCGTTTTCACTTTGCGCTTTCACCAAAATTAAATTTAGTTGAATATTAAAAATACTCTCTCACAATTGAGCATTTTCACTAATTTTTCTCATTGAGGGATGAAATTTTCGCTCTTTTAGTTTAAAAAGGAATAAATAATATTGGTATATTTGTATTGTTACAGTTAGTCGTGGTCGATCACTCATTTAAACACGCAATTTGCGTGTTATAAAGAACAACCTGACGGATTAATATTGTAAATCGTCCAATATGTGCCTTAAACATTGTTTTAAATCAATATTTTAAATGTTAAAATATGCGTACTAATTATTAAATTTCCTTTTTTATAGATTTATAATTATTTACAGAGTATTACAAAGTTTTGAAAACAACATTCCTAACAATAGTTTCGTAATCAATTATTTATTGATTTAAATAATTAATGCAATTATTTAATTTTTAGAATTATAATTTGTCCAATCCAAACAAACCAATTTGGAATGTACTTTCAGGATGAAATACACGACTTCAATGCTTGTGCCTTTGAAAATCATAAATCGAATACCCAAGCAGCTATACAGTATTAGCGTGTAAAAACTAACAACAAAACTGGTCAGTAAATGCATCCAAAATCGCCAAAACTTGGGAAACACAACCTGATGGTTAGGGATGAAGGGTTTAGGCGTTGACACGGCATTCATCACTGTAATGTAAAGGTCCCGGGTTCGAATCCAGCGGCCCTGTATTCAAACCCGGCATACTGTTTTCAAAAACATCGTCACCCCGAGGGTTCATGTAACCTCGTACTAGAAATATCCTCGTTAAAAAAACAAAAGAGAAGAACAACCTGATGATGCCTTCAGTACCGGGGTGCCGAAATTTTGGGTAACGAAAAGCAGACACGGTGGCCAGAGGAGAATCTGCAAAATGAAATATATATACCTAACATGTATAATTGCGATAACAAAAACAAACACAGAATCCTCCATCACAGAATAGATCCTAAAAAGATACAAGAAGAAGTGAGATGAGATAAACTCTAGCGGCGTGAGACGTTGTAATCTTATGCTAACTTACTATAGTGAGGGTGGACTAAACTCGGAGGACTGATAGGCCTATATAACGGTCTCTGCCATCAGAGAAAACATCTGCATAACTTGGTTATATTCAATGATCACAGCCATTTGGAAGTTATTCAATGAAGTAGATGAAACAGCCATATTATCTTCGAATGTGAAGCAAATGGTCAATGGAGACATAACATGGGATACAAAGAAAGCCCATCAACTAGACCTCTTTGATAGAAGGATCGAATAGGCAGACTGAATCAAAGAACTAGGAAAGTTCAATGAGCCAGAAGGCTGCAGTGTTTGCGGAATATCAACCATCTTTTCGTAGTATCATACCATCATCATCATCATCATCACTATCATCGTGGTCATCATCATGATCATTATAATTAGTACATCTACAACATGTTTGATGATAATGATAATTACAATTAATTAAGGTTTTTAGTTGAGATAAAAAAGTCAATGGTACGAGCGGGATTCGAACCCACGATCTTCGGCTTGATACGCCGCAGCTCTACCACTTGAGTTATCCACTCGGACATCAACTTCCCATCTCAACCGCTCCTTTTGAATTTTCCCTCCTTTTTGCCATTTTTTAAAAGGTCGTGTAATCGGATTGGATTGTCGACGACAAATGAAATGGCCACGGAGAGCTTTAGTGAAGTATACTTCATTATAAATCATTAATTTCGTAGTCCGCTTGACCAATTAATATATTACAATTAATTAAGGTTTTTAGTTGAGATAAAAAAGTCAATGGCATGAGCGGGATTCGAATCTCGATCATCTCAACTAAAAACCTTAATTAATTGTAATATATTAATTGGTCAAGCGGACCACGAAATTAGTGAATTTTTTTTATTTTATTTCATTTTTTTATTTATCGTCGAGAAACCAATCCGATTACACGACATTTGAAAAATGGCAAAAAGGAGGGAAAATTCAAAAGGTCGGATTGAGATGGGAAGTTGGTGTCCGAGTGGATCGAGGTCACGATAGCTCAAGTGGTAGAGCAGCGGCGTATCAAGCTGAAGATTATGGGTTCTAATCCCGCTCGTGCCATTGACTTTTTATCTCAACTAAAAACCGTAATTAATTGTAATATATTAATTGGTCAAGCGGACCACGAAATTAGTGAATTTGATAATGATAATGAAAATTACCTCTATAATTTACAAATGAATTCATTTATGTTTAGTGTTTAATTCATTTACAAATAGTAAATTATGTTCTTGCACATTTCCATGTTCTTGAAAAAATACGTTACCGCCATGATTGTATTTAACTATAAACTTATAAAATACGGTGAATTTGTGCTTTTAGTATAAAAATTGATCCGATGTTTTTGTATTGACAAGAACGATTGATCATAAGTTATTTTGAAACGTTAATGCCAAGTAAAATGCGGACAAGCCTTTTGACTGTTCGAATTGCAAAATATTGTCTCCCTCCCATCAACAACAGGAAAACAACAGGGGTTTTATTTTCTAAACGACAGCAGGGGATATAATGCTCAATGAATATTTATAGACAGGTGGTATTCTTCCTTCGTAGTCCACTTCGTTAGCATGAAACTTTCCTGAAAATATAATATGACGTAAAAGTTTAGAGCAGAAATAAACTTAAAAAATGTAAAAAGGTCAACGATAAAAGTGTAATTTTTGGTATTATCAGTTGCTGTACACTTGGCGATAAGAGTAATTTCGATTACTTCATTTGTGAAAACAAAATTTTATTTACTCATGCATCTACGAAACATTTTTTTATATACATATAAAACTGATATTTTGTGGTACTTAGTTTACCTTATTTCATTATATATGTTTGAGACCCTCATCATAGATTTTTCGATTTATCTTGGCAATGACAGTAGTGATTGTTTCACGTAATCTTAACAAAAAAATAAATATTTAAAACTAAAAATTTATCCAAGGAATTAATACAAATTAGTATAGTTTAGTTAATTCTGAAATGTGAGAAAATTGTTATGTGTTGAGTGTATTGTACGGACAAATTCTTAAAAATAAGTGATATGATGAAAATATTCATTTATCCTTTACTAGGGTAATCCGTATGAGGTGAAAAGAAACACGTTTTAAACAAACTGTAATTTTACAATTCGTTAAGAAACTAATAATTCATACTGAACTGTAAGAAAGATGTTAGGAAATATTTCTCGCAAATGGATGCCGGGGATAAAAAGCACATAGGCTATTTTTTAAATTTAATTCCGCTCTGGTGCCGTCCACGAGCATTTTATGTCTTAAATGTCCGTACAGAAGGAAGATGGTCTGTGAGATGATAGAAGCGGAAAAAGATAAAGTGACAATAAAAAAGGTAAGGGCTAGTGTAAATACAGGTGGGTGGGGACAAATATATCTGGGCATTATGAATAAAACATAGAAGGCCCGATCGGAATTATACCGGGCACTCGGTATGTAAATCTTTTATCTATTTCCAACGCCATCGGGTATGAACCACAGGTCGAGAAACCTTTATTTGTCCCTTTTATCATGTTTTTCTTTTTTATTTCCAAATAAAGCTGTAATTTACACGAAAAAATTATAGGAGGACGAGACTGGAGATCAATTGTATTTTACCTTTAATGCTAATCGCATTACCTTTTTCTAATATAATGAAAGCTTTTATAAAAGAGATTTTTAATCAAATCCCGCTTTATTATATAGGTTTTCCATGAACACCTACACTTTATAAACTTAATCTAAATAAATTAATAAAAAAATTTTGAGATTTCCTCTTGGGGGTGCAGGCACATAAAACGATTGTTTCATAGTTATATTTCACCACCGATATAGAAACAAATAACAGTGTAAACCTACTGACTGACAACATAAACAAAGTACAAGTTCGAAATATACAGAAAATCGACGAAAACTGTCATCATGATACAAGCCGGCTCAAACCATGGACACCAACATAAAATGGCAGCAATGAATGACAGCCAGACTAAAATGAAACCCACTAACCAAAGACAGGTACGAAAGAATTAAAAAGATTAAAATCATAAAGCACAATAACTGTACCAAAAACGCAATCAACAAACCAATGAACAAAACAACACCACAAAATTGATACTAAATGGACAACATTTACATTGAGAAATGAACGTACAAGCCAACTTATTCAACAAATTATGCCTAAAAACAGCATTAAAAACAACAGATACAATAGGAAATTTTACTAAGACAAAACATAGCAAGACGGACAACTAGAAAAAACGGAGTATACACTGAAAGATGCGAATGTGGAGATAAACAAAACGGACAGACAGCACGAAAAATAAAAGACAGACACGAGGAGCATAAGAAATCGTTAGGACGTAAAATCGAATTTCGCGACTCACCTAATAGAAAACAACCGCGAATCGATATTCCAAACAAGTATGAATCTACTATACTACGAACAAAAAGGAGATAAAAGAAGATAAAATGAACATACTCGAAAATTGAGATATAACACATTCAACACTAAAAATATCATAAAAACACATATAAACAATAACTCAAAACATCGTTTATGTCATTTAAAACAACACACAAATTAAAAAGTGAAATGACTGAATCCCCGACCGATTAGAACACTAAAAAAACAACTTAATCCATCAAACACTATGACCAAAAATAACAACACAATTTCACCCTACAATCTAGACCGCGTAACTAAACAGATAACACTTATACTGAAGATGGCGAAATGCCGAAACACGTCTTACTGACAAAACTCTTCTAGGATAGACAGACCTAGCTGGTAAGTACTTATCAAACTATGGTTTATCAACATCTTATGTGTGTTTAGCGACCGCTTGTTCAATAATTGTTGAGAAAGTGAATATCAGTCAGGAATGAAGTATTTTAGAAAAACACAATTTCACGTTTTTTTCGTCATTTCAACCTTTATTTGGGCCATCGTCGGATCCTGGGTGAATTACAAAACATATTTTGATTGTCGAAAATATTTTTAGAATACAGATGAAAATAATATTAATTGTGTAGGAAGTATTTCATGCTCCGACCGCTTCTCACTACCTTAATAAATTATAATCACAATCTAATGTTTAATGTGTGGTTTTTTATTGACCATTAGATAATGATTATTTGGAGATCGTGAAATGCGGTCTGAGTGACGTAGGTTATAGAAAAACATTTTCTTTACCGTGCCAAAGTTACGATCTTTCAATTAGTTAATATTTATGAAAGGTATTGGTTAAGATAAAAAAGTCAGTGTTACGAGCGGGATTCGAACCCTAGACCTTCGGCGTGATACGCCGCTGCTCTACCACCTGAGCTATCGTGTCTTCGATCCGTTCGGTCACTGACTTCCCATCTCAACCCAACCTGGTCGATCGTTGACCGATTATATATTGGTTTTCTAATTAGGATCAGAGAAAAGAGAATGGTAGTAGAAACTTGTGAGGGAGAGAGAGAGAGAGAGAGAGAGAGAGAGAGAGAGAGAGAGAGAGAGCGAGAAGGTAGAATGGTAAAGAAACATGAGTTAACAGATTGGAAAAGACCCTTACCTCATTGAAATGTTACGATTGTTTAAGCGTAACCAATAACCTCTTTGATCCCCGGCATTCATTTAATAGTATTATATAATTTACTGTTTAGTACTGTATAATAAACGAAAAAATAACAATTAGAAATTCAAAAGAGAACATCAATGTATATGTATGTATGAAAGTATTAGTATTAATATAGCAGTTTACATTATATCAGAAGGAAGACTCCCATCATCCTGACAAATGTGATTTAAGCCTACGGACGGAATCTCATTTTAAACCTTCATAAGATGGTATTCGTGCTTGCATGACTCGGTTGTTATGGATTTTAACATGACCAAAATTGAGTTTACGCTTGGTTTTAAAAATTACTCTCTCGGCCTATCCGACGCCTGCCCCAAGTTTAAAACTCGAGGGTTAATAAAGTAGCTTAAACCCCGGCGAGAGAGAAAAGCAGGGTGACTTTCCTATTTACTTCCTCAAACAAATTTATGCACTCTTCTTTTTTCTGCACCCGGAGCGGACGCGGTTCTGAAATGCCGCCTTGGATAAATTAGTGTTTGAGTTGAGCCACAGGAAGATTAGTGCTTTGCGGCCGGTTAATGGCCGACTATTTGTTTCCAGCCGAGGAGTTCAACTTAGTTTTCATTCATGGCCACTTTCTGCACCTTTTTTCCTGTTATTGCCGTCTGAGATATAATCGTGATCCTTTCACATTCAAATAAATTTCTTCTTTAACGCACATATCTAATATATGAAGGAACGTATTCCTAATAAATTTACCATGTTTTCTATATAGAGAAAAAATATTCTATAGAAAAGAGATTGATAGTATTCTGTTAATGTGTATGTCTGTTGCTTTATGCTTTATAAAATTTCCTGAAAATGATTGTGGAAATGTATAAAAGAGTACATTTTAACCTTCACGACTAATTTGTAAGTTAGGAACAAGAACTACTTATTGTGCTACCTGAGTGTAAACAGCTGAGAATAGACATGAAGATAGATAACATTTGTTTAAAGATAAAAATAAAATCGAATGATACTTTTGATTTTGGAAAATGTCATCCTATCCAGACCTTAAACAATAAGAAATATTTTTAATAATTGTGTGAGTTATTAATTGAATTTAAATGACAAACAGAAGATTTTTGTATATTCTGATTTGTGCACAAGGGAAAATTAAAATTAAAACCTTCTCCTTTTCAAATCATAATTGCAATAATGAAATATTTGGAGTATTCACGATCCTTGTGTTCAGCAATTTCATTACCGGATTCATAAACCAGTTATCCTATCTACTAATTTTTCATGTCAGTTTAGATATTTGTTTTTGATTAAATGGGGCCGTGATTTATGATATTTAATTTGCCTATCTTGCAAATATTAAACGAGTAGTTTTCGTACTAATTTTCACACAAATCTAATATTGGATTTTGAAACAAAGGATTGATTCGTCTTATCTTTCTACAGACATTTTGAAACAAAAACTTATCCTTCACAACTTGAAGAACATTTATACCTTTAACCTTTAACAACGGTTTTTCGTCTTACTAGTCACCACGTGTTGCAATACGGAAAAGAATATGTTGACATAGAGAAAAGAAAAGGAGTGTTCATAATATTACCGACAATGATCGATTCTACTTAACAACCGCTAACATCTAACACAAATCGTGAATACTCCTGTTTATCATTCATTATATATTTTGTGTGTTTCTGAGTGACCTGTTGTTTCATAATTTGTAGAAGTGAGGACGGTCAAGAATGAGGGAGTTTAGAAAAACACTCTTTCATTTTTGGCCGAAGTTTCGACCTTTATTTGGGTCATCTTCAGGGCTTGGATAAATCGTAAAAAATATGTTGATTGGGAAAAATACAAATTAAGACGTAAATATAAATTTGGAACCAAGTATTTCATACTCACATAAAATGTGGTGCTAGTCTAGTGGTGTCGTATTGGTGTTGTGTGAAAGTGTTGTGGAACGTGAAATTGTATTTGCTGTTTTTATATGATTATGACAGGGTGGGAGACGCGGAAATTCTGAGAAATTTTCTTTGATCATAGGCGCTTTTATTTGGCTCAAAAGAAGTCGAGAATGGGGATTTTCTGGATTGGAGTTGTGATTCGGCGTTCAATATTGGAAAAGAACTTAATTACTAAGGGCGGTAACGAAGGAAAGGGAAATAAAAAAAAATAGGGTTTAATAGTTTATTTATTTTATGATGTTTGCGTAGCTACGGCTGAGTTTGCATGTATCCGTTCTTAAATTTATGCTGTGTGTGTTTCTCTTAATGTAAACCATTTCTAGAAAGCTACGTCTGTGTTTATTTTTTCCGTGTTTTGTATTTGTATTTTAGTAATCAAAGTTGTGTTGTTTTTCAAAATGGTGTGTGGCCAATGCTGTGGACTTAGTTTTTGGTATTTTGCAGTCATAGATGTGTTGTTTTTTTTTTCGTTTTTCTAGATATCACGATGCAATTCCAATGTATGTTGCTAGCCATTGATGCAATTGATTTTATAAATTACATCGGATTTGTTTCATAATTTGTTGAAGTCGTGAGGAGCGGACAAGAATGAGGTAGTTTACAAAAACACTTTTTCATTTTTTAGCTGTCGTTTCGACCTTTATTTGGGTCATCTTCAGGGCTTGGGTAAATTATAAAACATATGTTGATTGGAAGAAATACAATAAGATGTAAATATAAATTTTGAACCAAGTATTTCATACTCACATAAAGTATGGTGCTATTCTAATGGTGTCATATTGGTTTTTTTGTGAAAGTGTTGTGGAACGTAAATTTGTAGTTTGCTGTTTTAATATGATTGTTACAGGGTACATGATCAAAGAAATGTTTGCAGAATTACTGCGTCTTCCACCCTGTTCCAAGACTTTGAATGTGAATATGAAATACTATATGTATGGTTTTTCATAAAGTAGTGGATTGCCAAGTATTTTTGAATTATACTTTTTAAATGGGTATTGTATTTATAAACTACTATGAAGTACTGTTTATAAAAAGGCAATCTTTCATTTTGAAAATTGTTTTCTGAGAAGACTGATGCTTTGTCGTTGAAAATTTAAAAAAAATTAAAACATAAATTGAATTTTCATGATTATATACAAACAAGTGGCTCGTGCGTGCTGCAGCCAATCAAATGCACATGTTTAAAAATTGAGATTCAGACCTACGTTTTTTTATATTTATTTTCATGAATAAAGGGTTTTCAATCTTTTAAAACAATCCTGAGAAGTAACATTTTAAAACAGAAAACAGAATGAAGGGGAAGGTAGGGAACATAATTTGTAGTTTGGACTCCTTGTGCGCTCAAAGTTTTTTGGCGTCACAATTGACGCAAATATACATGGATTGTTACAATCATTTAAGCCAGCACACTCTTGCTTATAATTTATAGATATTATATCGCTTGCCAAAAATATTGCCGGTGATAATTTTATTTTTTGACAAATTTTTACATTTTGAAAATCAAATTATTGATTGGATTCTATGATGAGAGCAGCAAGGTAACGACATTTTTACTTTTTTTTTACAAAATATATGTGTCAGCACGTGTATTTTGTTCCTACATCCACTTTCACCATAATATTGGCCTTCAAAATTTCTACATCAAATTTTTTCAAAATTTTCATTTTGACTTGGAAGGACTTGGGATGGATTGAATTGCGTTTAACTAGAAAATTAACGCCATCGATTTAACAGTTTATAGTCCAGGATTAAAAAATGATTTGTTGTGAGAAAGTCTGCAAAATAATTGACTGAGATGGGAGTGTTAAGTGTATCAAGTTCGCTTGTACTTCGCTCAAACATTAACGGCTCAGCAATAAGAACTTGGCTAATTGCTTTCAAGCTAAATGGACGTAGAGGTAAAGCAATTTAACACTTAATCTGATGGATGAAATTCTTCGCGATGGGGAATTCATCGTTGAAAGTTTTACTGAGAAACTTGATTTGCAGTTGAGTTGCATTAAACCTGTACAGGTAAGTGCAAAACTTTATAGAAAACAAAAACTTTAAACTAGTTCAAAATTTGACTGATTTAAAAATATTGTCGAACTGTCGGTATAAAAAGAACGAATTTTCTTACCATTCAGTTCGTTATTGAATCGATTTAAACAGTTTTTCAATTAAGCAAATGGTTCAATCATATTTCTTAAACATTAGGTAACATAAATAAAAAGTCCAGGTATTTATTCGCGTTTAATTATACGATGAACAGGATTTTTCTCTAATTTTATTCCCTAAGTCCCTTGTTACCCATTCGTTTCAAACAGTGGCCAATTCTGTTTTCCTGCTACGGCAGTTAATATTTCATTTTGAACCAAGAGCATGCAAAAAAAGATTAACATTTGTAAGTATCAAGTACCTTCATTTTCCAGGAAATCAATGAGGTGATGGAAGAGTTTAAAGACTACCAGAAACGACCATTGAATCCAATGTATCATACTGTTTATCGTGATTGTCTTGTCGTTAACAGCCGGGAGTAAGGCTAAGTAAGTAATTAATCTGACTATCTGACACACGTACAGAACATACAAAAACGCAGTGATGCCTGGCCAAATTAAGCACTTTTTAGTACGATTATTATGATTGAGATGTTTTAAATGGTTTCATAAAAATAACACTAGATTCAATCATACACAACTAAAATGACATAAAAAAGGAAAATTCAAAAGGGAAAAATGGCAAAAAGGAAGGCAAATTCAAAAGGTGGGTTTAAGATGGGAAGTTAGTGTCCGAGTGGATCGAAGTCACGATAGCTCAAGTGGTAGAACAGCGGCGTATTTAGCGGAAGGTCGTGGGTTTGAATCCCGCTCGTGACACTGACTTTTTGATCTCAACCAAAACCTTAATTAATTAAAATGACAAAGGAAAATATCTCTTGTATAAGTGTATACTCAATGATTTATATAGAAAAGCTTGTGTATTGAAGAAATTGGCAGTATGGGGCATTCGAAGTACTGAGTGCGATAAGATTTTAAGATATGGATATTAAAAATCAAAATTTGTTTACGTCAAATTAGAAGTCGTCTGTCCAAATTATTCGCCTCCATTATTCATAAGGGGCGCTAGTGGGTCTTATCTGCCTAGCTGATAAGACCACCCTCTTCCATTTAGTATTAGCGTTTCAAATACAAAGACACTAATCATATTAGAGGGCCACCTAATTTCGAAACAAGCCTTTTAATGAAGTCACTTTCTTCGGAATTCCTTGAAATTAACATGGGAACTTCGGGCTCTAGTTAGATTGGGTGCTTAATTTAAGTTTCCTAATCCGGCCGAGATTAAAATAAATACTTCCTTTCTCTAAATCCTCATCGGCCCTTAGATTAAAATGATTATCAATTTGAATAATAAACATACTTTTTTAAATGATTGCCTTTTCTTGGTAAATTATGCACACTTGTTGTATTATTATGAGTTTGTGTTGATTTTTCCGGTTGTACGATAATGGTAATTATGACAATCGACAAATAGAAAGTTCTAGTTATACTAATATTTTTTAAATAATTTTATTGTATATTTCGCCTTTGGTTTGTGTACATTGTACATGTTATCCGAGTGTGTTCATAGATCATCCTATCCAACTGGATTTATCAATTATGAATTTTTATTAATCTCTAACAATAATAATTAATTAATATTTATGAAAGGTAATGGTCGAGATACCAACATTGAAAAATGGCAAAAAGGAAGGAAAATTCGAGAGGTGAGGTTGAGATGGGAAGTTAGTGCCCAAGCGGATCGAAGTCACGATAGCTCAAGTGGTAGAGCAGCGGCGAGCCGAAGATCGTGGGTTCGAATCCCGCTCGTGACACTGACTTTTTTATATCTACCGGTGTGCTCCGCCAAATCCTCCAACATCCAACGGATCTAGTCACCAGCCATACACTCAACACCCCGTTCTACGGAAACAACTACGTTATACCCCACCACGATAGCAGGTGACCTCCTACGTTAACTCTCCCAGCTAAATGAAAGAGACTTCTAGCACTGGATCCTGGTTTGACAAATCTTTCAGATTTGTATACAGTTTGTTACAGGATTAAATGTCAGTACTGCTATGGTGGATTCAGTAAAAAAAACGTAGTTTAGTGTCACTAGACCGAGGTTTTTAGCTTGTCTCTTTCCTGACATATTGACAATAAAGTGAGTTTCGTCTAAACCAAATTTTTTTACACAAAATTTCTCAACTTTACATGTCTGACCGTTATTTCGCAAACTACATTAAATTTTAAATAAGACAACATTTCCGTTGAAAATTTTCCTCTTCTGAATACACATTAGCCGCTTAATGAATAGCAAATGGCAAAAGCCATGTTTTTTTAGAAATAACCAATTGTGACCCGTGGAATGACTTCCATATAAATTTTCGGGGATTTAACCAGAGTTGCCTTATTATTCCAAGGTCATACTTATTTTGGCATTTTTAGAATTTTTTTTTTAAGGAAATCTTCTTTGCAGGTTTGAAAAAAGTGATAACGAACCCAAGGAGAGCAGTAACCTAAGAAGATCGTACATGTCATATTGTTAATAAAAACATTTGATAGTTGGTAACAAAAATCAAATTCACTAGTTTTCGTGGTCCGCATGACCAATTAATATCTTTCAATTAATTAAGGTTTTTAGTTGAGATAAAAAAGTCAATGTCACGAGCGGGATTCGAACCCACGACCTTCGGCTAGATACGCCGCTACTCTACCACCTGGTCACGATACCGCAGGTGGTAGTGTAGTGGCGTATCTAGCCCTAAGTTCAATTAATTCAATTCATTAAATTTTAAAAAAATAAAAGCGATCCCAAGAACTTAACCCTTCTCCTAAACGCTATGGTTTTAGAGATTTCTAAATTAACTGAGATGTTCTACTGTTCACAATAATGTTCAAATCGTTTAATATTTCTTTTTAAGCCAGTTGCACTATGCGATAAAATAATTATATCGTCACATTAATATTTTAATATTACCTCTACGAATTCCACATTTCATTTCATTTAGGAGGACATGTAAGACGAGAGCGAATAAGATTGGTTCAGCAACACTCCTCTCCTTACCGGGACACTCGAAGAAGTCACAGAGAATAAGAATTTTAAAGGGTTTACCACTTTAAAAGAAAGAGAAAAATTCTAAGTCGCTAAGTTTTAATCGATCTACACCATCAAAAGTAGCTTTCAAATCCTCAAAGCAGCAATACATCTTTTGCTTTGGCTTCGACAGTCTTAAATTGTTTACGTTGGCCAACACTGATAGATTGTCACTAGTCGAAAACCCTTTTCTACACCCCATTTGACTTTCATATAGTAATCTGTTGGCATCAATATTAATTTCTATATTTTAGGCAGTAAGCCAGAAAAAAATCTTGGCCACACCATTTAGACACGATATACTTTTGTGTTTAGTGGGATATTCTATCCCACATGCTTACATAAAGAGAAAATAATCGATTCGCCAAATGAAGGAGGGACTGAACCATATACATAAACAGTTATTTAAGCAATGGAATATTCTTGTAATTGACGTGATGCATATTCATGACGAGTTCTATCTGGGCCGCTGCCTTGTGATCTTTTAAAATAGTATTTCGTACCTTGAATAGTTTCTCTAGTGTGAATAGCGCGTCTAGAGAGCAATTAAAAATCATAAGTTCTGCATAGAAGTGCAAAATTTTTCAGTTTTAACGGGGGAACAGTTCTTAGAGAAAATTGAAATCAGGTGCAATGACATGAGGAAAAGAACCCCTGGAAGCAGCCACGTCGGTTGCTTTGCGTTCGCGCTTGTATATCTAATAAAAAGAAAAACATTTCAGCAAATTTGCAAAAAATGCATAATTTAATTAATTTTCAGTATCCTTTTCTTTAATTATGTACACCTTAGAAGAATGCATCTGATTTTTGTTACCAAGTAGTATTCGTTTTTAATGATGTAAAGGTTATTGACCAGCTGTTATTCAACAATATATTTGGTAGGATCGGGGATGCGGTACAAAGAATTTTGTCTTTGGAGTAAGAACTGGACAACATAATTACCATCGTAAAGATAAAAATAAATAAGGTACTGCTTTGTCAAAACATTGCCATGAAAAAACTCACAAACTTTGATGAGGTAAAAATCATGACACACGAATATGTACAATTTTATGGATTAAAATGTATACAACTTACAATCAGACATCAATGGTTAAATTTACAGTGGGGTGGTAAACGACCAAATAAATAAATTAAATTAAATAATATATGTGAAATATAATGTTGTTTGTTTGTTTAAATTCTATAATTGTTTTAGTAGATTAGAGAAATCATAGGTTATAATTTTAATTATTTGTTTATTACAAATTTAAAATAAGGCTTTTAACAAGTCCTTTTAACAAACGTGGACAGATATAACAGTACCTGACAATTACCTTCATAGTCCTATATGTTAACGTTGATTTTGTCTATGATAATAGTTTTTTAATAAGTGAGATATATTTATTTATCTATTTATTTATTGAAAACATTGTACTTTGTATAAGAAATGACAAAAAGAGTGAAAAAAATATCTATACATATTAAAAAGAAAAAAACAATTATAAACACTGACAGAGAATCTGAAAGCTGGAAAAGTAAGTTGATTTTTGATTTTCACTTCAGGTAAGCAGTTATAAAATATTGTATGTATATGCATCCGTTGTAGAGCGCTGAGGAAGGTGAAATAAAACACCGAATGCTTGGCGTAGTTTCAACACCAGAACATTCTTTGGACCACATCCCCGATCCTACAAAATATATTGTAGTATATGTTTTCATTAAAAGTATGACATACACGATGTTCTTGGGGTTCTTGGGTTACTGCTCTCCTTGGTTTTGATATCACGTTTTTTAACCTTGCAAAGAAGATTTCAGTAAGAAAAATTCTAAAATAAAAATGATATTGTCCTTGGAATACATATAAGATACGGCAACTATGGCGAAATCTCTGAAAATTTTTATGAAAAGTCTTTGCACAAGCCACAATGGAGTATTTACAAAAAAAACATGGGTTTTGCCATTTGGTATTCTTTGGGCAGCTAATATGTATTCGGAATGTATTCGGAAGAGGGAATTATTCAACGGAAATGTTGTTATATTGTGGAAAATTTAATGGATTTTGCGAAATAAATGTCAGACTTGAAATTTTAATGACGCTAAAATTGAGAAACGTTATGTAAAGCAATCTGATTTTTAAAAAAATCACCGACATGTTAATACCTCAAGAATGAGATAATAAAGAAACATCGTTCTGGTGGGATTGAACTGTTTTATTTATTGGCGGGGGTACTAACATTTAAGCCTGCAACACCCTGTATAACTAGTTATCCTATTTGCTCAATATACATTTCCACTGTACAGATAGCAATGCATAAAATAAATAAAAAATTATACATTTTCTAAGTAATATTATTTAAAAAAATCCAATAGGATTTCTATTTATGTTTAATCAATTTATTAAATAAATTTCAAAAATTTCTTTTCAGTTCACTAAGTGCAACCGTAATAACGTGAAATTGATGGAAACGTTCGGCAGGATAAATGTTTTAAAAGGAAATAAATAATATAATTGACAACAATGCAGTGCATTTATTTTACATGATCGATTTTACATGGATGGATGAAAACCCGTTGTAACATTATCCAGTAAAAAATACTCAACGCTCACAATAACCTACTTGTTCAAGAGTTGCCACTTATACACTAATGATATCCTTGACTTGATACTTATGCAAAAGTGGCCTAGCAACATTATCTGGAGTAGAAAAGATTTGTTGCCACTTAACAATTCCTTCAACGACATCTATATTTCAGGAAATTATTTACTTAAGTAAAATTATCGTAGTCTTTAAACAAACTTTACATATTTTTTTGTAGATAAATTATATGTAAGGAGATAATTTTAGAAAAAGACTTGTGTAATTCCTTAGCATCAAAAATAAGTAAACATTATATATTTTGACAATACGATCGTTTTGATACACTTCTAACTGTTTTGTTTTGTTTTTTTCAGGTCAGTACGGATATGCTAGGAATTGATCGGGGATTATGAGATAGAAAGTGAAGAGGGCACTCCGCAAATAACCCCCCAGGGTAACATCTTAAGGCCCGCCCCCTTACGGTAATAACTGGAACATTTCCCTAACTCTTGCTCTTCCTAACTTGCATATTTTATTTGGACTGAGCCCGATAGGATTATTTAAGCTGGAATGGCCGCACGCCATGAATATCGATAGAAGGCACAAACCACCAAACGTAAATGTTTTTTTGTGAGTCCAAAAGACCGCTAATTTTCACATCTGGACATTTTGAATCTTCAAATTTTACAGTAACACACGCTTTTTTATATTTCTGAAACTGTATCATCGTCTTCGAGACAAAATATACTTTGCTACCGGCCATAAACCACTTGTAGTACCTTCATTTTTTATTTAATAACAAATAGCATGGGTAATCTTCTTAATGAACAACGTGTTTTACACTTGCAGACAATCTTTCCAACCTTCGTATACATATTTTACATTTTTGTTCGTTTGTGTTCGCTTTTTGTTGTTTAGCCCATTTCTTTTCCCACACTGGCAATTTGTTAGGTCCCGCAGGTGTTGAAATGTGTATTTTTTTCTTAACTTTGGCTTTTATATTTCACATGAACCGTCCCCATAGATTAATATTTACAGATCAAGTTAATACATTTATAGTAGATGTTGTTTAAGCCCAACACGAATACCGCTTTTAGAAACTGTGACACATGATGTGATTCTCACTATATGTCAATATTACAAAATATACGCAGCATCGCCGAGATTCAGAATTTCACAGAAACTATTTTAAGTATGAAACACTTGAATCAGGGTTTAACGCCATTATATGTGATTATTATAGGTTGTTAGCAAGCTCTATTAAAGAAACTTAAATACGTTAAATTTTGTTTTAATATTTTTTTATAATTTACTAACGCCATTTTGTTATTTTATTTTCATTTATTTCTATCACGATGAATGTTTTTATTTCTTGTTTTAATACCCCTCCAACAAGCCATTACAACCTCAATGACTATGAATATCTCTTGCGTATGGAATAAAGAAAGGAATATATAATATTGTACTTGTGTTTGTTAATGAAGACGCCATCTTGATTCTTAAATGGGTATAAAATAATTCTAAAATGTAAGGTTAAATTTCAATCGAATATATATAGGGAAAAGTATAATGTATTTCATCGTTAAAACCGGATTTTGTCAAGTGAAATATAAAAATAATACAATCGTAATTTCTCAATGTCTGTCTGCTGTAATTACAGATTTAAAAATCGGTAATTAAAGACTATGACATTATTTATTTACGAAAAATTGATTACACAACAATTATTCATTTGAAGATCAAATATTGCTTAATGCTAAATTGTCTATAAGTAGTGCAAAACTTAATATTTTCTTTGACAATTTTCTTTAATAAACATGTTCCCTGTCTGTTTTTCGAATGCAGGGCCGCTGAATTCGAACCCGGGACCTTTACCTTACAGTGATGAGCGCCGTGCCAACGCCTAAACCGTTGCGGCCACCGACGCCTCCTCCAATGCTGTTATCATTTCAATTTATTGGAATGATTTTCCATTAGTCAATTAGAACCACTTAGTCCGACTAAATATACAGAAAATCCAAATTAAACAAACAATGATTTATCCACTTGAACTAATCATTTTAATAAAACATAATAAATTCACTTATCAAAATTTTAGACTTAAAACTCAATTAAAAGATGTTCTAAGGAGGAATTTTATTTTAACCGGTATATTACGCTTAATTGAAAAGAGAAGATGGGATTGAAAGGGTCATTTCAATATTTTTAATTGTTTGAAAATCGATAATTCCCTCTTCTGAAATTCATTACAATGTTATTTTATTAATGAACTCATTACCATCCTTCAAAGACAAGTGCTCATTTATTTCAAGGCTTAGTTCACCTTGTTCACCCCGAGGGGATCGGTATAAAAATAAAACATGCCAATGATGAAGATTCACTGCTGGTAACAAATGTTTAAAACAAAATTTCAAGAATTAGAAGGCATCAAAGAAACATCTTAATAAAACCAGCTATTAACATGATTTTCCTTAAATGTTAATGGCTAAAATGAATCAATTTGTGTTTTATTAGCACTAACAATAAGACAGAAATGTTCAATGTTGTTTATTGAATTTGAATGATTAACATTCTCACAATTCCAGTATCCAAACAAAGCTCTATTTTTGTTTCAACTATTTCAATTTATATTATTATTTCTTCTTTTTATTTAACTTTTGTACACTACTGTACAACATTTGAAATTTAATTAACTTAAATTACGGTTAAAAAAATGGTTTGTGTTATTAAATAACACGACAAGAAAATTTTAATTGCGATTTTACATATGAAAATTTATTATCTTATCATTTATTAAATGAAAATATAAGGACTGTTTTTCCTGATATTTCATACATTTATTTTTAATAGAAGATGAAGAATCTTTTTAGGGTTAAATTCATACTATTAGACAGTTATGATTATAATTATGTTACAAAAATATTTAGTCCATTTTAAAGGTTTAAAGGTAAATAAAACACAGATAAAATCTCACATTTGTGTTTAAAAGTGGATTTTCAAAAATCCATCTTTGAATAGTAAATCTCTTCTTTGTGGTTTTTCTGCAAGGTTTCTTTCTAACGTTCCGTTGATTTTATTTTTTTTTTGTTTTTTAGGTTGTACCATTTTTATTTTTCAAATTTGTTTGAGTGATGGTTTCGACTGATACGATTTCAGATAAACTCACAGCACTGTTGGAACATAAAAGAACCAAAACTATGAGGCCATGTGCTTAACATTCCCAGAACAACTGTCCGAAGGGTCTTCCGTCGTATCAAGGCACTGGAAGTTAGACAAGAAGGCATGAATCAGATTACCATCGTGTCACATCTCAATGAGATGATCGTTTTGTTGAAACGAATCACTCTGCAATCAATATTCTACCGCTGTTGAGATCAAGGAACGACTTCAACAAGTTAATGTCAGTTTATACACTGTAAGGCAAGACTTTTAGAAACTGTATTACATGCGAGAAGGCCTGCCTCTGGTCCAGAATTTCAGACAACGCTCAGAACAGCTCGGTTAGGTTTCGAAAAAATTCACATCAATTAGTCTGATCAAGATTGAACTAAAATAGTGTTTGCGGAAGAGTCAAGGAAGAGGAATTGAATATTGCACTATTTAATATTGAATTCCTTCTTTCATAGCAACATTATTGGTAAATTCATTAGTTTTCGTGGTCCGCCTGACGAATTAACATCTTTTAATTAATTAAGGTTTTTAGTTGAGATGAAAAGTCAGTGTCACGAGAGGAAGTCGAACTCACGACCTTCGGCTACATACACCGCCACTCTACCACTTGAGCTGTCGTGACTTCGATCCACTCGGACACCAACCTCCTATCACAACCCAACCTTTCATTTGTTGCCGAGAATCAAATAGATTACACGACATTTGAAAAATGGCAAAAAGGAGGAAAAATTTGAGAGGTTGAGATGGGACGTTAGTGTCCTAGTCGATCGAAGTCACAATAGCGCAAGTGGTAGAGCAGCGGCGTATCTAGCCGAAGGTCGTGGGTTCGAATCCCGCTCGTGACACTGACTTTTTTATCTCAACTAAAAACCATAATTAACTGAAATTTTTGGTAAAATTGATTTACTTAGTTTAATTTTTTAATTAGTTATATCTTATATTTTTCTTTAAATATATCCAGTTAATAATAAATAATAAAAATTATGCCGATGTCAAGTATTGATTAAAAAAAGAAGGATGACCTTTTTTTTAACTCTCAGTGGAGATTAGAGTTTAAAAAGTGTTAGTGTGTGATATTTGGATTGTAAAAGCAAGTTATTAGTGAGAAGGGCGTGGTTTCTCCCCAGCTCCGAGGGATTTTGAGTACTCTGGAGGAGTGAATGTAATAAATATCTATGTTTGTGGTGATGAATGTATATGTATTCTAAGTTTTATACGTATTCTGTTGACAACCTGAGGTAGTAACAAATAAGCAAATAAGTGGCTATCATTTTCGGATATCGACTTAGTTTTAACATAGAAGCTGACAGTCAGTAACAGATTGAGAAGTTCAACTGGTTGCAGCCTGAAAACTACTAGTTAAAGACCAGAAGAAGAAGTAAAATACGCAGAGGGCCGGCGATGACCTATATATATTTGGCTATATTTGGATATTTGGATCGTACCCCAACACTTTTACTACAGTACTTCCCACATTTTTATTACAAACTTTATTATACCAATAAATTATACCAATTAACTATTGTCCAACTGCAATGCCCTTGTGTTAACAACATTTTTACAAATATAATCGTGGAGACCGTGGGCTATATGGTATTTTTGTTTCAATGTTGACAATCACTTTTTTTGTTTACCAATCGCTTCAATAGTTTAATTTCGTATTGAAAAAAACTCTGAATGCCCTGTCCGGAGAAATTTTTTCCGTCCCTTTGAGTCAATTCTGAGGGCATTTATAAAAGGAGATCCCTTCGCCCATCTATTGAGGCATCGACAGGGGATATTTCCACATAAGTTTCCTTCCTCGCCCCTCCGACCGACCCGGGCCCTAAACTTTCTCGAGGGCAGAGACTTTGCCGAGGTCCAACTTTTCCCATTGTAGGAACAAGTTATTGAAACTCCTGAAAGGTGAGGGGAACGTTATTTTAACCACTCCGGGAGGAGGACGAGGAGCTTCGATAAAACGTGCCCCCATCCCTCGGTTTCCTTCGGAGCCGCCGACCGCTAGTTAAACGACTTAGCTCTTAATGAGCTACCTCCACAAAACCTTTCATTCCCTATTATGAAGAATCCGCCCAATAAAATTGAAAATTGTTTTAACTAATTCAACAGCAAGGTCAAAACAGCTTCGCATTAATGTATTTTCCTTTTCAACAGTGAATGTATAGTGAGCTACTTACAACGTATTATTTTACTTGTAAAATAAAGCGCTAAAAATAAAAATATTGCCCTATAAACGTTGAACACTTGTAGTAACAAAACCATATATACAAACTCTGCCAATTTTTTGCAGGATTTGGAAACACGAATTTCATTTACCACAGCTTCATAATTAACATACTGTGTCTTATGATATTTCAATTCAAACTATAAGTTTTGACTTAGAATCCTTTATGTGTTTAAACTGCTTATCATAAAAATTCAAATAATTAGACAGAATAAGTATCAAATGCTTTCGCCTATTTTTATGAGAACTAATCCGACTGCTGCCCAAGAAATCCGCTAAACATTCAACCTATGTTTGGATGTTATGCTATGGGATCTTCATCCTAGGAGAAATATCTCCATCTAGAACATATATTCAAGGCTTTCAAGGCTACTTAATAGCTTGTAATTAATCATTAGTGGGCTATAATTTTGTAGATAGAGTAGGGGAACAGTTGATGCCTGAATATCTGGAAATGGTTTTTGCCACATCCACAACAAATCTACAATCCTTCATAGTCAAGGTTTTATTCAGATCTCCGGTCATTAGATGTTACTCAAGTATATGGGTATATTTTGTAAAATAATTTAGGGTTTATTTCTCCTTTAATTGCATTTTGTCAGCGTAGTATGTCCAATCAGTAGTAATTAGAGTTGCTGATTGGTTTGCATTTTCTTGCAATGGCCATTATTTCTTTCCGTAAAACTGAAATAATATTGGCCTAAGAAATACTGAACTAAGTCGGTACGGTAAGGTATAGTGTTCTTAGGCTGCCGTCAAATACTAGCATCAGCCCTAGGAAATATCGCTAACAAGCATATACTCCTGAATGTGCAAATAATCTGAATAAGCATATACTCCTGTATGAATGAAACCCCCTTCCATTCCTCTGATTGTCAGAAACCAAACCGGCAATCATATATGAAGGGAACAGCAACCAATGTTCAAGTCACCTCGCGAAATGCTGATTTGGGAATAGTCACTGCCTCTCCATTAATAGAGAACCTGATGCAGGACTTCTTGGGATTCTAACTAAACAGTCTGATGACTATTTTATAGCTCGTCCTTAGATTACAGACCATTTGAATAGACTGCTTCTCTTCGATCGAGATCGAGCCCTTAAACCGTTGTACACCATCGTGGATGGTAAACCGCTCCATATCCAAGACTGGGATGGTTAAGCTGTGAAACGGACTCCATCCCCGGTGGTATGGCTTGGGAGAGGACTTGTTCACTTCAAACATCTTAAGAAAATTAATAAATAATATTTATTCAAATTAATAGTTACATCAAGTAAAACACACTTAAAAATCAATTAATTCCCTCCTCAAGTTGGCTGTGGAAGATAGTAAACTAAAAATTAACACTTTATGAAGGTAAATAATACGTTATTAAAGACCATATTAATTAATCTTCATAGCTAGTTATTATGCAAAATAAATAGATAAAGTGTCCAGTTTTTGTCTTACAGTAAAATATAAGTTAAAAAATCATATGGCAATCCACTCGTTAACAAATGCAATCAATAGTTTTTACAAAAAATCCATTGCCTAATGTCTAATTTGCTAGAAAGAAATGAGTAATAAAATCATAGCGCAATGCTTTCGTTAACAAATGGAACAATGCTTAATCATAAATAAAGTTCATCGATTAAACGTTTAATTCGCTATCTTAGAAAGGGGTAAGTATAAGATATGTATAGCAAAAGTGAATTAATACTAACTTTATACGAATATATATTAATTTGAAATTTTCCTGGAAAACGGAATACATAATAAGAGACTCCTTTAAACACTTAAACCATTCCATTACCACGGCACTTTTAAAACAGAGTTGATTATATAATTGCTTATTTACTCCATTAATTAAAGTAAATTATTTAAAAAGGAGAAGATGGAATATAAAAATTGGTAGAACTTGGGTCGGGAAAATTAAATAAGCGCGGCGGCTGAAATGTCAGCGGTGTGCGCAATAATTTGTCCTCATGAATTAATCCCTTTAACTGCTGGCGGATATCTGGAGGGTAATGTAGTTGTGCTCAAAGGTCTTCATTGTTCCCGAAAGGGAAAAATAAAGGAGAAATTGCCAATGAATGTCATTAGTCCTCCTCTCAGACAATTTGTTTAATTCTCTCACTTTAGCAGGACCTCTTATTGATCCAAGACTCCTTTTCAATTCAGGTAAAGAAGATAACAAACGAACAACTTAGTACATGATCGGTTCACTTTGTTGTAAACGAAATAGTCAAAGGGCGTTTAGACTTCGAAACGATTGCGCTATGATTTTATTACTCATTTCTTTCTAGTAAATTAGACATTTAGTCAGTGGATTTTTTTTAATAACTATTGATTGCATTTGTTAAGGAGTGGATTGCCATATGATTTTATAACTTATATTTACTTTAAGACTAATTAGTCAAAATAGACGATGGATACGGTGTTTAGAATGGCTTTTTTTCACAATTTCATGATTAATTTTTAATTTTTCTTAAAAAAAATGTTGTAGGTTCAAAAACATCATTAATTTATCTTCAATATCGGCCTGAAAAGCTTAAATTAGTTCATTATTTTAAACCTCCTACATGTATTTGTTAAATTTAAACAATGTTTGTAAATCCCAGGCCCTGAAGATGATCTCAATAAAGATCGAAACATTGGCACGATAAAGAAAATGTTTTTCTGAAACCTACATCACACCACATCGCATATCACGATTTTTGAAGATTCATCGACTAACGGTCACTAATCAACACACATTATTTTAAACGGGGTGATTTAACGACTAACACGGGTTGAACATGGACACGTTTTAAACAATTATTTTTTCTATTTCTATAATTACACCCAGTGTCCCACGAGAGACTCCTTTAATTTTGGTCTGATTTTGATAAATCTTATTTTAACGTTTTCGTTACGAAGTTAATAATAAACTGTGTATTTGAACTGTGCTGTTCTCGGTTACCTTCAGAACAACTAGTTCACTTTCTCAATACCTATCGGAATACTTCGCATTTCAGTGATAATTCGATAAGATCATTGATAGATCTAAAGACGTTTTGTAGATTAGTGATTTTAAATGAAAGTCTAACTATGTGAGAGAGAGAGAGAGAGAGAGCGAAAGAAAGAGAGAGAGAGAGAGAGAGAGAGAGAAAGAGTGAGTGAGAGAGAGTGAGCGAGAGTGTTTGAGCGAGTTGTGCGATGAGCAGTAAGTTTTTCAAGACCTCACGGTTGTGATGGTTTAGTATAATTATTGAGCCGTGAACTTAAGAAAGTATCTAGACAAAAACAATCTGATAGATAAAGGTATACATTGGCCATGAAAAACACCACACACTTATTAATTGAAAACCATCTGAAAGCTAGTTCATAGTCTAGTTGATTCAGTGAACAATTGCTTGGGTAAAGCATAATTAGACTGACTAAATCAATGAGCGTATCAGCATTTGAGTGGTGTGGAACTTCAATCGGCCAATAGACTACAAAATATTATACACTTATTTTTTGTTTTTTTGATAATGTCGTTGGTTAAACAGACTTCAGCCGGGCACCATGTATGTTGTAGGTTGTCCGTCGGTTGTCGCTAGGAGCGTTTGCGATAGAAGGCATGGACATGGCGTTCAATGGTTGGTAATGATTATAGTTATTTTCGTTATCAGTTATTAATCGTTCATTGTTAGTGATTTTATTCACTAATTTCGTGGTCCGCTTGACCAATTAATACATTACAATTAATTAATGGTTTTAGTTGAGATGAAAAAAGTCAATGGCACGAGCGGGATTCGAACCCACGATCTTCGGCTAGATACGACGCTGCTCTACCACTTGAGCTATCGTGACCTCGATCCACTCGGACACTAACTTCCCATCTCAACCCCACCTTTTGAATTTTCCCTCCTTTTTGCCATTTTTCAAATGTCGTGTAATCTATTTGATTCTCGGCGACAAATGGAATGGCCACGGAGAGCTATAGTGAAGTGTACTTCATTTTAATTCATTAAATTCACTAATTTCGTGGTCCGCTTAACCAATTATTCGTGGTCACAATAGCTCCCGCTCGTGCCATTGACTTTTTTCATCTCAACTAAAAACCTTAATTAATTGTTAGTGATTTTGTTGGTTAGTTCTGAACGTATGTTTTTTTTCTTATGTAATTTTTAGTCGTTATGAAAGTGTTTGTGAATTTGTTGTCTGTGCATTTATAAGTTTCCCGTTCTTAAGTGTTATTTGTTTGTTTATTTCTAGGTATAATTTTGTGAATGAAAGGCTTTTAATTTTCTTCATAATCTTTAGATATAGTGTGTCTGTGGTATTTCATAAACGCAGCATCAATTACGGAACAGGCACATATAGACACAGTCGTACGTCATCAAAAATCAAATTCAATATCAGTAACAAATATATAACACACAAAACATATAAAACAATTATTACACTCCATACATCAAACAATTCTACATAATGTATCTTATCTTAAATAAACCCATTATTCATCCTTTCCATAATAATCCCGTCTATAACACACTTGATAAGTTAATTAGGTCCGAACGAGAAATCATTACCCCTTTTTCCTTTGTCGTTCCCTTTCACCTCAAAGAAGCCGACTCCTGAATGAATTTCTATCCCTATTTCCATCCCCTCTCTTTCAAAATCCAACATATATAAACAAAAAAACATTAATATCGCACAACACTCTTAACACGAGACGTAAACAATGACACATCTCCACAGAAACACATACTCTGAGTGGTCCCTAATACTTTAATTAAATCTAAAGTTTCTATATTATGTACATTATTGTATAAAATCATTGCATTTGTTATATATATATNAAAAGTGCAATTTATTTTTAGTCTGAAAGGAAGGGAATAATTTATTAACCTGTTCATCTAGAATAATTTCGTTTTGATGTAAATAGGTTGCATTAATGCTGGTGTCGTTTAAGAGTAAATTGTCCAGTGGTTGTGACATTGAGCCTCCTTCAGGATTGAAATGGCCGGATTTATATAAGCAGAACAACACCGTAGAGCCGTTGGGTATCGCATGGGTCGGCAACATAAATAACTTTTTTTCAGTAGGTGGTTAGGAGGGAGACGCCCTAATTAGGAATATTTTGAGCAAGGTCGATCATTTTCGAGTCGGCTTGAAAGAACAAATTCGAAAGTTGAAAGACACCTGTTACAGAATTGGAAAGCTTTCTTAATTAACTCTTCTAAAAGGAAAAGTTGTTAGAGTTTCGAATATTTTTACTTTAAAACGGTTTCCATCGGTCGTAATTATTGGGTATGATAAAACACCTCTCTAATTAATGTTTGGCGGTAGGCTATATTCGATGAATCTTCGATATAAAGTTTAATTTATTTATGTTGGGGATGTAAATTAAAATAAATACATTCAGAATTGGTTTCAAAGTTCCATTCTACTTTTTTTTTTTTTGTGGGGGGAGTTCGCAACAGTAGAGGTCATATCAACATCATGTGTTTTTGAAAGAAAGTTTATAATCCTGTATTCGGGCCAGGGCGCTCCTTACAGCCTCACAATGAACATAGAATAGGTTATTTTATTATTACAACTGGTAAACTAACGATCAGAATGATTTTGTGATTATTAATAATTCATTTGGAAATGATTTTTAAAGGAAAGAGCAAAGAAATAAATTAAATGTATGTAATGTATGTTTTTATAGGAAAACGGGAAAAATAATTTGGATACTATATAAAAGTAAGCGTTCATTTTGGGCAACAGTCACACCATATCGAGCCATTTCCTAACCGAAAAACGTTCTGATCCGAGGTCTGGTTTTGAAAAAAGTGCGCAGTCCATCTTTCTTTAATGCAGCCGGGCCAATAAAATTGTTCATTTACCGTTCGATTTACTATCTATTACTATGGAAAGCGATCCTAATTGGGCCATTTGTATCGTTTATGGGGCACAAACCCGTCCATACAAATAGCTGTTTAGCGGTATTGGTTTGCTCTCTGAGTAGAGTTTGCCATGTAACAGTCAATAGCCATCACAATCTGAGAATTTTATGCCGCGCCCTTCCATTTTATAATTTGATTTAACCGCCGTAGGATTGATTAGCACAATTTTTCCCTGGCGTTCCTTTCATTTTATAAATATTTAGAGCATTGTTGTACAGTATAATGAGAATTTTTTTAAAATTTATATTTTCATTTGCCTTGTTCAACGTGACTTTTGTGTATTTCTAGATACGTGAGCATGTTGTGTTCTGATTGCAGCATTAAATAGATAGCAATGTAACTTTTGTTGGTATTTTATTAGCATTCTAGTACTCTGGGGTAATGCGAATGGATTGTGGTGAATGTTAGAGTTTGAATGACTAGTTCCATTTAATTTTTTTAATTTTTTGTTTTTAAGAACTATGACCAGTAATTGTTTCCCCGGCGGTTGTAGCAACTGTAGATACAGAATATCCTCTAATTGTAGGTGTTGGTTCACAAGTAAAGCATGTATTAAGAAAATAAAGATGTATGTATTGGGTTGTCCGGAAAATAATGCAGGATTTTGGTATTAAACAAAAAAAAAGAAACNAATCCTGTAAACGTAAACAGAATATTTTATATAGATTTTTTTTAATGAAAACTTAAAATCCTGCATTATTTTCCGGACAACCCAATACAAAATAATAAATAAATAATATCACTTCTTAGTTATAATCCTAATAAAACAATAAAAGTTTTTTCAGCCACTTTCTTATCATAAAAAATAAATAAAAGAAAAGAAAAATAAATTGTTTAGTCGTTACTGATTAATCAAGATGATGTGTGCGTATTTACGTGCAAGCGGGCGTGCGTAGATCTGGAAAAAGACGCTGGATCGGCAGGCAATAACTCCGGATCACAACTAACTCGATCCCTTTCCCAATCACTTGCGCGTTCCTAGTTCGAACCTTGTTTACAGACCGAGCATTAACAGTTCATAAACCCAACATTCTTATTGCGTTCAGTCCGCTTTTCTACCATTAAATATTTTTAAACTAAAACGAACTGTTGTATATATATATATATATTTTGCGAGGTTTCGCAACAGCAAAGGTCATATAAACCCTCAGGGTGCAGGTGTTTTTGAAAAAAAGCCCATTTGTAAGTATTTCGGGTTCGAATGCAGGGCCGCTGACCGTTACCTTACTGATTAGTGCATTAGTGATGAGGCCGTGTCAAAGACTAAAACATGCGGCCACCGACGCCCCCTGTTATAATTATTAAATAATTAATAAGGACGTTTCGTAAAAAGAATATAAAAAAAATTATCTTATTCAAACTCAAACAGTGAAGGGACGAAATTTAGTAACATGAACAGAAGGGATTGTCATCAAAATCTCTGATGAATGTCTAATGAATTGTGGTTCAAGTATGTAATTTATTAGCGTGAATGGAAAGGCTTATCGCCAAACTCCGATGAATATCGGTTAGAGAATATATAATTTATTGAATAGCTGCATTTGCAATTTATAATCTTGTTAGAGTGTAATTATCTAACTTGATGTATGGTCAGTATTATGGGCAAAGGGAAGAATAGCCAGGGCCTATATTTTCCAAGAAATTAACAATAATAAATTAACAATTATTCAGAAATCGTGCGATGCGGTCTGGGGTGATGTAGGTTTCAGAAAAACATTTTCTTTATCGTGCCAACGTTTCGATCTTTATTGAGATCATCTTCAGGGCCTAGGATTTACAAAAATTGTTTACATTTAACAAATCCATGTAGGATGTGGAAAAAAGTGAATTTACACAATACAAAATATATTTTTTTTTATTACATTCAATCAAAGTATTTCTTCTCACTCAAAGTGTTTGTCTTCTGTGTAATTGTGCCATTCTTGCGTGTCGTGTTGAGAGTGCCAGTGAGATTTTGCTGTTTCATGTTTATATATGTTTGGTTTTGAGGGGGTGGGGAAGGAAGTCGGTATATAAAAGACAATTTTGTGCAAGGCTCCTTTGAAGTGAAAAAAGCCGACAAAGGGGAACAATATGTTGGTAATAGTTCGGCCAGATTATTCTTTCAGGATTATATAGAAAGGGGATAAATAGGAAAAGGAAAGCTAAATTGTTGGAAAATTAGACTATGTGAAAAGTATTTGATGTGTGGAATGTAATGTAATGATGTATGTATGTTATTTGTATTGTATTTGATTAATGATATTGGCGTAGCTGCGACTGAGTTTGCATGTATCTGTTCTGTAATTGATGCTGTGTTTATCTCTGTTGATATAAACCATTTCTAAGAAATTACGTTTATATTTGTTTTGTTCTGTATGTAATATTTTTGGATTTTTGAAGTCAAAATTGTGTTGGTGTTCAAAGTGGTGGGTAGCGAGTGCTGTAGGATTTTGCTTGGGTTTTTTGCAATCATAGATATGTTGCTTTACTCTCTTGTCCAGATATTGGGATGTAAGACCGATGTAAGTTGCCGGACAGTTTAAACAGTTGATCTTGTAGATTACGTCAGATTTATTTGTTATTGGTGTGGGATCTTTAACTTTGGAAAAAAGTGTTTGGATTGTTTTATAATTTTTGAAAGCTATTTTGAAGTTATCGGACGAGAGAAAAGTGTTTAATTTGTGTGATAGGCCTTGAATAAATGGTATGGAAATGTATGCTTGTTTGTTTGTATTT
Source organism: Cimex lectularius (assembly GCF_000648675.2). Lineage (NCBI taxonomy): Eukaryota > Metazoa > Arthropoda > Insecta > Hemiptera > Cimicidae > Cimex > Cimex lectularius. The sequence continues at coordinate 632,341 of NW_019392694.1, forward strand.
GATGTACTTAATGTAGTATTATTGGTAATGGTGGAATGTGTTAGTGTTGTGTTGTAGTTGTTGATTATTCTGTTAATTATGTGTTTAGGGTAGAGATTGTTATGGAGGCACTGTTTATATATCTTTATGTTCTTGTGGTGAAATGATTCATGGCTTAGGGTAATCATTCTGTGAAGTAACCCTTTTGCCGTGTTTATTATTGTATGAAAGAGGATGGTGAGATGTAAAGTTGAGGTAGCTATCTGTGTTTCTTGGCTTTTGATACCAATCTGTCATTAAGGTGCCTTCTGGTTGTTTTACTACGAGTGTACCTAAAAATGGTATTTTGTTGTTGTTTTCGATTTCAGGTGTAAATTGTAGGCGTGGGTGAAGCTATTAAAATTATCTAATGTAGTTTGATTTTCATCTGTGGGAACTGCTGTCAATATATCTACGTATTTAGTGAGGAAGGGTATTGTGAAAGGAAGTTGTCGTATGAATGTATTTAATAGATCTTTTCACCTCAAAGAAGCCGACGCCTTATACAAAAATGTCTTTTCTATACCGACTTTTTTCCCCACCCCTTCAAAAACCACCGTAAATAAACATAAAACAGCAAAAATTAGGACCTTTGGTACTTTTTACTTGTTGGGCCCGTTCTTAACAGAAAATACTACACAACGTGACAGATACTTTCTAGTACATTAATTTAATTTTTAATTATTCTCACCGGTCTTAACAATTTTTTTGTATTTTATTGGTTTCCTTTTACTCTTTTTTTTCTTTTTATTTACGCAATACTTGCAGTTTTAGTTAGTTCTGTGTTGTATTCTCTCCAAAATTACCTAAACCGACAATACCGGTCCTCCTGTTTACATTTCACATGCAATTCAAAGATCTTAGCGGTTTGATAAGAGTAATAACTAAAAGATAAATCATTTTCCGATTGCATCTATTAGCACGTCCGATCTGTTAAACAACGATGGTAGGTAGCAAGAGAAAGGAGGAGGGTGCCTCCAGGGAAATTCGACATTACAATAAAAGGTTTTTCCGTGTCATGTGAAGTCGCTGAGAGAATAAATTAGTGGCCGTAAATATCTCGGATCTATTGAGCAAGTACACGGAGTTGACACTGTTTCAGAAAGTTTAGCTGGCTGGCCCAATTGTGGCCGGCCCACTCCTGTTCGTTTTTTTGCCAATCAGGCCAGATATTTCAACTTGGCCTTTTTTCTTTTTTTTCCGCCCCAAAAAACAAACTACACGAACCACATTCAATCCGCCAGCGTAGTTTATTAATATGTAAAAAATTATTTGGACAGATTTACTTTTATGGTTTTTTTGAAATCCTACTGTCATATCCGAATTAAAACCGAAGAGGTTTGTAAGCAAAATGTTTACAGAAATTGCATAAATTGCAAACTCGCCCTTCGTCAGGACCCTATTTACAGAATTTTGTTTTATTCAGGTCGATTTTATTTGTTTGTGAAAGAGAAAAAAATTTTGTTACTTTTACATGTCGGCGTCGTTAATGTATTAGGTTTGGGTTTAATTTCTTTGTTTGTCCTAATCGTTTTTGCCTTCGTCTTTTTTCTTTATTCCTTTTAAGTAGTTTGGATGGCGTAGGATTGCCAAATGATATGGGTCATCCATTCAATTGTTACTCTTCTGAAGTTATTAATGTTGTGCCTGTAATTCTATGAAGACGGAAATGGGTTAAAGAATAAAAATCAATTAAATCCTATGCAAACAAAAAATTATGAGCTCAAAAAATAGTTAAGTACTATCGTTTTATTTGTTCAAAATAAAAAAGTTAAATTGCAGTAAGAGACCAAATAAAAAATATTACAAGGGAAGCAAATTAAATCGAGATACAGATAATAAAGGAAAGGTTAAAAAAAATGTTCCCGATCACCAGTCAAATTTCTTTCCAGCCCACGCCCCTTACATTGGTGAAGAGTAAAAAACCTGTATTTAGAGAATTCAACTAAATCCATGAAACCTTGTAAACCATTCGGAGAGTTGGTTTTGCAATCAAAAATACTCTCAAGTCATACAAACAAAATTGACATTTTTATTAAAACAAACGTATAAAATTGGTTTACTTCCTTAACAACTAACTAATTTAACTAGAATTATCGACTGTTAAACAACAAAATAAACAACGAAATTTACATGAACAGGCTCTCTGTGCCACTTACAATCGATATAATAAAAATGTAAAAAAGCCTAGTTCGGTACTTAACAGACAACTTCATAATCTGGTTTGGGATGTTAATGGGTATGTGGTCTTTCAATGAATCATACACTGTATTATACAGTCGCCAAGCTTTTGGCTCTATATTTGGCCTTCCGTAGGGCAGTGTACTTCGTCCTAAATAAAAATAATAATGTAATAACCATTTAAAAGTCAATGATTTTTTAAATATACCTCTCTATACGTTTTTACAGAAATATATATAAATAGAAATAAATATAACGTGTAGAGAGGTGTATTTAAAAAATCGTTGACTTTTAAATGGTTATTACATTATTATTTTTATTTAGGACGAAGTACACTGCCCTACGGAAGGCCAAATATAGAGCCAAAAGCTTGGCGACTGTATAATACAGTGTATGATTCATTGAAAGACCACATACCCAATAACATCCCAAACCAGATTATGAAGTTGTCTGTTAATGGTTATTACATTGTTATTTTTAATTTTTCAGAAATCGTGAGATGCGGTCTGGTGTGATGTAGGTTTCAGAAAAACATTTTCCTTATCGTGCCAACGTTTCGATCTTTATTGAGATCATCTTCAGATAACGGTCACTAACCACCATAAATTATTATTTTTATTTAGGACGTCGTACATTGCCCTACGGAAGGCCAAATATAGAGCCGAAAGTTTGGGAACTGTATAATACAGTATATGATTCATTGAAGGACCACATACCCAATAACATCCCAAACCAGATTATAATCAAAGTTGGTCGAACAACCTAGTCAACTTCATGTCACACAAAACTTATCGAAGGTTGACGCGGTTGAACGTTCTCGCTGTTACTCGTTGTCTTCTTCCTCACTCTTGATGATAGGAAATTCATCCTCTTTTTTTGTAGCCATAAATTGGATTCAGGAACGGCTTCAGCTGCACATAAGTCAAATGTACAATAAAGCAGTTACTTATTAATTATTATTTGAAGATCTTGAGATGCGGTCTGGTATGACGTAGGTTTAGAAAAACATTTGTTTTATCATGGCAACGTTCGATCTTTATTGAGATCATCTTTAGGGCTCAAAGTTTTTGTAGTGTTGAGAGTGCACGATACACAATAATGTCACATCTACACAGAAAACAAACACTTTGAGCCCTGAAGGTGATCTCAATAAAGATCGAATGTTGGCACGATAAAGAAAATGTTTGTCTAAACTACGTCACACCACATCTCACTTCTCTAATTAACTACTAATTAACGGTCAATAAACTATTACATACATTCCTCATCTCTCTTCAGGCCTGCCGTATTCAACTTCATCCCTTATAAGTCCTCTCCTCATCCGCTTCTTTCACAATCCGTAGGTGCTCCCAACACACGCGCGCGCTACACCTCTTTCTCTCCAGGGCAAATACGACAACTTTTTATTGCTGGGGGAATGGACATTAAACATTTTATTAGACCTCGCCTTTTCTCTTTACCAAAACAACAAAGGGAGTAATAAACTGTCTTTTGGTAAAATGTTTTTAAATTATGAAGTATTCCCTTTTTGTTATATAATATAAAAATTTTGGCCAAGCTTGCCTGCATTTTGAGGCTTTGTGACAGGAAATCCGTAGTTCGATTTTCTGTTTCGGTTACCGGTATATCAAAAAAAAAAAAATTAGTTTTTGTATTAGTCTTGTGTATGGCAAGCAATTATAGATATAAGTTGTCCAAAATCAAATTATATTTTATTAAGGTGTAATAAAATTAATATTTTTATAACAATTTAAATATAGAAGCCAAGATGCAAAAAGGAAATATTTAACATATTGTTATTAGTTGCTTTAAAATACTTTATACTATATATATTTTTATTCATTTAACATACCTGGTATTTGTCTATCACAGTTATAGGGACAGAGGTAATACGCGTCTTTCATATTCTCCAATTTTCCAGTTGCGAATAAAAAAATTTAGTGGTAATTTCTATTTCCATAAAATAAAAAGAATTTTCCTGTATTTGAGCTAATTTCAGTTTTAGAGGTGATGATTCGTGAATATAGAAAATTGCAAGATTTATTGAGGGCTAACGAATCTAATATCACCAGAAACGGTCTTTTCATTTGGGATAAAATCATCACAAAAAAAAGTTTAATTAGAAAAACCAAACAATTTTTTAATGAATGCCAATCTGCTCCTGGAAAACACACATGCGAAACAGAAATGTTCTAATACATAAAGATGAATACAAACAAATGATGCTGAATCTGCGAAGTAATGACAAGACATATAAGAAAATGAAAAGGATCCCACGCTCGTTTTGGAAAGAAATAACAATAGATTGGCCAATAAACTTGTAGAAAATGGGTACTTTGCCAAGAGTGAATGTAGAATATTAAAAAACGGCAACATGGTTTTTCCTAAAATGTATGGGCTACGTAAAGTCCATAAAGAAGGTTTACCTTTAATGTAAGACGTTTAGTCTTCAATCACCGTTCTACAGTCTGCCGAAATGGTGTAAGATCAAATGTCAGATTTAGTAAGAGGGCGTACACAATCTAAAGAATTCGTTTGAGTTCATAGAAAAGGTAAAGAATATTAATGTGGATGAAGAGGATCTTGTGGTTTCCTTCGATCTTAAATCCTTCTTTACTTCAATTCCCTGAATGTAGTAGTATAGCTCATACGTAACCATGGCAAAATGTTGGCGAATTTATCAATGTAACGCTTGATCTGTTCATCGACTTAGTGATTTTCTCAAGAATCACACTATTCTAAAGTGATAAAAAATATATGCAGGGTAATGATGTCCTATGGAAGGCGGTTTGTCCACCATTTTTATGCTAATGAATGATTAGGGTTTTACATCAGGTCAGTTACAATATTAAGCTCATTGGAAAGTATGTCGATGGTGGTTATGATTTTAGGAAAGGCTAATTTAGTCAACCAACTCAATCTTTTTAATAGTTATCATAAGAGATATAATTCACGTAAGTTCCCAAGTCAACTCCACCTTTTGAATTTGCCCTCCTTTTTGGTTAAGATGGGAAGCTAGTGCCCGAGTGGATCGAAGTCACGATAGCTCAAGTGGTAGAGTAGCGTCGTATCAAGCCTAAGGTCGTGGGTTCGAATCCCGCTCTTGACTTTTTTCTCTCAACTAAAAAACCTTAATTAATTGTAATATGAATAAGGCTTTCACATACAAGAGCGTAACGTATGTCCAGTGGTTTTGCCCAAGTTAACTTATTTGATAAACAAATACATACCCGACGTCAATTGTTGTCACAGGTATAAGAATAAAATAACGTCTTTGCATACTAAACTCAAGGATATGAAATAAAAATTGAACTTGTCGAATGTTGTATAGCAGAAAAGTCAACCAAATACATTCGTCAAACAAAGCTGAGAATAATAAATATAATTTATGATAGTGTTTCTCATTGTGGGAATAGACCTAGAAATGATATTGGCCGACCAAGTGGGCATCAATTTGACTTTTCTGATGACGAAATAATCGACAAGCGTCTTGAGCACACATAAAAAGAATAAAAGAGTATCTGTTACTACTAAAATGGAAAATAATAATTGTAAAATTCAGAAAGGTTCTATGGGATTAAGTTCAATTTATTGAGGTAATATTAATTTTAAAAAGAGGCGGTTTTTGAAAACTAGAGAACTTCCAGGATAAATCTGTTATAATTCGTAGTAATGATGGGACTGAATCATCAAAGACATTTGAAACCATCTATTAAAAATTTAATTACATATGTCAATGTCGTGTTGTAAGATCTGTATAGTTTTATTGATGGTTGAATTATTATAGGACTTATGATGACCTTAAAAAAGCCGAAATGAGAATTATGAACTAAAAAAGATTGAAATAAAATCCTTGCCATGCCGTGGACTTAATGAAAGAAGGATTCAAAATTCAATAAAGGCGGGCAAACACTATCTCCTCCATGTTTATTGTTTGTCGGCCGTGCGAGGCCCCTACTCAAGCTTAATTTCCCAGGAGGTCCAAACTCAACTAGAAGATTAGAGAAAGCTGCCGGCTTTAACCCGACGACCTTGTCAATAATAATGGTCGTTTACTTAACATGAATAATGAAACGACGACCAGGCAGATGGGAAAGTTTTAATTTGCGGCGAATCCCAAACCACACTGAAAATGACGTACTGCAAAACTGTGAAAATATTATTTTACCATCACTGCTACCATTTTAATACATAGTATAAAGTTTCTTGTAAAGCTAAATTATATTCCCTCAATAATAAATTTCTTTTTAAAAACCTACGGCTATATTTATAAAAAGAATACATATGTATTTATGTAGTAAAAATGACGTTAATCGATTGCTAATTAAACAGTACATATACAATACATTTAAAGATTCCCAAAGAAACAAAATAAATCCTTGCCTCTTGCAATATAATTAAATAACAGTCAACATTCCAAACTTCTCAAACAAATGAATATCAATTTATCGATTAAGGAGTGGCCAAGTGGCCAAGAAGCCAATTACATATATCAAAAACTAATTAATACTTTTAGAAATATGTCAATTTTTTAATAATAGCAAAATTGGCAATAATTAGTCTATAGAACCATATATTTAAAAGGATTATGTATCATACTTAATTCACTTTATAATGTTTTTCAACATATAACCTACAATTTTTGGTTTCATTTTTGACATTTTCTTTAGTTCACTAGTTTTCGTCGTCCTCTTGTTCAAATGAAAAATGGCAAAAAGGAGGGAAAATTCAAAAGGTGGTGTTGAGATGGGAAGTTAGTGTCCGAGTGGATCGAGGTCACGATAGCTCAAGTGGTAGAGCAGCGGGTAATCTAGCCGACGAAGATCGTGGGTTCGAATCCCGCTCGTGACACTGACTTTTTTATCTCAACTAAAAGCCTTAATTAATTGAAAAATTTTCTTTAGTTTTAACTGTTTGTTTTCCTTGCTTTATTTTAACAACATTAATACATCTGTACATATTGAGAGACCAAAATTTCTTATATAACAACACACAATTTACGACAGATATAGAAAATAATAACATTATAACCTTAGCATAAATAGAAAGCCAACAGTGACTGATAACAAGATTTATGTCAACTCAAACCAACCCGATCAACACTTATTAATTATAAATGAAGGCAGCCCTAGGACACATAAAAGATTAACTAAAATATTGCCACGGAAAAGTCAAAAGAACATTCGGAAAACTTTTAAGATGAATCTTTAAAATAACATTTCATAGAAAATGGCTGAAAAATTAAAGACATACATACAAAAACCATGTAACACGTAAAGGCAGTGAAACTATCCCACAACAATACACATACTCAAAAAGAACTAGAAATATACAAAACTTATGTTTACCATTCCAAATAAAGTCGATTTAAAAAGAGAAAGATCGGACTGTTACAAAGAGCAACTGCGACCATAAAAATCAAGAGCTTATAACCTATACGATCTCATTAGATAAACTTGACTTAACAGCAATTGTACAGAATCACTCATGATGGAGAAGTGCCGGAACAGTTCCGAAAGACCAACCCTGTAAGGTCAGGCAGCGAAAAACGTTCGGTATATATATATATATATATATATATATATATATATATAATACAGGACATATTACGGCTACATATATTTCTTCCAGGATCCGCATCTTTACCTTCGAATTGACCATGATATCGTCTGAGCAGAGCGAGATCGTACAAATCGACACAACCAGTCTGTTATGTGCATGGACTCATTTGGCGCGATCTTCTCCATGGACCCACTTATATTGGGACACCCTTGGGAGCCCAGCGGTTGTCAAAAACTGTTTAACATATTTTTATTGGGATGAGTGGCAAACCGCTGGGCTGAATGAATTAAATCTCAACTACCTAATATGCGTGAATGGGGAACAGGGACTTCCCACGTTTGAGTGGCTATTGGCTTCGCAACATTGAATTGACTTTGGCAGATATGGCCATGATCTATTGCGTGAAGGATTGGAAATCTTTCACACAGGAAACATTCTGCGATCATAAATACACTATAAGAGCAAAAAATTGTGGTACAGCAATGGTAAGTATCAATAAAAATAGATTCTGTAGCAAAAGGAAACTGGTATACATTCTACCAAGTGCTTGACGAACATGTTTAGGCAATGACCCACACATTCTCCGGAAATTCAGGAAAGCCAATGTGGAACTCATTAACACCAAGGATGACTTGAATAAGATTATTTTCTCTATTGAAAAGGCTATCTTCGAGGTATGTCGCAGATCTATGCATGCACAAAACATAACTCGAGAAGGAAAGGATGATCAGTTCATTGGTGGAATGATGAGCTCACAGAAGCAGAAAATTAGTGATAAAGATAATGATGTGCTAAGAAATTATAATATATCCCAACTAAAAACGAATTTGAAAATAAATGAAAAATAGCCATGGAAAGAACAATGGGGTAAACGCAGCGTTTGGAATATAGTGCATACCCAAACGATAGATTTAGCGATGTGCAATTTAGATTTCGACCGAAAACTAGCGCATAGGAAGCCATGATTGAAATGAAAAAAACAGTAGAAAAACTATCAACAAACCTATTTTTCGACTTAGGTCAAATAAATCACTTATAAACTTCACAATTACTAACTAGAAAAATCTGGTTTGTGCCACCTGAAAGAACGTTAAATTTATTTTACATTTTACATTACAATTTATATACATACATACATGTAATATATATATATATATATAAGAAATGAAGCTATCAAACTGAACGAAATTGCCCGACACCCGCGGATGTTAATGAATACAAAGGATGAAATGAAATTCTTAGATCCGTTGAAAAAAGCAATTTGTTCTCCCTTTGTTTCTCTTGTATACCTGCGTCCAATTTACATTTACACAACCGCCAGTTAGAGCGGGCCCAGCTTTTTTACTTTGTTTTTTTCCCCGTCCGATAAATATGCAGTACAAGTGACCCTATTAATTTAATCACTTGGCGGTACAAATTTTATACCTGATTATAGCCCTCGCGATTACACGTTGTCACTGTTTCATGTCAGCCTGTATATGTGCATGTGTTTTAATCTTTCTTAACTCATACAACAATGTGTGGTGATTAGTGACCGTTGGTCGATGATTATTCGGAAATCGTGAGATGCGGTCTGGTGTGACGTAGGCTTCAGAAAAACATTTTCTTTATCGTACCAACGTTTTGATTTTTATTGAGTTCATCTTCAGGGCCTGGGATTTAAAAACTATGTTTAAATTTAACAAATCCATGTAGGATGTGGAAAAAAGTGAATTTTTACAATGCAAAAAATAATTTTTATATTCAATCAAAGTATTTCTACTCACTCAAAATGTTTGTCTTCTGTGTAATTGTGCCATTCTTGCATGTCGTGTTGAGAGTGCCAGTGAGACATTGCTGTTTTATGTTATTATACGTTGGATTTTGAAGGGTGAGGAAGGAGATTGTTGAAGTCGAAATTGTGTTTGTGTTCAAAATAGTGGGTAGCGAGTGCTGTATGATTTTGCTTGGTTTTTTTGCAATCATAGATATGTTGCTTTATTCTCTTGTCCAGATATTGGGATGTAAGACTGATATAAGTTGCCAGACAATTTAAACAATTGATTTTGTAGATTAGATCAAATTTATTTGTTATTGGTGTGAGCTCTTTAATTTTGGAAAAAAGGGTGTGAATTGTTTTATAGTTTTTAAAAGTTTTTTTAAAGTTAACAGAAGAGAGAAATGATTTTAATTTACGTGATAGGCCGTGAATTAATGGCATGGAAATGTATGTTGGTTTGTTTTTATTTGATAGGTTTGATGTAGTATTATTAGTAATAGTGGTGTTTGTGTTGAGTTGTAGTTGTTGATTATGTGTTTAGGGTAGTGATTGTTATGGAAAATCTGTTTGTATATCTTCATGTTCTTGAGGTAAATGATTCATGGCTTAGGGTAATAATTCTGTGAAGTAACCCTTTGGCCTTGTTTATTTTTTTCACCTCAAAAAGCCGACTCTTTATATAAAAATACCGTTCCATACCGACTTCCTTCCCCACCTCTTCAAAATCCAACCTATATAAACATAAAACTGAAATTCTTACTGGAAATCTCATCACGACACGCAAGAATGGCACAATTACGCAGAAAACAAACACTTTGAGTGAGTAGAAATACTTTGAATATAAAAAATATTTTATTATTTTTTGCATTGGATAAATTCCTTTTTTTCCACATCGTACATGTATTTGTTAAATTTAAACAATGTTTGTAAATCTTACCCCCTGAAGATGATCTGAATAAAGATTGAAACGTTGGCACGATAAAGAAGATATTAGGGGGGCGTCGGTGGCAGCAACGGTTTATGCGTTGACACGGCGCTAATCACTGTAAGGTAAAGGTTCCGGGTTCGAATCCAGGGGCCCTGCATTCGAACCAGACATACTTACAAATGGGATTTTTTTCAAAAACACCGGCACCCCTTGGGCTGACATAATCTCTGCTGTTGCGAACCATCGTAAAAAAAAAAAGTTTTTCTAAAGCCTACGTCACACCTGACCGCATCTCACGATTTCCGAATAATCATAAAACAATCTTTAACTTTAGTACAGTTATTGTTTATTGAAGATTTAGTCAGGATTACTTTTACTACCACTGGGTAGATGATACCCAATAGCATTTTGATTCAAACTGCTTAATTATCCTAACCAAACGATCTGTGCCAATTTGAGTTATAGTATCCACGCGGAAAATTTCCAATTCATAGTGATTGCCATTTACATATTGAATAATGTTTTCGTCGTTAAAAAATATGGATATGTCTTTATTTAGGAATCACAACATTCTCAATGAAAATAGCAATATCAAAATGGCCATAACCTTTTACCACGTTAAACGTCACTTAGATCCTTCTAACTATAAGATTATGTGTACTTATTACTTTCATCTCATTTACTTTAAAGATAAATTTTTGCTTTAAATTAAAGTTACATTTTCTTAAAACTTTATAGATCTAAAATACGACTGAAAATTTAACGATTATTTTACACCTTTTCCAGAACATTAATCTCCTCATTGCTGGCAAAAGATATATACTTTACTAATTAACTTTGTAATTTCTTCTGATAGGAACTTTGAAACAATAGTCACAAAAAGTGATAAAAAAAAACAGTTTAACATGAACATATGCCACTAAGCAAAGAGAATTAGTAACAAGTTTAAAAACATAGCACAACAGAACGATTACTACTCAATCAACAACACAGTACTCAATAGAAACAGAAACGTACAGACAAATAGATCCCATTTACATGCATAGACAAATAACTAACAAACATTAATAAACTGCAGCATTTACACTGCATGAAGAAAAGTACAATTGAAAAACTCTTGAGAAAAAACATAATCTAAAATGGCATATATAAAAATACTAGGAAATGTGATAAGAATTTAACTTATCGAAAATTTACCAACATATCATACTGTGTACCGCCTATAATTCTTTTGAAATAAATTTTGGAAGGTTTGTTAATACTATATGCAGTTTGAATAAGTTCAAAGGCTGATTCTTTTGCTGAAATTCCTTGATAAGGTTATAAATTGATATTTTATTATTCTATTTATTTTATACAATCGGACTAAATAAACTTTCCCGACCATTAATAGTACATTCATTATTATGCATACAAAACTATTTAAATCCAGGTGTGCCCCATTGGTATTCGTATTAGTTTAAAGTTCAAACTGAAGTATGTTCTCTAAGAAGCAAGTTCTTATGGTTTGGTCCTCTTCAGACGGTGTTGTCATTCCTTTATCTGGTCGCTTTGATATATGGATGTCCTTGGAGACGATAAATGTGCTTTTGGCTTTATGGTAGCCGATATATTTATTCCGTACATACCAAAAGGCAACAGCAATCTTAATACAATGTTTTGAAATTTAGTTAGCATAACTATGTGGCTCATTTTGGCACAGCTCCATACTTATATGCCATAGATTCAAATCTGTTTAAAGATCTGGTCAATGAGTCTTTTGTTCATGAAAAACGACAATTTGTTTTACTCATCCAATCGTTCCCGCCTCTTGTGACTCATGGACCAGCCTATGTCAGAGCTTTCTGTCACGATCCGCAGTTCTCCAATTTTTGAGTCCGTCAGCTCTAGGATAATATCTCTCTTCCTTTTGCCTTCTACTTTCGCTAGTCTTCTTATACAGAGTAGTCTGTCTTCTTATTATGCAGCTAAAGTACTTCAGTTTCCCGGAGTATGGACTGATTTGATCTCCTTGCAGTTCATGGCACTTTCAGATTTTTTTCTGTAAATACCATTCCCTTAAATTTGGGTAATTTTATCGGCAATGTGCTATTTTCGCAGTTAACTGTTTTATTAATAGGTCGTCGGTGGCCACAACGGTTTAGGCATTGACACGGCGCTTATCACTGTAAGGTAAAGGTCCCGGGTTCGAATCCAGCGGCCTGCAATCGAACCGGCACCTCTAGGGTTGATATAACCTCTGCTATTGAAAACCCTCGCTTAAAAAAATATTAAAATTTGCCAATCCTCTACACCCAAGAACTAGTGTTCTGATTTCTTGGCTGCAGTCAGCTTCTGGATTAATCTTTGTGCCCAAAAATACAAAGTCTGTCACTGTCTGAGATTTCTCTCTCTCTCTCTCTCTCTCTCTCTCTCTCTCTCTCTCTCTCTCTCTCTCTCCATTTTCCAACAATTAACTAATCAAACTCTTTGTTTTTTTCTTGTCAAAGGATCTCTCTCTCTCTTTCTTCTAGCATTTCGTTCATAATCTAGCGTCATACTAGAAACTTAACTGGCATTATGTAAATAGGCGTCAGTATGCGTACTGTCTAACATTCAATTATTTTAATTCTCCAATCTTTCGTTTCTCTGTGCGTCATATTTTGTGATCATATTTTATTGTTTTCTTGTCGTTGCTTCCACACTAGTTTCCGTTTGTAGTAACAAACCTGCCGTATTATCCATTAATGTTGCTACAGTTGTGTTTTCTGTTAGTGAAACGTCATTGGTATAAAGAAGATATAGGTTTGGTCCTAGCAATCTTCCTTGGAGAACACCAGCTTTTAATTCTAAAAGTTCGCAGTATTCGTCCTCTTCCGTTATTCGGAATAGTCTGTTTGAAAGGTAGGAATTTGAACTATTAGTTTTGGATGTTTTTTTTAGTTCATACATTAATCCTTCATTTTTGACTTTATTAAAAGCTTGAACATGTGGGACAATATACATTTCTCTCCTAAAGTGTTTTCTAATTATTGTACTTGATCTATTATTGTGGGTTTTGTTCTAAAGCCAAATTAATAGTTTGATATGAGACCCGTTTTTTTCGATAAGAGACCTTAATCTTTTGATAATAGTTTCTTGATGTGTTGGCTTGGAAATAGCAATGTTGGCCCGTTTATCTTTTGCTATGGAATCCAACATTGGGGCCTTTCTTGAATTGATGTTTCGTTTTTGTCGTCAGCCACTTCTTTTGGAGTTATAAAATTAATTGATTCTTCTTCCACAGGTTGGTTTTCATCACACAAGGCATTAGATGTTGGTCCATTTGGCTTCAATATTTCTTCTGTATTGTATTTGTCTCCTGCGTCTAATCCACTATTATATTTGGTGTTAGGTTTTTGCAGATAGGTACTATTTTCATCTTTAAGCTTTCCTTTTATAGTTAATGAGTTATCTGATTTGTGTCGGATGTTTATTGACTTTTTTTACTATAGTTCAATTACCCATTAATTAAAACGTGGTAACTAAAATGAAACTTAATGTCTATTGTATTTTGTATACCTACTTGTATTACAAATATTACTAAACTTTAAATTTATATAATTTTACAATTACAATTTCGCCCTTGGCATCGTTTCAAGGAAAATTGTGACTAGCTCATTGCAAAAGGCCCGAGTAAATTTCCCTTGTAATTCAGGTAAATGTTGCTGGGAGTTGCAGAATAGAGACACGGCGAGGCCCGACCACGTTTTACAGCCTTGCAAAACTTGTGCTCATAACGACTGCCGTTTAACCGGCCAACTTTAGAGCCAAGGAAGGTACGACTAACGCTAACAAGGCACAGTTAAAACTGACTTAAAAAAAAAAATTGCGTAAAACAGTACCAGCTAAAACTCTAAATTCTCCTTCATTAATATAAATCGAATATTAATATTAACTGATAATTCTTGTTTCCTAAATTTTATTATTTTCCATTTTCTAATATGCTTTAGAAGTTTTATTACGTATTGTATTAGACCTTTTTATATAGTAATTGTTTTTTAAAATAATTTTTTAATACATTTATTTATTCTTCTGAATCGTAATTTATAATTGTTATTTATTTATATTTGTTTTAAAATGGATAAGTTTATTTTATAATTGCTTGTTTTTAAAAGTGTTGCCTAGCATTTATATGTAGAAAAAGTAATAATACATAGTAAAAAATGTACTGAGGTGCTTTCTAATAGTAAAGCATATAATATATGAAATAAATTTGTTAATATGCTCTTAATAATGAAATTAACTACTGTGCAAAAAAGCAACAAGTATTTACATTGGACCCATGTGTCTAATAATAATTGAGTGGTCATTTTCCAGAATGTTCGTTTACGAGTATGAGATTACAACTAATATATTAAATAACTCAATTTATATTATAAGGAAAAATAAATTAATGAAAAATAATAGAAGGTTGAAGTAGGACTACTAAAAAATGTACGGTGCGTCTTGGCCCGGATGTAGGTTAGTATGTAACAAGTACAAACAAAAAGGAATATCAAGTACTTCACCTCAGTAACTGCGTGGCTGGTATGTAAATAAGGAAGAAGGTATTTAAAAGTGTGTGAAAGTGTTAATGGTTTTCGATTTAGGAACTGATTTCGTTGGGATCTGGAATGACCTAGTTTTTGGTAGCCCCTGGAGCCCAATTTATTACAGATGGACGAAAAAGACCGAGATCTGACCCCAGACTTCCAACTCGATACGCCAGACCTGCCAGTAATTTATTTTAAATTGCATAAAACCTGTAATTGCTGGTGATCTGCAAGAAGTGATATGATCAACTGTGTACACATGTGTATGTATGTAAGGCGATGCAGATGGCTGCTTGAGTTATTAATAGTTCTCTTTATATTTGAGGAAGGAGTTGGCCTTAAATCTTTAGATGGGCGTAGGTTCATTTGCAGAAAGTTCCCATGCTGTATGGTTCCTCAGGTAGCACTCCAAGGTGGGTCATTGATGTTCTGGTGTGGCATTGGAGGTCCGCAGCGAATGTGTTGTTGTTTGAGGAAGATCTCTAAGCTCACAATGGTACAAAAAAGTTTCATCAAAAAAGATGTAGTGGCATTTGGCTGCACATCGGTGAGACCTTCTTGTTATTATATTGCTGATTATCGTATTATCTGATTCATGCCAGAGGTGGAAATACTCGATATTACAAATGACAAAAAAGTTTATCTATTTTGTTTTGTGTGTTTCGCATTTTGTGTTTTTATTTCTTTATTCATTAATTGTTTTGTAGAATTACATAATATTCATTTTCTTTTTAAATATTTTACTTTTCAACCAAACATATTTTTGGTTTCCAAAATATGAACAAATCTAATATGTTAACATTTAAGAGTGGTGCGTTAATTTTGTCCATCAGTGTATGTGAAAATACTCTCAGTTTGTTTAGTTATTTTCTTAGTACGTTCGACCAAGTGTCTTCTTGACCTCGAAAGCCTTATATAAACGTGTCAATAACGCTTTTGTGCTCGAGGACACTTGGCCAAACGTATCAACAAAAAACACACATAGTTATGTGTATTTTCACATAAAAAACAAAAGTATCATCTATTACGAATAGAGAAATCAGCAACGAAAATTTATGAGCAAATACATTAACATCTATTGAAAAAACTCATCGAGCCTAAAACCCTAAAGAGAACAAAAGTTAAAATATCTCGTTTAAAATGGGCTTTTGCTTTGTAAAAATCAATCTGTCCTTTCAGAAAAGTATATACGGGGTTTCACGTGCGGAAAAAATGTATCCCATTAGAGATTTCACAATCTCCCTGGAGTGTAAAAGTTTTATCGCTGTACTTTAAACTAGCGTTTCACTACGGCTTCCCTTTCGAATTTGTTGAACTACAAAAACGCAATATTTCAACGTAATACGATTGGACAAAAGTGTGTAATGTATCAGTTTTTAGTCCAAATCAGGAAGATTGCATGATATTCGTGTCTTTAATATTACTTATTAATTTTTTTTTATAAATGGTAATCGTGCGTTAAAGTAAAAAACAAAATAAGTGTTTATAATTTAGACACGGTGTGAGTTTTAGATAAATGAAGAGATTGGAAATGCCGAGTAGACAAACCTGTGTGTTATGAATTTAAGTAGCTTGTAGAGCTAACAAAACTAATTTATTATACGAGTAACTTGTTATATATTGGTCGTCCTTTATTTAGCCCGGCTGATACTCTTGAACCAATGACGCTGTTAATTAATTTAACGTTTAATGTTTTTTTATTATATTTTCAAAGTTTAACCTTTTTTTTGGAAAAAGGCCACTTTAAGTTCAAAATTTCAATTACGACCCTATACATCCTGACACATCATTTTAAAGGATTTTTTACGCTAAAGCCAATGGTGCAATCGCATTTTAAATTGGTCAAAAAAACAAAGTTATGGGAAAAAGTTTGAAAAAATAGTCATTTGGTTTGCTTAATCACATTTCATTTTCCAACTGCCTGCCTTGCGTAAAGATGCAATGATTGCTCTTTTTAACTTCACCGGTCCTCAGAGCGATAGAGTCAGGGGAGATGGATTGACAAGCATTTTCTATCGTTTGCAACAGTTCTTCAATTGAGGTCGCTCGGTTGTGATTGGCGTAGACACTGTTTTTTAAATGGCCCCACATAAAGCAGCGGAGCGGAGTTAAACCGGGTGGCCAGAGGAAATCAGACATCACCTCCACAAGATGCCATTTTTTCAAATAAGTCATTGAGCAATTGCAATATTTTGCTGCAGGTATCAGGTATAATTTTTAACTCTCTTGTGTATACCGGTTCTGACGTAAACTTATTAAGCATCTCTGCGTATTATGGGGGCTTGAGACACCTCCTCTGTGCCGATCTGTGGATGTGCGAGGTTTAGGTGGTAATGTAGTCCGTACTAAAGGCGCTCTTATTTGTGACGTTTTCATCGACGACGACCCCTCAAAACGATTTGACACCATTATTTTATTTTTGATGATGTGGCTATGATTATCGACGTTATAGTTGGTCGCGTATTCCTTAAGAATACGAAAATTTTAATCAGCCAAATTAAAATAATTCATATTCGAGATGCCTCAGAGGAACCACATTCCTGGTCCCTCCAAGGTGAAGAAGGGGTTGAAAAAATGAAAGCTAAGAAGCTCCTAGCCGCACCGGAATCGGTCCTAAAAAGCAGAAAACGTTGGGATGCCACGAAAGCTGCCAGAGACAAAAACATTTTTAATAATAGAAATTAAAAATGATGGGCTGAGTGTGGAGTTCGACCCTTAAAATAAAAAATTAAAAAAATTGGACCATATCAATTTGTGCGACAGATTGGAAACAACAGATACGAGCTGGAGAAGATCAGTGGAATAGGGGACCAGGGAAAACTACTTCCAGTACAGACTACATAAAACGTAGGTCACATCGGGAAGGCGAGCACTGCACGATGACGAGGACGACTCAACCAGCGCGTTACAGCAGCCTATTCGAGGGCGAATGACATCTCCAGGATGGCGGAGTTGTAGGATCGACGCTTTCAACCATTGTTTTGCCCCCTGCGGGATAAGTCAACTAAAGAAACAGCTGACAGAGGGAGGCTACTACTTTTAAGTGTTGAATACCCGTGCGTCGTGTCGGCTTAATACCGCGTTGTCCTTGTTGTGTTTTTTGTTGTTTTTATTTTTTTTTAATAATGAAACGTGTTTTTGGTTGGAAGTGGTTTCGAATACTCTACACTCATCCCTCATCACACACACACACACACACACACACACACACACACACACACACACACACACACACACACANTATATTATATATTACTGTAACTGAAAGTGTTAATATTAAAATAAATAAATGTAAATATACAAATGAGACGAATAATTAAATGAACAAACGGATTAATTAAAAACCATATAGTCATATGATACTTTCAACGTTTTTATACTAAATTGTATTAAAAATATTATTGATTTAACGTGTTGAAAACGTTCAGAACAGTCTATATCTATGAGTTTATTCTGATCAATGTCCACTTCATGCCTTGCAGTGAGCCTAAATAATTGAATTGGTTTTATTTTTGGCCACTCGTTATTAGTTGTTGAATATTTTGATCTACAGGGCTTTTGGACTGGCAGGAGCCCATCGATTCTTTATGATGTTTGGGGCGTGTTCTGTTAAAACATGGGGTAGTGTTGCGGATGGCTGAAAGTGTTCCTTCTTCCCGTCCTGCAACTTGGAGAAAAATTTTTATCTCTCCTTTCCATTCGTATTAACTGGCCAAACAATTTCCGATTTTTCAAGACTTTTGTGAAAAGCTTTTTTTTAAATGATTTTGGAAGCTTGTATATCAATTATATACTGCATACTGTAAACTCAGGTCATTCGATGCTAGGAAGGCCAATTTGTCGGATTCTTCATTCCCTTTTATTCTTCAATGACCATTTACTCAACCTAGCTGTACTATAACCTTCAATTTGACTAGAGTTTGAATGAATTTCAATATTTTTTCAAGCAATGAACTATCATTATCGTAATTAATTATCGTTTTCATGGAAAGTCGACATGAATCTCCGTTGTTCTACTACTTACGACCAATTGACTCCTCAGATCGACCAAACGTTTTGCCTGGGATAGGCGTCAAAAAGGGAAAACTGAAAAAAAGACAAAAAGGCTTATATTTCACAGCAGAAGCCTTCAAGACGTCCAAGAATAGTAGAAGAGAAAAAACGCATAAGAAATCAGTGAGTAGAAGAATTTAAAAACGCACAGTAAGTGAGAGGAAAAGGGTAAAAGAAAGTCATAATAGGTTGTCAGAGATCGGGAGAGAAAAATGCGATCTCCTCACAAACAAGATAAAAAATCGAGAAGTATGAGTAACGATCGAAGAGTGAAAGGCAAATCCAGGTATGGCAAAGATAACTAGAAGTCACAATTTAAATATTCTTACTCTAATTCAAATAAGTTTTCAGAAACAAATGAAAAATAAAACCGTGGGAAAATATGACAAATTTCAATTAATTAATCTTTTTATGTAAAGTTTTGGTTGAAATGAAAAAGGTAGTGCCACGAGCGGGATTTTTCATTTCAACCAAAACCTTACATAAAAAGATTAATTAATTGAGTAATTTGGTCAATAGACCACTAAATATAATGGACTTAATATGATAAATATTCTGACAGAAAATCAAAAGGTGATGAGAGAGGTAAATATTTAAAAAGAAGCCATGCCCGTGAAAGGAGGAGATTAAGAACCCCTTGAACGTGAAGGACTTCGGATGGAAGATCAAGCTCAAGGAGACCACCAAAAACAAAATTTTCGATGAGGAGGAAAAAATCAAAAAGCCTTTCATTAAAACCAAGAGATAGAAATTTGTCGATTGACAGATTGAAAAAGTCAAACATATACATATTACATATTATTAATATAGTAAGAACAAATCAGTCAGTCGTTATACACTGATGTTAACCATGTTTAAGCGACTAATCCACTCATTTTTTAAAGCAACTTTTATGTACTTACAGAACACTGCCATTTAAAGAAGTTGTGTATAAGGTGGTCATATGAACAAACCTATCTGCAGACTCTTTAGGCGAAATATGGTAATGAGAGAAAAATAATTCTTTCATATGTGTCATAGCCAACCAACTTTTTGGTACTGACAATTAGTGCTCTTTTGGGCTTTACAAAAATGAGTGATTTATAGGAGACACTGTGAATATATAGAATCTAGAGGGACAATAAATGACAGCTGTGTCAGGGCTTCAGTCAACCGAGATTAAATCAATTCCTCTTATCGAATGTACAAATGTATTCATGCGACAGGATTACAATGGTAATAAAAGTGTAAAGGGTAAAAATGAATTGAATTTTTCTTTCGTTTGAAGAGACCGTTGAATTGATGCAAGGATAATTAAAAACAGCGGGTAAAATTTGTTGAATTCGTATCCCATTCACTTGGCGCATACTAGATATTTATTGTGGGCCGGGAATCGATATCAGATGGCGAATTCAGTGAGTTACTACGTCAAATTTGTCCCGTTACGGTGAAACATAAATACAAACAATAGAGGTGATACAACTCTGGTAGCTCCGCCGTCTCTCATGGGGACGTTTAGATAAATTTCTCTATGGGAGCGGGTGTGGGTGCGAGTATCAATTTTATTGTCCAACTTCCCCACCGCATATGCCGTAAATAGCGTTGGCAGGGACCACGATTCGTATTATGTAGGTCAAGGAATATCCATCGGTGACTCCCATCCTTACGATCGGATGGTATTGAGGCGATTTGGAAATCATTACACTTCACACCGTATGAATTACCAAACTTGGCATTCTTAAAGTTTTACTGAATTTTTATTAAGATACAAAGTGTGCAAAAATTTTTTAGATTATTTATTGGGTTGTCCGGAAAATAATGCAGGATTTTAAGTTTTCATTAAAAAAAATCTATATAAAATATTCTGTTTACGTTTACAGGATTACTCATTTGTATGNTCTAAAAATTCTGAATTCTACTCAGACGGAATTAATAAGTTACCAACACGTTGGGAGAAATGTATTGAGAGTATGGGAAATTATTTTGATTAAAGAATATTGCTTTAAAGTAACTAGTTTCTTTTTTTTTGTTTAATACCAAAATCCTGCATTATTTTCCGGACAACCCAATAGTTCATATTTAGTTTATTTAGAAATTAGTTTAGAATTGGAAAGAATGACTAACTACGATTTATTTAATGTAATTTTATTGAATTTTTATTGCATAAAACATAGGAATTAGATCAATTAAAAAAACATAAAAACGCTAGTCAAGTTTATTATAACTTTGGAGGAGTTATACCTCTTTTACAAGGGTTGGAAACTATCATTAATAATTCAAAATGTTAACAAATAATTAACATTTAAATACAAAACAGAAACTGATGGTTTCAAGCATCGTGAATTTTCCAGTTGATATTGGAACGAGATTGAGACACCCTCCTATTCTATATCGTAATTATAACCTCCAGCTGGTTATTATATTCCGAAAAGTATATTTGCCATTAGACTAATAATAATGATTATTCGAAAATCGTGAGATGCGGTCTGGTGTGATGTAGGTTTCCTGAAAAACATTTTCTTTATCGTACCAACGTTTCAATTTTCACTGAGATCATCTTCAGGGCCTGGGATTTACAAACATTGTTTAAATTTAACAAATACATGTATTTGTTTTTTTTCCACATCCTACATTTATTTGTTAAATTTAAACAATGTTTGTATCTCACGATTTCTGAATAATCATCGACTAACGGTCACTAATAACCGCACACTAATAATAATAATTCATTCATTCAATTGTTATTAATGCTCCTTTGAAACATTTAAATGTAGAACTTTTATTTTTAAGTCTTAAATTCCTTCTGACAGTACAACAGCAAATGACGAATTGCGACTGACAGATTAAACAAACCAGGGAGAGTAAGTGGTCGAAATTGATTATTAGACCTGTCTACAAAAACAAAATTTACGTTGTTGAAATGCTCGCCTTAATGGAATCATCAACAACAACTAAAACATTGTCAACAGCGTTGAACTCAAAAACAACTCGCCTAACACAACAAAAGCATAAACTTTCACCACTGACACCAAACTCCCAATTTGTTCACTCAATTATCTAATGAAAGACCAGTACCACTAAGCAATAAAAAATACAAGTTACAAACATTAAAAAAACTACCATACCAAAAAACGGTTGCATTATAATTAAACTATTTTTATTAAGAATTAAAAATGAAAAAACAGAGATTCTAGAACATCTTGCAGGAAGAAACTATCTCAGTGGAACATAAGGACATACCTAGGGATATATAAGTAAAAATGACTAACTTAATTAATTAATTACTACAAAACCATTGCGCAATAAGGGCAAAACATTAAAAGAATTGTCATAAAATCTGAAGATAAAAGTATATACCAAAATGTAAATCTCCAAACTAAATAACTACATAACGGGCTTGTTTACTTTCTCCAATTTATCTAACATTTTAACACAAACAAAGACAAAGAAACATGAATAGTGATTTAAAGTTTAAACATTATTAACATCGTTACCATCCTTCCTGCGTTGGTCTGTCAGACGCTATCAGGATTACGCAATCTTGAAGTGTGTTTTGCAGTAATTGTGATTACTGTGATGTCGAATCTTTTCCAAGTTCGTGAAAGGTGTGGTGTGAGTGTCGGCGCTATTTTTCTTTGTTGGTGCCTTTGGTGATTTATGTCTGCTTTTATTCCCACTATTCCGGTCAGTCTTACAACGGAACGACCAGGTTGTTGGGACTTCGTGGCAACACGACAAATTAAAAAAAATACAAAAATAAAAATATTGAAAACAGAATATTTCAACATTCAAAGAAATTTTTGTTCGTCGGTATATTTTTTTTAAAATTAGTTTTATATTTGATTGCTATAAGTCATGTGAACTGTTCCTAATTTGTGAGTTTATGAAGTTTTTTAGTCTTAAATGTATTATGTTTGTATTTTTCCCACTTATTTGAAAACACATGCATGAATGACAACGTTCCGTGCCAAAGGATCGAATCGCCCTTTTTTTAATTAGGGGTGGTGTTTGATGGGTTATCGTTGGGTAAACGGACAAAGTTTAACTACAAATAAGAGAGGAAGATTAAAGTCGATAAGTGGGCTAAGGCGTGGGTATTAACGTTGAACCTGTTACCTTGTAAACCAACAACTCCGATGACATGCCACGTCCTATCTTAATCCAGGGTAAAACCAACATCTTACGTCCATCTACCACAGCTCCGGGTTTCGGAAAGTGAGTTACACAAGCGAGCGACTCATTCAATTTATATGGCGTTTGAAATTAATCGGTTTTTGCGTCTGGTTATTTTACAAATAGCTTGGAAGGAAAGGATTAATTTTAAAAATAAATTCGAATTTTAAATTGACCGGTATATGAGGTCTCTTTTACTGTAAATTCATTCAAAATTTAATAATATTAACACACCTCGTACAAATTCCAATTTAAAATTATCTTATGAGTCTGATTAAAAATAGTTTTAAATGTCAAGGTTTTGCGCAAAATGTATCCTATTTTCCATTTCTTCACTTCTTAGTAATATCTCCGGTTTTCTCTATTTGCTATTAGTTCGTTGGTTCCAATTTAAAATTGGGACCGTACAGAATAGAGGAATAATTTACTACGACAGCAGAAAGCGCTTTTAATCCGCTTTGACATAGTTCATATTTCCTACTGGCTTTAACTTTGCAAACTACCTTGTTATTTAAATATATACAAAATTAAAGTTATCGTGTCAAAAAATTAACTGAAAGTAAATTGATAAGAGAGCTACTGATTTACTATTGTTAAATTCTCTAAAACTTTTAGGCAATTAGCATAAAAAACACGTAAGCAGAAACATTCGTAATAATTATCTATATTAGAAATGTGTGGTTATTAGTGACCGTTAGTCGATGATTATTCAGAAATCGTGAGATGCGGCCTGGTGTGATGTAGGATGATTCAGTCTGAAGATGATCTCAATAAAGATTGAAACGTTGGCACGATAAAGAAAATGTTTTTCTGAAACCTACATCACACCAGAAGGCATCTCACGATTTCTGAATAATTATCTATATTTACAAACAAACTTAATATGATTTTTCTTCTATGCTACTAGTGATCAGTTGATCGACCATCAAAATTAATCAAACGTAGAAAAACAGAGATAAGGCTAATTTGAAAGATAAAGCTCACCTTACTATACGCAATCTCAGTATGGTGAAATGGATGAAAAAGAAAATCCATTGTAACCGGCCGAGCTTTCAACCTATTTTTCAGTCAACACCGGTGTATATATTAATCACAAATTATGATACATATTAGTACAGCTACACAAAATATAACTATATAGATATCTCAAAACAATCTTAAACATTCAAATTATTTTGTTAATTAACATTGTTGGTTAAATGTGTTATCATCTAGATCGTTTGGTTTTTAAATTATTTAACAGTTATTTTTAAGCCATATATTTCAATCTCTACGCATTCCCCTCTTCAAAAGTGTTGTTTGAACTAAATAAAAGCCCAGTAGAAGTACTAGTACGATAACTTAAGGGAAGCAAGGATAATTAACGGATCAATTATTCCGAAGATCTGCTCACGTAACTTCGAAACTCGCCTATATCAAGGAAAAAGATTAGCATACATGACGAACCCTTCACTGCAGGGAAAGTTCCCTGTCTGTCAACGTTGAAGAAGTTGTCGCTCCCGGGCGTAAACCCAGATTAGGGCCTTGTCCTAACTTAAGTTAAAAACCACTCCGCAGGATTCGAAGCAAATAAAAAAGCTTGTAAGATACTTGGACAGCTGTCAACTACATTTTTTTAGCTTGAAGATTACAACCGATGAAATGGAAGTGAAAATGTCATTATAGAATTACCATCATTAAAATTGTTATTTTTCACAATTTTAACATAATTAATTTTTTTTTAAATACGTGTATGGATGTCATTATGTTAAAAAACCCTGATGCAGAAAATAAAATACGTCTATCTAAACGTTTGCAGTTCAAGGAGGAATGAAACGTTTGACTCGGCAATGAGATCGATCATGCATGAAATATCAAATCATTTAATACTTGAATGTTGACCCGAACTTGACCTTCAAACCAATTTTGTTTCACATTATCATTTATCTAATTGATATTTTCCTGGATTTCACGGAATGTAGGAAAAATACCATTTCCAGCACAATGTCACTTTAATTATTTCATAATGAATGAAAGTGATTATTCAGAAATCGTGAAATGCGGTCTGGTGTGACGTAGGTTTCAGAAAAACAATTTCTTTATCGAGCCAACGTTTCGATCTTTATTGAGCCGTGAAGATGATCTCAATAAAGATCGAAACGTTGGCACGATAAAGAAAATGTTTTTCTGAAACCTATATCACACCAGACCGAATCTAACGATTTCTGAATAATCATCGACTAACGGTTACTAATCACCACACATTTCTAAATAAATGAAAGATTTCTTGTACTTTTTAAAATCAAACTACTGTACAAATCTAAAAATAGGCAACGATGTTTATTAGCTTTTCATTCATTAATACCCAAAACTTATGCCAAATCTAGCGTATTTTGAATCAAAACACTAATCAACCGCTTTCTGCGAATGACAGATTGGCTTACATAAAATATTAATAGGAACGGTTACTAAGGGAAATAAAGGAAAATACTACTTAATAACTGAAAATAATAAACAAAATGCAATTTAAGGCCTGCAAAATAATTAAAAATCTCCGTAAATTTAATTTAATTCAATTTAAAATATCGGCTAAAGTACAGTTTAACCAGGGTCGGGTGAGACCCATTATGAAAACGGTAGATCGATCGAGGATATACTGCGCTTGATTTGGCTGCAGCGGAAGGACCACAGTTATCCATCCGTGAATTGAGGGAATGGTGAGACCAAGATTGGGCGATTTTACGCGGTCCTTAAGAACCGAAGGGGTGTCTATGGTTGTACGTCACTCCGCTGACTGGAGCTAGGTAAAATCTACACGGAAACGGAGGGATTTATGTAAGTAAAAGTAAGGTACATAATCGAGAAAAGATGTCGGCACTGCCATAAACCCATCGAATCCATCAAGCACTTGTCTTGCAGCCACAGAGTACCTAGACGACATAACACTGTAGCCAGTACAATTACGTTTTTGTCGAACGTAGTAACGCATCTCTGGCTGTAACTTTCAGATTTGTCCTTTGTAATAAAGACGTCGCTTTTAACCGAGGCGAGAAAGGATTGGTAAACGACGTGGCAAAAACTGGAATACTGGGTTAGTGCTGCACGTGCAGGGTTGCCAAGAGAGGGAAGGGACTTGACCTTTAATGAAGGGCGAGGCAATAGCAACGAGCTGACGTGACCCGGCCGAAACAACAAGAAACCGCATTAAATTTTATAAGGGCCAACAGCTGAAAGAGGGAGCACGTATAATGGACTCGACCGCAAGACTCGTATCTCACATGTTCAAACGTTTGCTTCATATCTTTTTGCACTTTCATATAGAGGTATGTTCCATATTGTTCATGGGCTTCTACCTTTTATAGTTTTTCTAACTCGTACATTGACAAAAATAACATACTGCTGCCAACTCTGAATCTGATTTCCGACAACAAACCCACAGATGCCACGGCTAGCTTTCTTAAAAGTTTTATTTATCTGGTATGATGTTTATGGTAACTTTATGGCAGGTATTATGCAACATCATTCAATTGTTAGTCTGGTTTAATATTAAATTACTTTTAAAAACTTTTTTTTTGCCACTTTCTGCGTTATTATTTTTCTTGGATGTTCGTACATGTGGTTTGAGTGATTTTTTTATAAACTTTTCCAACTGCTTCCGTTTTTAAGTTTTATACGACAAAAGTTTAAAATATAAGGAACAGGTGATTACTCGGGGACTACAGTTTGTAACAACTTGGAAACAATAAGCGTTTTTAAATTGTGAGTATATTTTTCATTAATTAAGGTTTTTGCTAGAAAACTATAACTGTTATTAGATTCACTAATTTCGTGGTCCGCTTGACCAATTAATGTATTACAATTAATTAAGGTTTTTAATTGAGATAAAAAAGTCAATGGCACGAGCGGGGAGGTGTCCGGGTGTATTCAGGTCACGATAGCTCAAGCGGTAGAGCAGCGGCGTATCAAGCCGAAGATCGTGGGTTCGAATCCCGCTGGTGCCATTGACTTTTTTTATCTCAACTAAAAACCTTAATTAATTGTAACTGTTATTAGATGAAACTCCTTCTCAGTGGAGACTGTATCTAGTGTAGTTTGAATTTGAACTGTGGGAACTGGTGTCAATATATGATCTACGTATTTTGTGAGGAAGGGTAATATGAAAGGAAGTCGTGATATAACTGTGTTTAATAGATGTGTAATAATTATATCTACCCATGGCTATATCGAATATTCCTTTATAAAAATGATTGTTATATGTAAAATACCCGTTAATACAGCAGTGATTGCAGTGTCAAGCCATTGTTATGAACGTGTTTTTGATAGATTTGTGCGTGATGTTATGTTGGGACATTTATGTTTAATAATGTTCAGTGAAGTGTGTGAATGTTGGTGAACAATGATAAAACATCTAGGGATATTAGACAGTAGTGTGAGGGGATGTGAATACTATTAATTTTGTTAATGAAATGAAATGAATCTTTTACGTTATAATGTATACGTGTTGTCTGTGATGCTGTTGAGTATATTGGTTAGGTATTTTGTCCTGTTGTATGTAGGTGAATTGGCAAGTGAAATTATTGGCCTTAGAGGGTGTTCAGGTCTATATGTTTTGATAGATCCGTATAGTTTCGGGGGCGTTGGAAAATATAAATATATAAAGATATACAACCATATCCTACATAACAATCACTACCCTAAACACATAATCAACGGAATAATCAACAACCTCAACTCAACACTAACACCATCTGCTATCACTAATAATACTACATATCGATGCTATCACATAAACTAACACATTTCTCTCGTCCGATAACTTTAAAATAGCTTTCAAAAACTATAAAACAATTCACACACTTCTTTACAAATATAACGATCCCACACCAATAGAAAACAAATCTGACGTAATCTATAAAATCAATTGTTTAAACTGTCCGGCAACTTACATCGGTCTTTCATCCCAATATCTGGATAAGAGAGTAAAGCAACGTATCTATGACTGCAAAAAACCCAATCAAAATCCTACAGCACTGGCTGCCCACTATTTTGAACACCCTACACAATTTCGACTTCAATAATCGAAAAATATTACACGCAGAACAAAACATAAACGTAACTTTTTAGAAATGGTTTACATCAACACAAATAAGCAGAGCCTTACAGGACAGACACATGTAAACTCAGTCGCGGCTTTGCTAATATCATTAATCAAATTCAATGTTAATAACGTACATATATCATCATAACATACACAAGTAAAACAATCCTCGCATGAAGTAATTATATTACATAATGCAATTCGTCAATAATTTCGCTTTCCTTTCGCTAATTATCCCCTTCTACATAATCCTGAAAGGATAATCAAGCCAAACCATTACCCATTCTTTCCCATTGTCGGCTCCTTTCACCTCAAAGAAGGCGGCTTCTCATAAAAAAAAGGTTGTACCCCAACTTCCTTCCCCACCCCTTCGAAATTCAACGTATATAAGCATAAAACATCAATATTTCACTGGCACTCTCCCTTGCTACCCAATAATGATGCATTTCCACAGAAAACAAATAATTTGATTTAGTCTCAAATTTCTAGCATTGTATAAATTAACTTTTTTTCACATCCTACAGGTATTTGTTCAATTTAAACACTGTTTACAAATCCCAGGCCTTGAAGATGATCTCAATAATGGTCGAAACGTTAGCTTGATAAAGAAAATGTTTTTCTAAACCCTGCATCACACCAGACCGCATCTCACGATTTCCAAATAATCAGCTGCTCAACTAGTTAATAGTAATCATTGTAGATTTATTTGTTTAATCAAACATTCATATTTTGCAACCTATAAACCTCAGCCCTGATTCTGCATAGTAAACAATTATTTGTTTCTTTAAATTTACATGTATATATTTTTTGATATTATGTAAATCTAAAAGTTTTTATTATTATTATCACTACATCAGATACTTATTTGTCCGTTTGTGAGAGTTAATAATTTTATACCAGTTGCTATTATTGTAATTTTTAATGAAAGTAATAATACAATATGTTCATTTTAACAAAATATGGTAGCAACTGAAATAGAGAAATGTACGTCCTACATTGTACCACACAGGTTCTACAGATGTTTGCTGTTCGTACGGAAGCGCGTAATTTACAGGTGCGTTTTTCATTTAATCGTTTAAGTCCTAATGACAAATTTAATTAAAATGTTGGCAAATAATCCCTAATTTTCTACTGTGAAAACTGGCCATATAGTCAACACGTTCTATATTTGTGCACGTGCCTGCACAATCTTTCTCCCAAGTGCATTCGAAAATGCATTTTTTGTATGTAAATACACATATATTATGTAATATCTTTATTTACTCTTTTGTTCATTCAAAAGGTTTTAATACTTTTCATATGTATATATCATTAAATATACAGAAATTGAACCAATTTGTAAAATTTATATTAAAAAAACCTCATTCCACGCCTTCATCGTATTGTCCATTCTGGAATAAGCAGCTGTACAAAATTTATCTTGTCGCCTCCATGGGATCCTAAACTGAAACACGAAACTAACTCGACTTGCAGCGCTCTCCAGGTCGCCATCTATCCAAGTTACGTCGCAACCAAGTCGAAAATGGATCGAAATGATGATGACCCGTGAGTGGTTGTCTACTTGCTTTCACAGTATGTAGAGTTGTGACAAAAGTTACGTCGCAGTGGCATCGACCACGAGTCGACCCGTGTATGGAGAGCCTAATACAGAAATCTTCGCGTCGTTTTATTTGTAAAAGAAATCTTTGTAAAGATTTTGGATATAATGTTATTAGATAAGTAGAGTATATATTATGTAATTGACTTCACTTCTTAGGTTATCCCTGTGAGTAATGGTAAAGAATGACAAACTCAAGCAGAATATTTTTGGTTGGGTGGAATTAAGCTAACATAAACGTTTACTGTATTGTAATTAGAATTTCGGTTTCCATATTTAAAATTTTGTCCTTCTGATATCAAAAGAAGCGTTTTTTTACTTGGCTGTCATTTCGTTCTCAACTTTTGTAACTCAACTTTTTGTATCTGATTTAAAATGACTTTTTATTTACCTTTTATGACAATTATTGCGCAGAATTTGATATTAAACGATAAAAAAAGGTTCCTCACAAGTGCGATGTAAACAGATAAAGCGGCCAAAAGCCTTTTTTATAAATATGAATTAAAATAACTATAAAGTATTATCAGTATGATGCAGCTACTATTTAATAAGTGTTAAAGAAATCCTTTGACTAAATGTGTGGTGATTAGTGACCGTTAGTCGATGATTATTCGGAAATCGTGAGATGCGGTGTGATGTAGGTTTTATAAAAACATTTTCTTTAAAGTGCCAACCTTTCGATCTTTATTGAGATCATCTGCAGAGCCTGCGATTTACAATCATTGTTTAAATTTAAAAAATACATGTAGGATGTGAAAAAAAGTGAATTTATACAATGCAAAAAATATATTTTTTTTTTGCATTGTATAAATTCACTTTTTTCCACATCCTACATGTATTTGTTGATTGAAACAATGTTTGTAAATCCCAGGCCCTGAAGATGATCTCAATAAAGATCGAAACGTTGGCACGATAAAGAAAATGTTTTTCTGAAACCTACATCAGACCAGACCACATCTCACGATTTCCGAATAACCTTTGACTAAAATTAGCACTTCTTGAATAAAAGTGTATGTTTTAGTTAACATTCTCATTCATTTACTGTGGAAAGGGAAACCTTATATAATAAAGGCCGACTTCATGCTTAACTGAGTTGTTGAGAACCTGTTTAACGCCAGGTCCTTTGAACAGTGACTTCCATAATAATTGAACAATTGTTCTATTTCAACTGTACTGGATAAAACTTTTTCCTCCCTCCATTAACCCTGGCGAGAGAGCGTTTATTTGTTGCTTCGTTGTCTGTCGATAAATATCATCTTACCTTACCCAGAATAAAAATTAACACTTAATACTGTTTTTCATGCAACATCAAAAACGTTTTAATTTTTTCGTTCTTATATCTACTTTGATTTACTAACAAATAGAACAAATAAAAATGAGGACTATTCGTATGCATACATAATACATTAATTTTTGCAAGGAAGGATGAGATATGTTGTTGTTGGAACAATGGTCTTTTTATTGATTAATGGACCTTGCATGATGAATGGTCTTGCAAATATCAAATGTAATACACTTTGTCAACTCTAGTTCGTTCATTACAGTCCTTTGAGGCCACCCTGACAGGGGGTAAATTTATTATGAGGAAAAACTCTTGTCCGCATAGCAATCACCGGCCTAAATACAAATTGTTTCATACTTACATCTGTTAGAAAAACGACAAAAGTGAAGTCCTTGAGAACAACTAACTGGTTCGACCTATCGGTAGCACGCTCGGGTATTTGATCTGCTATTGATACTCTCCAGGGCCAGTCCATTATCTCAGAGCCTTAATCAAATCTAACTGCAAATAGTTGTAAGTGGTTCTTCTTCTCCCCCTTTACGTTTGTATAGAAAACAACAGTAGAAAATACTGGTAGGTATATCACAAACAAAACGAAGTAAATAGCAGTTTAATTGTATTAATTTTTAACATTAAATGGCATACGCTAAGAAAAACTCCGAAATTCGCTTAAGTTGATAATAATCTAAATATATTTAGTTTAAAAGTTTGTGTTTTTACAGTCTATTTTGTCATAAATATAAACATGTAGATTTTTTGATTTTGAAATATATTTAGATTCGCTGCAGTTGATCCCTTTGACGATACTGGCGTTTCTCTTTTATTTGCCTGGTGAATACGTTTTCCTGTTCTTTTGTTTTAACGACTGAATAGCCTTTTTTGTCTACACGATCTAAATAAACAGTAACATGATTCAATTTTTGGCATATTGTGTATTGTATCGTATAAATACGACCGTTGAATGTTACACAGATTACCAATGGAAAACTTATTTCAGTCTATTCTAACCTTTTCACGTAAGTTTGATGAAAACTGATTATCATTCTGCATCCAAAGGTCCTTGACACAGAAAACTGCGAAGACAAATAACCAAGCCCAGCGCTTTCCCTTTACAACTTTTACTGCTGACCGAAAACTACATAAAAGAACTAGTTCGTAATTTCTACAGAATTCACTGAAATTTGGATTGAGCCGAATTATCGGGTTGTCCGGAAAATAATGCAGGATTTTAAGTTTTCATTAAAAAAAATCTATATAAAATATTCTGTTTACGTTTACAGGATTACTCATTTGTATGAATGTCAACACTTATTAATCCTCTTCCAAATGATATTGTTTGTTTACCTCTGTAGCATTCCGCTACTTNTGTCAACAGTTTAACCATTTCTGGACTCTCCAATATATTTGTCTAAAATCAGTGATTGAAATTTAAACAAACAAATATTTTATTATTGTCAACAGTTTAACCATTTCTGGACTCTCCAATATATTTGTCTAAAATCAGTGATTGAAATTTAAACAAACAAATATTTTATTATTGTCAACAGTTTAACCATTTCTGGACTCTCCAATATATTTGTCTAAAATCAGTGATTGAAATTTAAACAAACAAATATTTTATTATTGTCAACAGTTTAACCATTTCTGGACTCTCCAATATATTTGTCTAAAATCAGTGATTGAAATTTAAACAAACAAATATTTTATTATTGTCAACAGTTTAACCATTTCTGGACTCTCCAATATATTTGTCTAAAATCAGTGATTGAAATTTAAACAAACAAATATTTTATTATTGTCAACAGTTTAACCATTTCTGGACTCTCCAATATATTTGTCTAAAATCAGTGATTGAAATTTAAACAAACAAATATTTTATTATTGTCAACAGTTTAACCATTTCTGGACTCTCCAATATATTTGTCTAAAATCAGTGATTGAAATTTAAACAAACAAATATTTTATTATTGTCAACAGTTTAACCATTTCTGGACTCTCCAATATATTTGTCTAAAATCAGTGATTGAAATTTAAACAAACAAATATTTTATTATTGCCAACAGTTTAACCATTTCTGGACTCTCCAATATATTTGTCTAAAATCAGTGATTGAAATTTAAACAAACAAATGTTTCATTATCTGGTTTTTATGCTACTAAGGCTAATTTATTGTTCATGCTTCATTTATAAAACAAATTCAATTGAATTGGTCAGTCAAGGAAACAAATACATTATATGAAGTTTAACTAGAAAGCAAATTGTGAAATCTTTTTTGTAGTTCCTGATTTAAATCTTTTAGTATGTACGTTTTCCAAGTTAAATTTTACTTTCACAAATTAAAGAATGCGCTGTCCAGGTAAGATGAAATCAACAGGATGCTGTAATAATAAATTATTTCATTTCGGCCATTGTTCATAACATGGACCAATTTCTAATGTATTAGATAATTATTTAAATTGTTCAGATCCTCTTAATTAGAGACCTATTAGGCACGAAACTTTGCTGCTCAACAACGGTAGTACTTATTTATTTGTTTTATTAGTCAGGATAAAAGTGGACTTTACACAAGATCTCTGATCTGCCGTTTTAAAAGGGCTTGGAAAAGAGCAAAGAATAAAGAAAATTCTCTTGATTTTCACAAACTGACAAGGGCGAGGCAGGAAGTAAAGTATGCGAGGCTGGAAGAAAAGAGTTTTCCGGGAATAGCAGGCTCCTCGGCCAAGTTGTAGGAAGGAAGTATGATCCAGTAGATTAGAGATTTAGACCAGATCCACATTTTAGCCAGTCCCGTTGTTCCGTTGGGGCAACCGACCTTTTTGCGTTTTAGTAAAAGTTGTTTTTAAATATTTGCAATATAGTAAGTAACCAACCTAAATCATCTTTGAGAGAAACGAAAAAGTGAATTTTTCAGTTCATTTTAGTTCTTTTTCATTATATTCAATCTATTAAATGCTATTTACTTAATCAACAAATCAATACATATTTAATTAGTAAAATGAAGTGCTAGTGTTTGTTTTAACATCTACGTTCGCACCGGGTCAAATTGACGTTTCTTCACTGACAGGAAATTTGCTGATTGACTTTTATATTTGGTGGCTGTCCAAACAGCTGTTGAAGTAGAATTTCCGATTTTGAAGTTATAAATATAGGAAACATTTATTTACAAGCCTAAGACTCACTCTTGGCTTTGTGTTCTACCTTCAAATTCGGCCATTCGTTGTCGAGAATGCAACGATAATAAAGGAAAGAAACTCTTTCCTAGAAAAGAAGACTGATGATACGATCCCAGACACCCTTTCCAATATCCAAATCCCAACCAAACTATAAAGGAGAAGAAGAGGAAACAAAATGAACTTATACAGATACCTCCAAATAAAATGAAGGGACCGGATCTGGAATATTCTGTTCAAGCCAAAATATGAGCATTCCAACTCATGAGGAAAATACATTTTGGTTTTTGAAGCTACCATTCTACATGGTATCAATGGTTGTGAAACAGATCTTAAAAGATATTGTAGTCAGTGAATGGGAGCCGGGGTGGCAGAGAGGTTAGGACGTTTGGTTCGCATTTGCCTCACTAGGATCCGGGTTCAAATCCCAGCATAGCCCGTGGATTTTAATGGTGAATAATTTGCAAAAGTGTTGTTAAGTGGGTTGACCCCTCGTCCATCCATGGATACTTGGACGTTAAACGCTTCTGAATGTCAGGAATTATTACTGATGTATGTACCAAGGCACCAGGGGACTGAAATAAATGAACACGAATTGGTCCGAAATCGCGACTTGGCATGCCACAAAGCCTGATAGAAGCTGAATTGTGATGAAATGGATGGAGAAAGAAATGATCACACACTGGATAAATTTACCAAGTGAAAAACAAATAACAGCAGGCACGGACTGCTGTAAATAATGAGACAGAAACCTATCGACTTAAATGAAGGAGCAGAGACCTCTGAGCATGTACTGTGTCTGCAAACCTTTGGCCCGGAAACTGTACAACCTTAAAAGCGTATGTGACGCTTAACAAATAAATGAAGAGAAAACGCGGAAAGTCCTCAACTACCTTAAAGGTAATATACTGTTCTAAACTTGAAAAAAAAAAAGTGTTAATTCCACATTATATCTTGTATGTGGGAGTGGAGGAAAGGAGACTTTGACCACCAGTGACCCCGGGATTTAAAATAAAGTCAGGGAATGCATAGAAAATTTTAAAAACCTGTAAAAAACTAATAATATCTTGGGTACCAGGACACAAAGGATTTCTGGATAATGATAAAGCAGACAAACTGGATCTGCAAGTCCATTTATAGACAAGGGCAAACACGGAATCCTGCAACTCAGAATCGGCCCACTAAAATAATAGATGATAATTTGAGAATTGATGATTATGGTGATCACGTTTTGTTGGAAATATCATTTTCTGGGAAGCAGTAAAATGCAAATAACAATTTAAAATAATTTTTATTTATGATGTAATCGACAGCAAACAAGAACAAATGATATTCAATAAATGCTTTATATTTCACCAATATTTATATTAGTTGATTTATGTCTGACTTTTGTTTAATTAACTGAGTCATGATTCCACATAAAAGTTGGATAAACGGTTGAATCCTACTCGTTATAACTGCAAATAAGCATGAAAATTCGGGTGGAAAAATGCCCTCAAACATTTCTGACGGCGGAACGGCCAACAACTCCCTTTAAATGAAATGGCCATTTAACAGAGTGAAAATGAGGACCAGTTGGTATGACAGCCAGATGGGTTTAGCTATAAAGTCATATTTTATTTACTTTGAACATTTTCATTCCCATGCGCATCCCAGCTCGCTTCAATACGATCCCAATGAAAACCACATAAAAAGTACGGAAATGCTGTGAGAGTAAATTAAGATTTAATGTCGCAAAAAATTAGCTATGCCTTTTTTATATTTAACTCTTTCAGAAAATTAGATATGAAGGAATGCCATTTTGTACTGCAAACGGAACACATTATTTGAAATTTCAGAAAATCGCCGTAAACTTTTGAACCTACATAAAACTGACCATGCCCGTCAGTTTTGTTCATTAAACTCCTTGCTGCCGAATGTGTAAATAATTCCATACACTTTTCCATGAATTTTAAAATAAGATGTGAAATTCTTTGAATTTTAATATACATTAAATCCTGGGTTAATATTCTTCCTTTTATTATAGTTATAATTTGTATTGTTATGACAAATTGGTTTCTATCTGCGATTGCATCAATGCTAATCATGTGTAAAATATTATGGGTTAACGTCTAGTTTAGTTGAAGGTAATGAAAAATTTTAATTGTAATATCATGGTTGTCGCTGAAGCCATACAATTAAAAAGGTTGATCAATAGTTAACTTTTATCTTAATTAGCGCAGAAGAGGCAAGGTACCTTTGAACTCAACTCGGTTTTCACCAATATTAACCCATTTATAAAAGAGAAGGAGCTACTGGACTTAATTATATGCAGTACAATACGGATAGGGGTCTTGGGTTCTTTATGCAATTTGCAAAGGAATAAATACACATTCCAAGATCTCTTGGTCGTTGACGTACTTTAAATTACGCTTAACTTAGGTACTTTGAGGTTAACACTCTACTTAATGGGTGCTTAATAAATTTCCTGGATAGGGCGGACTGCGCCAATCTGATCTAATATACAAACATGGCACTGCGTATACTAGAAGTTGATTACTGGTTACTGATTTACATAACCTCAAATCTAAAGAGTTGGGCCTATCTCTTCTTTCAGTCCGCCGGCAATTCCAATTTTTGTAATTTACAATAAATTGTAGGGAGGTTTTGAGAATTACCCTCCCCCCGCAGTATTGGCAGTCCAAATTCAGACCTCTGTGTTGCCCGTCCAGCCGTTGAGGCTTGCCTCCAGGGGTTATCTACAACTAGTTCATTTCTGTACCCATTTCATTTCCTAAATCCATTCATTCTTAAATACATCCTTCGTTTCCTGTATACCATTCACTCAGTTAGGGTAGTAGAGTATTTGATATTCCTTCATCAGTCTTTATCCCTACTAGATAACTAACCTAATTAATGGTCGATGAGGTACTGGATATTCCGCTATCGGCCCTCTCACACTACACATTCACGTCTATAAATACATTAACTCTCATCACACGCTAGGTATAGAAATCTATGG
Source organism: Cimex lectularius (assembly GCF_000648675.2). Taxonomy (NCBI): domain Eukaryota; kingdom Metazoa; phylum Arthropoda; class Insecta; order Hemiptera; family Cimicidae; genus Cimex; species Cimex lectularius. The sequence continues at coordinate 669,674 of NW_019392694.1, forward strand.
TAAATACGGGAAATCAAAGGGTTCGGGTTAGGAATTAATGGAGGTTGATTTTGATTAACAGAGTGACTCACCTGAACAGAGACGGAGGGAATTCAATTCGTTGTTACACATGTCACATCACATCCAAGACTGCCTCGTCGCGCTCGTTCCTTATTTTATTAATCGATTACACAATTACACTGTCATTACTACATACAATAAAACAACCCTCTTTTCTCCAAAATCGGAAAAGGGGACTAAGCTACTCGCTGCCATGCCCACGGACAATTCTCTTTTCTGTATTTTACCCTTCAATTAGGAAAGATACAACGAGCAACCATTCTCTGCAAGCCTGACACACCTCCGTGTTAGTCAACCTGACATGGCTTCTTCTTAATCAGGTAGGGCTGAACACTCTCCTACGAGTCAGAAGCTCCGAGGGCCATCTATCGACAATGCTCTTGATATGTGAAGGTTTCTCTGCCGATCCGGTCCATTTACTTATTTCTTAATCATTTTTTTTAGTTTTCGCGTGGGGATCTCGGTAGTCATGTCACTCAGCCCAGGGACCCAGACCGATTACCACATTCCAGGGGTACCATAAGAGGGTCAACGGAGAACTTGCCACTGTGTGGCACAATCGTTTCAGATCATCTTAAGATCGTGATAATTCCGCCTTGTAAAAATATAGATGCATTTTAGTGATACATTTAGATTATTAGGTTGATTTTGCAGCAATCTGTAATATAAATGTCATTCTTATCAGAATATAGTGATGGTAGAGATTGTGTTTTAATTAGGTAATCAATTTTTTTTTTTTATTTAATATTTATGTTAAACAATTTATGTTTACTAGTCTAATTGACCATATTAATTATTTCAATTAATTATTTATTCATCTCAACCAAGACCTTACATAAAAAGAAAAATTAATTGAAATAATTTATGCTAATTTTATTCAAACGTTGTTTTTTTATTTAATTGATTAATAATAATTTTAATTGATTAATATAATGTCTTTATTCAAATTGAATTTTACTGAGGTATTTGTTGAGTACAACTTCGAATAATCAATGTTTAATTGTTCCACTCCTCCCTGTATGCTAGATAGACTTCCAATTACTGTTACTAATTTTCAATCTGTTTTTTTTTTTGTGTTGTAATTTGTGGTGAAACAAGAGTAGCAAGCAACCAAAAAATGATACAAAGTAGGAAGAAAATTCCTGCTCAAGGTTTCTGAAAATTAAAGGAAATAATATAATTAGATCGTTCCTAACCTATTCAAGCAAATATCTTTTAAAAAATTAATTATTTCTTAATATCCTGTTGTTATACTGAGAACAATGTTATCCAAGTTTTTCTGAAATATCAGTAAATAATTTAATTTATTTTAACTAGAAACATACATAGCTGTACGATTAAAGAAATATGTTAACTTAACAACAAAATGAGTGAATGAAAATGTTAATTATTGTTCAACAGCCAATGTAAAAGTAGTGGTGCGATTTACACGTACTTGTATTTATTTAGGCATATAAATAAATATTGCCTCTTACAATCGAGACATTTACCTTCCTAAGCCGTAAAGTTGGAAGGAGTGTGGTGGAAAGTTTGCTGATTATAATTAAATGAAGGGAAATAAAGTATGAAAGGAAGAAGCCACACCCTTCGGGGGGCCCACTCGGTTAATTGGGCCTCCGCCTGTCCTCGTTGTAAAATTACAGCTATCTTGGAAAATAGGGCGACTCCGTGTGACAATCAAAATAATAGGTGACGATAAGACAAGGCCGATTAAACGTTCTGCACGTCACAATGACTCATCCACGCACATAAGAAATGTTCATGTTTTATGAAAACTTGAGAAACTTTTTTATCGTCTGGTTCGAACGTTTCGCCGTAAGTTCAAGCGAGATGGGATAATTAATGACGTGTAACTCCGCAAATGGAAATTATTATCAGCCGAAAATATCACAACTCATAGCACTCGAACGTTGTAAAATTTTATCGTTCACCCTTCTTGTAACATTTCTTTGAAAAGTCAAAACTGTGATAAATTTAAATGTGTAGAGATTAGTGACCGTTAATCGATAGTTATTCAGATATCGTGAGATGCGGTCGGGTGTGATGTAGGTTTCAGAAAAACATTTTTTTTATGGTGCCAACGTTTCGATCTTTTATTGAGATCATCTTCAGGGCTCAAAGTGTTTGTCTTCTATGTAATTGTGCCATCCTTGCGTGTCGTGTGGGGCACTCTCAACATGGAAGTTTATGATTAGTAACTATCTAGTAAAACCTCTTTTTACGACGTCTCTGGGAGGCCCATTAACTTATAGTAAGGTAATCACACGCAAATTTGATTTTGTTTAAACAGGAAGTAAATAAAGAAATAAATTTCAAATTAAAATACCCAAAATAACGGACAGAGAGGAAGGGATTCCAGTTATTCCCGACATTATCTGGTTTATAGATTGTTCTAGAACGGAGTATGGGTCAGGAGCTGGTACATATGGAAATAAACTAAGGACGAGAATTCATATAAGCCTTTGGCAATATATCACTGTCCTTCGAATCGAAAGGCTAGTATTTCCAACAAAAGAATAAACCTTTACGCAGACTGCCATGCTTTGCTAATTGTAAGTTCAGACTTTGGTGACAACCTCAAAATTATTTGGTTAACATGGCACACAGGTTCAAGGGGAAACGAGAAGGCCGGTATTTATGCCAAGAAAAGTTCAATGAGGACGGTTATCAGCCCTGAACAATGGTTAAGAATAAATCTTCGCATATATGGTATTGTATTACAAGCACGAGCCATTCAAAAAAAGTTCATTAAACGACCATCGCAGAAACTACGAAACGGGGAACTATTAAACTTAAATATTAAAGGGCGCGTTAGGACTAGAATGATATTGGACAGATGTCAGGACATTACAAAATCTGGAGGCAAATGTATAAGTTCCAAATAGCAAAAATATACGTATATATATATATTTCAGGAAATAGAGAGAGAGAGAGAGAGAGAGAGAGAGAGAGTAGCATGTTCTCTATTGGTGTTAATGCCTCTGCAGGCGGAGATTCCTATTCCTCGGATAGTAAAAGCTAAACCCTAAAAGATACAGAAGGGAGTACTTAACAAAGCTTTGAGATTTGCTAAAAAGCCTTAAACTTATAGAAGAGCGTTAGATTATTATCATTTAGTACGGAGAGTGCACAAACCAAATGCAATTATGAATTACATCCCAGGCGCAAGTTAATACCTACTCACTATAATATCTAGACATTGTTTGTACCACTATGAAACAACAGGCAACATTTTCATGACAACCCATATACGTGTGATTATATGCCTCCATTGTGCTACATAAATTAAACGTATGAATTACATGATTTTGATTATCCCGTAGCAAACATTTATACAAGAAATATCGTTGCTTCGGCCTAAGTTTAAAGTCAAAAAACGACCAAAAATACAACATCGACCGTTCCTAGAAATACGGGCACATGTTATTAGCACACAAGATGCATCAAATAGAAAATACTTCACTGTTTATTTGTAGGCAAATTTATAAGTTCAAAACATCAGAAATATACGTATATATTTCAGGAAATAGAAAGAGAGCGAGTAGCATGTTTTCTGTTGGTGCTAATGCCTATGCAGGCGGAGATTCCTATTCCTTGGATAGTAAAAACTAAGCCCTAAAAGATACAACAGAGAGTACTAAAAAAACTTTTAGATTTGCCAAAAAGCCTTAAGCTTATCGAAGAGCTTTAGATTATTATCATTTAGTACGGAGAGTGCACAAACACCGAATGGAATTATGAATTCGGTTAATACCTACTCAGTATAACATCTAGTCATATAAATATCTACCTCCACTCAACCGTGGGCCATGAGCAAATAGATTGTATAACCGCTTTGCAGCGGGAGAGCAATTTATACAAAGGTATAAACTCTCATTTTACTCGTTCATTTATCAATCTTATTTCATCCTAATCCACTTCCAGGCATGGGTAACGCCATGCCTCCATTAATCACTATATACCAAACAATGGCATACGAGGAACGGCTAGTTATAGACATGTTTTCATAAGTCACTCATGTTGTTCACAATTGTATTGATTCCTTCATGCAAACAATTTTGCAAAAGTATTCGAGTTCATGGCAGCTTTGTGACGTTAATTGATTTTTTAATGTATAACCGGTATTGACAACGCTTAGCAAAGAACTTGCACAGTAATCTTAAAACAAAGCACAACATGACTAGAACGTTAAAAAAGTCCATAGATGTGGAATAAAGCAACACAATTGAAAGTAACTGACTGTATTGGACCATATAGATTTGCGCACACATTTCTTTATTTTAATACTTAAAAAAGTAGACAGCAAACAACAACAGCTTTTGTAAAACAAAAGTTTGAATGAACAAACTATAGTATAGAAAATCCACAGTCCCTTTCTATAAATGATAATACTCTACGGACAGTTGCTAAATGCCTACCTTTTCTTTGATGTATAACAACCAGGAGATTTTAATAAAGCATGTTTTTATGAGGTTGTTTTAACAATGACGTTTTATGAACTCTCGGGATGCAGGTGTTTGAAAGTATGTCGGGTTCGAACCTGGGTCCTTTACCTTGCAATGATGAACACAGTGACGCCACTTAAACCGTTGCTGCAACCGACGCCCCCTAAACTAACTTTTTAAAATAATACTTTCAAACATACAGATAAAATTTGATATTCGTTAAGCACGTTGTTAACTTATTATGTATATAAACGTGATACTACTAGGATAATAATGGCGGTGTAACATTTCGGTAGATCAATTGTTTAGACGGAAAACAATAATGGAATAACTTTGATTTGAATTTTCCTTTGTTTCAACAGTTTACGCCATAGAAAGCAGTTATTAGCAGCAGTATTTATTCAATAAACCTGAAATAATTCACTTTGAATGAAAACCAAACCACCAAATTTGCGGTTAATTATAGTTAAATTACGGTTAATCATCGAACAATAAGCGCTAATTTTGACAATTAATGAATTTTCTATGAAGTAGATGCTACACGTTGGAAGACTTTAGCAGTGTGTGGCATCTCGTTTTTACTTTTATAAATATATTAAAAACCTTGGGAGAAAAGGGTTTCAAGGGCGTGTCAAGACAGCAATTTCTATTTTATTTGTATTTTTAATAAAAACCTTTTGTAAAACGAATCAAATAAATATTTCCTTTTTGGATTGCTAGAATTGAGTTTTAATTTTTATAATAAATACACAAATATTTGCCCAGATGAATAACTAATGTGCTTGAGCACAGCAGCGAGTAATTAGGTCTGTTCTGATTCTTGGAGGAAACGGAGGTGTTCTTTTGTATATAGCAATAATAGGTGTGTATAAATTCAACGTATATAAACATAAAACATCAATATTTCACTGGCACTCTCAATTTGACACCCAATAATTTTTGTTTTATTTTATTTTTATTTTAAGTATTTTTAATAAAAATCCTATTGTAAAACGAATCAAATTAATATTTCCTTTTTGGAATTGCTAGAATTGAGTTTCATTATTTTTATAAATACACAAATATTTTCCCAGATGAATAACTAATGTGCTTGAGTACAGCAGCGAGTATTTAGGTCTGCTCTGATTCTTGGTGGAAACGGAGCTGTTATATTGTACATAGCAATAATAGGTGTGTATAAATGCAACGTATATAAACGTAAAACATCAATATCTCACTGGCGCTCTCAACTCGACACACAATAATGACACATCTACACAGAAAACAAGCACTTTGAGTGAATACAAATGCTTTGATTGAATATAAAATTTCTAACATTGTATAAATTCATTTTTTCACATGCTATATGAATTGGTATAATTTAAACAATGTTTATAAATTCCAGGCGCTGAAGATGATTGCAATAAAAATCGAAACGTTGGCACGTTGAAGAAAATGTTTTGTTAAACCTGTCACACCAGTTCGCATCGCACGATCTCCAAATAATGTATAAACTCGTTTTAAAAAAATGCATCATTTATATGCAAAGACCGTGGTAAATTGAAAGATTTTAAGTTGTAAGGATATTAATGTCTTTGCGTAGAAGTTTATTATCTTTTCCACTTCAGCTTATAAGTCAATTCGAGGTCGCATAACCGCCGTTTTTATAACGCTCTTAAACCCAACCCTATTCTTTATTGATCCAATAAATCTATAAATCTTTTTGAAGTATGCAGCAAGAATCGCAAGGAATACCCGCCTTATAGATTGACTTTATATAAGATTTTCATTCACTATAGTTTAAGTATTTTGAGCCTATGCTTCGAAATGGGCAATGAATTTCAAAAGGATCACATAAAAATTAATGTATTGATCGGTCTGTCACCCTATTTTGACTTTAAAATTGTCGTTATCCTATAGTGAATATCCGTACGTCGAATAATTCGTATACTCAGGCCGACTTCGTTTTGTTATATTTTCCGACCAAAAAACTTATTTTCTTATGTGTGGTGTTTAGTGACCGTTAGTTAATGATTATTTGGAGATCGTAAGATGCGGTCTGGTGTGACGTAGTTTTAAGAAAAACGTTTTCTTTATCGTGCCAACGTTTAGATCTTTAATTATTCGGATATCGTGAGATGCGGTTTGGTGTGATGTAGGTGTCAGAAAAACATTTTCTTTATCTTGCCAACGTTTCGATCTTTATTGAGATCATCTTCAGGGCTCAAAGTGTTTGTCTTCTGTCTAATTGTGCCATTCTTGCCATGACACCTACATCACACCAGACCTCATCTCACGATATCCGAATAATTATCGATTTACGGTCACTAATCTCTACACACGTTTCGATCTATATTGAGATCATCTCCAGGGTTCAAAGTTTTCCGTGTAGATGTGTCATTCTCATTCAAACAAAAACTTTGAGCCCTGAAGATGTTCTCAATAAAGATCGAAACGTTGGCAAGATAAAGAAAATGTTTTGCTAAATCCTACGTCATACCAGTCCGCATCTCACAACCTCCAAATAATCACCAAGTAACTGTCAATAAACACCACACACTTGTTTTCTTACGTGTTCGTGAAATCATTTTTAATGAATTTTTGAAACGCAGAGTTTGACCATTCTTTAAACCTGAAATAAAATAATAAATAAACTACGGATATGATCATCAAGGCATCAAATAATTTACAAAAATTGGCGAACATATTTTTCTTATCAATGGCATAATTACACACTAAACAAACTTGTTAATCTATTTTGCAGTTAATTGAAAATTCAATAATAAATTCGTACTAACCACTCATTCCCTCAACGAATTACTGCAACCTAAAAAAAACGACCCCCCTCGACGTAAATTTGGCCACATATCGTCGAACCCTTGCCCATGGTGCGACAAGACGCGCATAAAAGTCTGTCCTATCAATGTCGGTAGCCTATGAAGCGTTTTACGACGGTCGGTAGTATGCAATAAACCCTCTCCAAAAGCGGTGATCTTAAGACCTTAATGTTCCCCTGTAAAAAATATATCAGAAACATATTTTTCCAACGATGGTCTTATTTGGAAATCGCCCAGAAACGAATCTTTTCTTACATCTCTACTCCCTGTAATACCTGAAAATCAATGCTGGTAAATGAAAACAACGAAGGATTTTATAAATCCAAAACGTTATTAAAAGTTTTATGTATAAAATGAGGTGACATTTAATGATTTTATAATTTATGAACGGGTAAACCAGTTTAATATGTATTTTCCTGGATGTTATTTACTTACCATCCTTTTTTGAATATATAAATTATTCATATTTTTAAAAACTATTTCAATCAACTTAACAGATTATTATAGGAGCAATGGTAAGCAATTTGACCTGTTTGTAATAAATATAATTAAATCCTTTAATCACTAACAAATTACAATGGCTTAATTACTCGATTTTATTAATTGTACTGATATAAAATGGTCAATCAAGCCTTAAAAGACGGCTAAGTTTGTCTTTTAAACTGTCTTAAACATTTTAAATAAAAGCGCAATTAAACAAACAAGAAATAACGTTTCATCTCGTCTATTTGCAATGAGTAATATACTTATAAATTTTAATAATACACACTATCATAATTTCTAATTTTACTTTATTATTAAGCTCGGCTATAGCCATAAAATACGATGTTGAATAAACTTTTTTTCAATACAGACATCGGTCCCTGGCTTATGGAGTTTGAGTCTAGAAGGGAAAACATCCATACTTACCAGATTGCGGATAGGCCATACCAACATCACACTTGAAAATCTTCTAATGAGGATGAGACCACGTAGATGCCTCTTGTGTCAAAAATATCACCCTAGAGTCAATCATAACAGACTGCAAAGAACTAAGCCACGAAGAAAGAAATACAACATATCGAATGGCCTATGCACGGAAGTTGGCACGGATCACTGATCGAATATCTCAGTTCCATAAATATTTTTAATAATTTGTTGAAGTCTTGAGGAGCGGTCAAGATTGAAGTAGTATAGAAAAATACATGTTTCATTTCATTGCCGACGTTTCGACCTTTATGCGGGTCATCTTTAAGGATTAGGTAAATTACAAAACATTGATACAGATGTTAATGTTAATTTTTAACCAAGTATTTCATACTCAAATAAAGTGCGATGCTATTCTTGCGGTGTCATATTGATTTGGTGTGTAAGTGTTGTGAAACGTGAAATTGCATTCTCCTGTATGTATATGATTGTGAAAGGGTGGGGGTCGCGCAAAATCTGGGAAATTTCCTTTGATCATAGGAGCTTTTATTTGACTCAAAGAATGTCGAGAATGAGGATTTTCTGGATTGGAGTAGTGATTCGGCATTCAATTTCGGAAAGGAAGTTAATTACTAAGGACGATAAAGAAGGAAAGGGAAAAATAAAATAAAGGTTGAATAGTTTGTTTCCTTTATGATGTTTGCGTAGCTGAGGCTGAGTTTGCATGTATCTGTTCTTAAATTTATGCTGTGTGTGTTTCTGTTAACGTAAACTATTTCTAGAAAGTTGCGTATTTATTTTTTGCCGTGTTTGGTATTTGTATTTTCGTAATCAAAGTTGTGTTGTAGAAAATTAAATCCTGGAGAAATGGTAGCACGTTAAATGGCCATTCTGAATTTGCACTAGTTATCGAATGCTTTACCAGTTTAAATTGTGAAAGAATTGACAATAGAAAGTTAAGTGGAATTTGATACTTATGGATTATCTTGGGCTGCCCACAGTTTCTGGGTCGCGTTTTGGGATTTACCCATCATCAGTGTGTCAGGGGGCTTCTGTTTAGTCCAGTTGTTTTATAAAATGGAGCGGGACTGTCATCAAAAACAAACACTAAATCTACATATATAAAGAAAGCTCCAAACATTCTAAAAAGACTAAATTTACCAAATTAAGAATTAAACAGCATTTAAGTCCATGAGCACAATTAGGAAATAACAAAAGCAAATAACATTTGTCAAAAATGGCATTTTTCCACGGAATACTAAACACTTAATGACAACCCAGTGAAACTAGGTCAGCCAGCCACCGGAGGAAATCTAACAAAAACAAAACCAATATTGATTCTAATTTATTAAAAGTAAAAACGTGAACATACTGCTATATTAAATAGAAAGAAGTATAACTATCGGCTACATCTAAGAGGACTGATCTAAACATTTTGAACAATAAATTAATTAAGGTTTTTAGTTGAGATAAAAAAGTGAGTGGCACCCGCGGGATTCGAACCCACGACCTTCGGCTAGATACGCCGCTACTCTACCACTTGAGCTATCGTGACTTGGATCCACTCGGACACTAATTTCCAATCTCAACCCCACCTTTTAAATTTTCCCTCCGTTTGCCAATTTTCAATGAATTATATCTTCACTGAAGCTCTCCGTGGCCATTTAATTTGTCGTCGAGAATCAAATAGATTTCACGACATTTGAAAAATGGAAAATTCAAAAGGTGGGGTTGAGATGGGAAGTTAGTGTCCGAGTGGATCGAAGTCACGATAGCTCAAGTGGTAGAGTAGCGGCGTACCTAGCCAACGGTCGTAGGTTCGAATTCCGCTCGTGACACTGACTTTTTTTATCTCAACTAAAAACCTTAATTAGTGGAAAGTTAATAATTGCTCAAGCGGACCACGAAAACTACTGAATTTTGAACAATGTTTAACCTTGAGCTTTTCTGTTTCCAAAATTAAATAGTACGGTTAAACCAATACAAAAACATACTCTATATGCTAAAATGTAAAAGAAAGGAACCGAAGTACTGGCAGATCGATATCATACGGACTAAAAAAGATGACTTAATAAGAAAAGATAATAGAAAAGTAAACTGCGCAAGATACACTGAGGACAGAGATCTGTCTATGTCGACGTTACAGGGGAAACAATTTCCCAAGTCACTAAAGAATTAAAGGGGGGGAAACCAATTATTGCCAGGAAAGTGTTTAGGATTAATAAGGATATATGAGCTTGGAAGCTGCGGATAAGAAAGGCTGCCGGTCCTGCATAGTAAACACGCCATCTCCATATCATTACCGTCAACTCCTTTGTCAATCCGCGGTAGATTGTATAAGTCGACAATTATATAGTTGTTTGAGCCGGTTTGAGACGAACATCTCTATGAATAGCATTAGCCGAATCATGCTTGATCCTAAGGTGTTATGTACAGTCTAACGTAAATTTTGCTATAAAACTTTCGAGTATATATATATATATATATATAAACGATGGTAATCATAAACAGATGCATATATTTAACACAAAATTTAAAATTGCATGAATGCCTTTGTTAAATTCTCTTGAACTTTGTAATCTTATCATAAGATGCCAAAACGTCACATGTATCTTTTTCTTTAATTTCTTTTCTATATTAATATATTTTAATCTATCTTGATGAAAAGAAAAAGGAAGACGAGGAGAAAAGCTCTTATTTTGTTGAGCAAATTAGCCCTGTTCTCTAGAAAATTAAATAATTAATGTATTATTATGTAATAATTAATGGTCATCGCCTAGTATTACCTAGATGCTCACCGACAGGGAGTGTAAGCGTCAATATGTGTATATTATGTCGATGACGGAAGTATGTGTTTGATTGTAATGATCTGGTATCATGGTCCACAAATTGGGGACACCTCTCGCCCCATTAAAAGAGGTGGTTCTGAAGTGTTCAATCTTCAACGATACAAGAACCACATTTTCCCGTCTGCTAGGTATAGAGTCCTTTATCTCCCGGAGTTATCTTGTTTTCACGTATGATGGCCAGATTTGTTTCATTGACACCCCTCCCAAACGTTTGACTTGCAAGTTACAGTCATGTCGCCCTTTGGGACTTTTCTGGTTTTAAGGTGCAGTATAGTAGCCTTCTTTTGGATCTTTATATGGTGCGTGGTTTTCTTTAATATTTGCAAGACCAGGAAACTCAGGAACTCAGATAAAATTTTACAAGTTTTTTAAATTTATGAAATTAACATTCTTTCAATAAATGCTCTAAAATTAATATAGTATGAGATTTGTTCGTATATTTATTTTTCTATGATATATAACAATGAATATGAGAAACAGTTAATATATTTATCAAAATTCTATTCTCGTTTGGGGTAAATGGATCTTGGGTTAGGAAGGTTTTCAAGGGTGTATTTCATGCAGTTATTTCTTCTTTTTCAGCGACTTGACAAATGTGTTGTCGTCGCTTCCGTAATAAAGGTCTTTGAGATCCGAATATTTCGTTTTTTAGTGTTGAGTTTGTTCATTTCAACCAAAAGCCAGTCGTCGGTGAGACTACACGCAGAATAGTAATTATTAGTTACATCTCTTTCATTAAAATATCTTTGGTTCAGTACTTCAGTTCAGCGATATTGACTGACGTGTATTATTACGTTTGAAAGACCTTTGCAAACGTTAATTTCGATGGTTTGCTTGCAAGGATCAGAAGGATAGGACGCTGTAAGATAATTACTTCTCAATGATTCGGAGAGATCTTCACTCAATCAAAAGCGTTATCCTTTAGTCTGCGTGTTAAATCCGGATTCCTGAAGGTAAAATCGCCCGAAATGTAAATAATGTTTTATTTATAATGAAATAGCATAATATGTTATAACAGTATAAATTATAAATAATAAACAACTGTTAACTTAACAACTGCTCATTTTCAGGGAATTAGAACGAACCACGTAATACACATTATAATTTGTCAATTAATTAAGGTTTTTAGTTGAGATAAAAAAGTCAGTGTCACGAGCGGTATTCGAACACACGATCTTTGGCTAGATACGCCGCTGCACTACCACTTGATCTATCGTGACCTCGATCCACTCGGACACCAACTTCCCATCTCAACCGCACCTTTTGAATTTTCCCTCCTTTTTTCCATTTTTCAAATGTCGTGTAATCTATTTGATTCTGGGCGACAAATGAAATGCCCACGGAGAGCTTTAGTGAAGTGTACTTCATTTCAATTAATTAAGGTTTTTATCTCAACTAAAAATTTTAATTAATTGAAAGAGATTAATTGGTCAAGCTCACCACGAAAACTAGTGAATTATAATTTGTGTTTAGTTTTTAATTGACTGGTTAAATTGTTAGTTACATATATTTTATAACATTTCCGGTCTTGAATTTTCTTTGAAACTATCATAATAGTTTTGGGTAGACAAGATGACGAACATTATACAAAAAAAAAATTCTCGCACACAAGACGTATTAATTTTTCCGTCACTATTCCGGTTCGGATCTTGTAAAAAATTACAATAGCTCCTCCGTCAGGTGCCATTTAGACGGTTGAGTAAAACCGGCTTCTATTTAAACAGGATGATGTATCCTTACACTTTACAGAGTGCGTGGTGGACGGGCGATTAGGTCCGTACAGACATTCGGCCTCCTACATGATGCATTCCACACTCACGAACTAATATAAGTAACTTGACCTGACGGAAGCACACAGACACATTGCAGATGACGCAATGGAGTGCATGCTTTGTCAATACCACAACAACTCCACAAAAAAAGACATTAAATTGTTCACATTTATATAAATAAATAAAGAAACCGGCAAACTAATAACTCTATTTAAAAAATTAAGAACTAAACCGGCGCTTAAGATCACGAAGACAATTAGAAAACATTAATATAAGATATTGACAAAACCAACAACCTAACAAAAATGTATATATGCCATAATTTTCAAATGCGAAGACAGGCAGGGTGAATAATAATAGTCAGATACAAAGATCACATGAGATCGTTTAAGGACATGAGGTTCCCCAGAACTCTTCGTCACAAGACAAGAGGATCTTTAACGTCCGCACGTGGCCTATTCGCCCTTATCGGACGTTTTGATTCTCAACATGAGAGCTGACGCACCTCCGCATACGACGGAATGGTGTTACCGCCGCAGCATTGGTGTAGAGGCGCCCCAGCACCTAAGGGCCAAGACAACCTCGCTCACCGATTGTCCACTCCGAATGGTCGGGGCCGCATTGTGCATCGGCTCGTATGCCGCACGCAAAGGGCTAACAAGCCGAAATACATCAGCCTGTTCACCCGCGTACTCCCTAGATAGAGAAGGACACTATATCTCCCTGAGTATAGAGGCTTCCCTAGCATAGAAACTACCGGATCCGGTCCGGCCGCTGTCGACCGGTCCACCGTCTCCCGTGAGGCCGGGGGTAATAACGCTGGCCATACGCAATCTTCACTTAGGTCACAAGTAGAAGACAGCCTCGTCACCACGTGCCACCACGAAACCATTCCCAGTGGAAGTAGGGCTGATTTTGGAACTTTTCAGTTACCCCGTGGTATAGATGGCCATACACGATCTATAGATACATATACACCACCATAGATGCCAAGTCTGGGCACACAGGATCTGGTGCTCTGGCCCCCGTGTGACTCTGCTAAGGCACCCGCCGCCCATGCCGACCCTAGGCCGACATAAGTACAGCTTGTGCTTTAGAGAGGTTGCCACGCCCTCTGGACTACACCTTTATTTTGTGCCCGGATACCCCCCTTGCAACCAAGGGTTGGGAGGGGTCACAGGATAGAATGAAGGAACTCGGAATGAGATCCGGATGAGAACACGAGGTGAGCCGTTTCGGGGTCTCGATCCTCAAACCACACTATACCACCTGTCGTTGCCGTAGTTATCGTTTAAGGACAAAAAGTCAAACAAAATCAAAGTTCGCTACTCATCTCACAGAAAACCGTCCATCACACGGACATACTGAAGACAGGAAACGCCGAAACGTGTCTGACAGACAAACTTAGCAAAGAGAGGCTGGCCAATATGATCTGTAATTATTAAATGACCGGTTAATCATCCCACAGACACTAGAGGAAATTAACAAAATGATTGATATTGATTTTAATTTATTAAGTGTCCAAAAATGTGAAAATAGTGCTATATTAAATATAAAGGAATATGTTACGGTCAAAACCTCACCTAGGTGTGTACCTGCGTGGCCAGCTGGTCAGTGGTGAAGGGGGTGAGTTAATGGATAAGGAAAAGAGAAAACAAATTAAACGAAAGGAATAAATGTTGGGCGCTTGTCGACATCCTTTTGTTGCCCAAGGAAAAACAAAGGACGAAGCGACAAAATTAATAAAAATATAATGTGGATTGGAAGGGTAGGAGCTTGTTTGATAGAGGGAAGGGGTATAATATATATAAAAATATATAAAGAGAAACAGGGAAAGAAAGAATGCGGGAACTAAACTTAAATAAAGAAAGAGAAAGGGAAAGGAAAAAGAGGAGGGAAAGAGAGGAGAAAAGGGAAAAAATATTTATCCGTAGGCTAAATTAGATCCGGGGCCTAGGATCTAATTTAGCCTACGGATAAATATTTTTTCCCTTTTCTCCTCTCTTTCCCTCCTCTTTTCCTTTCCCTTTCTCTTTCTTTATTTAAGTTCAGTTCCCGCATTCTTTCTTTCGCTGTTTCTTTTTAGATATTTTTATATATATATATATTATTCCTTTCCCTCTATCAATCAAGCTCCTACCAATCCAAACCGCATTACATTATGATTGGGACACCGCGCCTCTATCCATACTGCTACCGTAGACTACTGGCCTTTTCTCTTCCGTTGATCTTGAGGTATCGCGAGTCGTTAAAAACTATTCAAAATACATAACACTAATGATAATGGCAAAATAGACAAATAACAGATCCCTTCATACAATTTATTACACACACAAAAAAAACTCTTTTCTCCTTATTCCTACAGTAAAAAGAACGATAAACTAAAAGAAATTAACTTAATACTAATGTCCACACTTATAAGAAAAAAATATTAACAATCAAAAGAAAAGGTACCTCTTATAACTATAACATAAAATAGTTTAATTAGCTCGGAGTGATTTATAATAGTGCGTATACTCACTCGACTACATTTTCTTTATTCCTATACCGATATTTGTCCATGTTGAAGCCCGAGGACTTCAAGTCAGGTCTGACAATCACCACACACACACACACTTAGCTGCGGATGACGTATTTTCTTCTTTTACTTCCTTTTCTTTTCCCGAGGAAAATCTCCAGCGAGCTTGACTCCGTCCGTGTCCCTTTGCCGACCTGCCCAAACTCGTCTCTCTACTCCTCCTCTCGGCTCCTTCTTCTCCCGTCTTTACTGTCACCTAAGGTCCTTTCCCAACAACAAACTCCGTCTATTTTAGCCCTTTTTTTGTTTAAAAAAGGGTAACAAGTAATCCTACCATCTTCATCGAAGAGGTCCAACCAGTATAAATTACATACTCGAATACTTGGAAATATACAAACATACGCATCATACGACATTTGACTCTAACAAATTTACAATCACACAAATGAAAAACAACTCACACAGGGTTTATACCAATCAAAATACTATTCAATTAAAAAGGGAAAGGATATATAATCCCAAAAATCGGCTGAGTCAATGAAAAACCTAACTAAATTAATTAAAGAATGACACCAACAAAGATAATGCCATGTACCCTACTTCTGACAGCCTTAGGGACTCGAAAGCCAACACAGGACACACAGAATAATGGGGAGATGTAGAAACGCGACGGACAGGCCAATCCAGGGAACATTTGCAGACCAAAATGATTCGTAACGACCAAATCATTGGATTTGTTCCGTTTAAGTGTGAAAAATAATTGTGATCTATTGTAAGCGAAACACTAAAAATTACTATTTTTTATTTAACAACTTTCAAAATAAAAATAGCATTTAAATTGGCATAATCAATAAGTGTAATTAATTAATTTTAGCACACAAATTTATTTGGTACTGTAGATGAAACATTCTTTCACGGCATTGCATGTTCCCATGTCAACCTGGACTGTATAACTTAAGCGCCGCAAATTGTCAACACAATATCAACCGTTGTAGTAACTTCACTAGTCCTCGCGGTCCGCTTGCCCAATTAATAACTTTCAATTAATTAAGGTGAGATAAAAATGTCAATGTCACGAGCGGGATTCAAACCCATGACCTTCGGCTAGATACGCCGCTACTCTACCACTTGAGCTATCGTGACTTCGATCCACTCGGACACTAACTTCCCATCTCAACCCCACCTTTTGAATTTTCCCGCCTTTTTGCCATTTTTCAAATGTCGTGTAATCTATTTGATTCTCGGCGAAAAATAAAATGGCCACGGAGAGCTTTAGTGAAGTATACTTCATTTTAACTTATTAAATTCATTAGTTTTCGTGGTCCGCTTGGCCAATTAATAACTTTCAATTAATTAAGGTCTTTAGTTGAGATAAAAAAGTAAATGTCACGAGCGGGATTCGAACCCACGACCTTCGGCTAGATACACCGCTGTTTTACCACTTGAGCTATCGTGACCTCGATCCACTCGGACACTAACTTCCCATCTCAACCCCACCTTTTGAATTTTCCCTCCTTTTTGCCATTTTTCAAATGTCGTGTAATCTATTTGATTCTCGGCGACAAATAAAATGGCCACGGAGAGCTTTAGTGAAGTATACTTCATTTTAACTTATTAAATTCATTAGTTTTCGTGGTCCGCTTGACCAATTAATAACGTTCAATTAATTAAGGTCTTTAGTTGAGATAAAAAAGTCAATGTCACGAGCGGGATTCGTACCCACGACCTTCGGCTAGATACACCGCTGCTTTACCACTTGAGCCATCGTGACCTCGATCCACTCGGACACTAACCCCACCTTTTGAATTTTCCCTTCTTTTTGCCATTTTTGTAAATCGTGGTTGTAACATTTTTTTCCTTTTTATTCAAACAGTGGTTAATAATTTTAACAATTAAATAAATTTACACTTATTTATGTACGTTCTATGCTTATGTGGTTGTTGGCTAAGCTGACATAATAAGCAAGCAGTTTAAAATGCATTTACTAAAAGAGTTTTTCGTTTGGAATGATAAACTATAAGGGGTGTAAGGTCCGAGTTTATCCCGTAGTCAATGATTGAACAACAAATATCCTCGTTGATCAAAGTTAATCTGCCAAAACTTGTGCCGGCATACGCTCTGAGTAACAAATTCATTTTCTTCGTAAATTAAACGCGCAAAGTCCTTAGCGGTGAGCGTGTGATGAGGAAGTTCTGACGAACGGATTTGTACAACGCGCAGTACTGGTTCAACAGGAAGAGCATGTGTAATCTCTCAAAAGCCTTCTTAACTAGCAATCCTCTTACGGCCCTATACGTCAAACTACGTCGATCCAAAGATCGCTTGGCGAGCTATCTTGTTGTTATTTAATCCCATTTGTCCCAACCGCAATGAGCTTTCCACTCGCAATTATTTTCGCAACCTACCTAATTATTTTGTTATAGAATAAAAATGTGACTAATTGAATTATAATTATGTGATTAATAATTTATCTCTGATTGGCTAGTTTGTGTTGTATGTTCATTTGGAAATCCAATGGGAGTGCTGAAACAATATTTTTTATAATTTTTTCACAATTGACCATTTCTTGGTGAAACAATTTTTACAATTCAAAATAAGTTACCGAGTGAAATCCGAGATATTCCAAAGAATAGACTTTTTAAGGTAGGTTTTGGCCTACTTTCTATCGTCGTTTTTTACAACAGATGCAAATTTCTATTTCATAATCCAACGTTTTTCCTGTATACGAGATAATTTTTAGATTAAAAAAAGTTAAAAAGTAATCGCAACTCTGCCATCTCTCCTAATAATTCAAATTCTTCAATATTTAAATGTATTAAATATTAGTAAATATTAAATATTTATAACTATGAAACCATTTCTAGGATACTGACAGTCGGCTTTAGCCATGCCATTATACTTATAATTTATATTTTTTCTTAATTGAAAAAGAGTTTCAATCAATAAATCAATATCTAGGATATCTATACTAATTTATTTATGTAGGCAGGCAAGCCTGAAAAAAAGGGAAACAAATCTATCTTACACGTATGCTCAAAGAATTGTATTATCACTGATCCGATATCTCAGGGCCATAAATATTTTAAATTGTTCATTATTTTTGTAGGACTTTTTGTAAATTGTACCTTCATGTATGTGATATGTGTTATTTAACCACAATTACCCCGAAGAATCGAGTAATCTGGCGTAGACTGTACTAAGTCAAGTGTGTGCATGTAATTTATTAGCGTGAATGAAGGGGAATATGGAATATCGTGTACTCTAGGTAGGGTAAATGCTATCTGGATTATCATGTTTTTATCTTGTTTCGGAGAATTTGTGTTTCTTATTTATGAATTCTTTTCGGTGGATCTACGGAAAAGGTCAAACACAGAGAAAACTTCCTTTCGGTTTTAGCCGAGCTTTCGACAGTTTTTATACTGTCATCTTCAGGGCCTGTTTTATTATCATATAAAAAATCAACCATTTCAAACATGAAAAACAAATTGCACAAAAATTGAAATATCTTACTTAAACCTTAATGGGGAAATAAAAGATATGGTGTTTTGGGAGTATTTTGGGTGACACAGATATATCTGTGACACTGAAAAAGTATATATCAGTGTCACCCAAAATACTTGTAATCTACAAACCGATAGGTTGGGATCCATTTCGGTCTATGCTGGCCTCCTAAACGAATACAAAAATTCAAAGCAAAGGAGGGAAATGAGAACGTCGCCCAAGTGGCGGAATTTGTTAACCAGGGGAGGAAAAACGAGTTTATCCCGTAGCCTTTGTTCCTCTCGTCGAAGAGGGTTTGTTTTTTTGTTTTTGATCTGTGATCTTATTGTATAGTAATTTAAATATAAGATAAGATAATTGTATATATATAAAACTCTGAAAACAAAGAAAGGAAGATTTTACTAGTTTTTTTAGACATTTATGAGGCAACCAGTCTTTTATTTCCCTATTAAGGTTTAAGTAAGATATTTCAATTTTCGTGCAATTTGTTTTTCATGTATTAATTGTTTTTTTTTTATATGATAATAAAACAGGCCCTGAAGATGACAGCATAAAAACTGTCGAAAGCTCAACGAAAACCGAACGGAAGTTTTCTCTGTGTTTGACCTCTTCCGTAGATCCTCCGATAAAACTTCATGTTTCCAGCAGGTCGATAATCTAGCTCATCGTTTCTGATTTATCTTATTTTTTGAGCTAATTGATGAATCCCCGAGGTACAGAGAGGCCAACAATATAATAGAAAAAAGGAATCTTTTTAAAAACATAGTTCCTACTCACAGTTAGTTGTTTTTAACTACCCGTATTTCAAACTTGTAACTCATCATCAGGTTGAAAAAGTTTACAACCAGAGTTACTATTACAATTTATGTCCAGAGATGTGGTAGAACTATCGAAAACCGAGTAGAAACTTTTTCAAATGATTGAACAACATACTCACTCCACCATTTATCATTTCTATAAGAAAAGGGAAAGTTGGTCAACATTATTTGATAAAACATTATAACTTAGGTATTGGTAACCTGGAGAATTAGTAAGAAAAACTATTTGGTTTAAAACTCGAGGACGGTTAGAAAACAAAAAGAAACGTAAAACAAAAGAAGCCCTCTCTTTCACCGATGTGCAATGTAATATTATTTTTTTTATATCCATAAAATTAAAATTTAGCGGTACATCCGATTTTATTCAATTTCACCGTATTGTGTTTTGACTTTTTTTAAGTTTAATTTGGCCCAAAAGGCAAATATAATTGACCAGTTGTTCCAGTGAGAGAAGTATTATTTTGGTAAACTGTTTCTAATTTTTTTAAATATAATTTGGTCTCTACGTATTGTACATGCATTCTTAACCATCATAGTTTTATTTTTTAGTGATTAAAAGAATAAATAATGTCTTTCACTCTGTTTTGCAGTTGCCCAAAAAATGTTCTTTTGGCACAGGGCAGAGTTACATCACATTGATAACTTATGAAATACTCCTTAGTAATTCACTTTTAAATTGAGTACTATTATATTAATTATATTAATGTTATATTATTATAATATTATTGTATTAAATAAATCGGGTGGTTGAATGAATACTTAGGATCTCTAAATTGCATACTGTACATGCTATTACACTAAACATTTCATTGACAGGCTGATGAAAAGAAAGGTTGTAAATGAGTTTTCGATTGATATTGAATCATTATTCATTTTTCCGTTTTGTGAATAATTTATTTCCAATAAATCACGTTGCAAGTAATTAAAATTCCGGAGGGAAAAATTCCCAATGGAACCTCTGAAATTTCACAGGGGCAAATATACAGTATCAAGGGGTCGTAAATTCCACCTTGCCAACAAAGGGTCGGTTGTCTCTCGTTGACTGATTTATGACTCTCGGACCATGGACGTGGATTCTAGAAAGAGAATAGTTTTGAAATGGGCGAGAAACAATATAGGCGTTTTGTGAATTTCCCACGGTGTCTGGAACTGGGTCGGCTGCCGCGGTACTCAAGTGAGCTGCATCTGACGGAGTGCCCACTACAACCACTCAATCAACTGCACACAAACTGACACAAATTAAGTGTGGCTATTAGGAACCAAAATTCCAAATGCCATCCTGGGACCGCCTTATTAAAACAGATTACTCTTCCATTATATAATTTTGTGAGTCAAATACTCAACAAAACGCTGTGCCTCACCAGTAGCACTTACCACAGTATAGACCTCTTATTCTTTCTAAATTAATTTTTTAAATTAAAATATGACTAGACAAACAAAGGATAAAAATTTGTAAATGTTGGTGGTAAATTTTAGTAATTTTATTTCTATTGGTTTTTTGCTTCTCTTCGAATTGTCCAGTAGATCTTTTTATTACGTTATTTGTTATGCATATTTTTGATAACGTTTCCAAATGTGTTTATTGAATTATTAGGGAAGCCATCCACGAGCCTATACATATCCAACGTTGTTCCTGACCACCAATTAAAACCACTTCACAATTCACTAAATTCATCGTGTTGGGTAAGTCATTGCATTATCCCTAGAGCGTAAACACATCTGGCATGGAGTCTTTTCAGACGTTCGACTATCTCATCCAAAAATCGTACTTCAATTTTTGGCATCCACTCTGTCCACTATCGGGCTTTTGAAGAGAGCATCCTATGTTTGTTTCTTTTCTGTCTATTCATCTCCTTCTAAACATAATACACTCATTCTAACCTATGGTAACCATAGCAAACTTCAATTCTGTCCAAGCAGTACCATACCTCCAAAACCACTTCTTACCTAAGAACCATGGTAAATTCGAACAAAACATATAAAAACGTGTATTTTTTCTGAACTGTTCTGTGGAAGAAACTAGGTCTTGATAGCATATATAATAGCAAATCACAGAAATTCACTGTCTTAAATTTATTGTCATATAAGGAACTTCAAAAAATCTCAAATGGTTAACATTGACTTAATGACTAGACGACACTGCTAACATTACTGGGTCTGTTTATTTGTTTTGGTTTACGTTTCACACATGAGTGATATTGCTACACGCTATCTTAACTGAAAATTGTCCAATGCATGTTCTTCTGACTAACACTAGCAATTATTTCATTCATGTTGAACCTGCACACGGGCACTACTGGGTATGTCTTCACTCGCGGGTTTTTCGTTTGAGTTATTCAAACGCGTTTCGGCATTACGCCATCTTCAGTGAAAAACTGTCTGTCAATTGGTTACCTAATTATGGTACCTAACGCAGCGCCCCCAGCGACAAGCGACGGACGCAACACTATTTAAACCTTACTCAGACAAAATGACAGACAGTTTTTCACTTAAGATGGCGTAATGCCGAAACGCGTTTGAATAACTCAAACAAAAAACCCGCGAGTGAAGACAGACGCAGTAGTGCCCGAGTGCCGGTTCAACATGAGTTCGCCAACTCGCATACCAAACCCCATCATCTACTATCATTATTTCATTACTGATTCACATAACTAAGGTTTTTTCATCTTGAGTGTTATTTATTATTAATAAACAAACTTTTTCATCCCATATTTCCTGCAGCATAAATCTGACTAATACAAAATCGTCTAAAATAAAGAAAAAATATATATTGTTATGTATGTAGTTACAATATATATGTTGTTAAATGCATGTTTTTATTTAAGTATGTGTAGCGGCATAAATAGGTATGTATAGAACACTTGTTGATCCTAAATTGTGATTTGCCCTCGTAGAACGAATATTGACGAACACAGGAATCTGTCAAACTTCTCCATAAATCACAAATCCCTATTTTCATAAAACAGTTAAGACACGTATCAAATAATAAAATAGTGGACCTTTTCATAAATTCATTGTTACAGTATCTTGAAGAGAATATTAATAAAGTTCAATTAAACAGAATAAAAGCTAGAACTTCGTAGCTTTCTCAGTATTGCATTAACGCGAATTTCCGCCGAATTCGATTTCGTATTCAGCTGTGCGAAGTGTGTTGATTTTCAAGGCTGTATCGTGTGAGGAAGCTGTTAGCGTGACTTCCTGCTTACATCATACATTCACCAACCGCGCCGAGATATGCTAATTCGGCGACATTTCCATATCTCACAAGAAGTACAGCTTACCTAACCATCGGAATTTATCTGGAATCGTCGCCGTGGGCTGGAAATCAAAAGATGTTTTCTGAATAATCAAACCGGCGATAAAGATACATACTGTGGTCGTGTGGTCATCGGACGTTTTCCCCCAATATACATTGTGTACTGTTTGAGATGATCGTTTAACATCGGGGAAGATCAATATGGCGGAAAGGAGTTCTGCCAGACCGGACTGCACTACATGCCTTTTAACCAGTTACTTCTTAGATATTTCAATTTTACCATATTCTAAACGTTCTTTCTTTAACACTTTATAAATTTAATACACTGATACATAAAAATTAAACATAGTATATCACATTTAAAATTTAAATATTCAGACTTGAAAATGAAAGACATGCCAGTCAAAACCGAATAATAGACAGTCATAATATTGTACGCTTTATAAAGTATTAAAAAATTGAGATGAATAACATAAAACAATCTTTAGATTTGTATTTAGATTTCACGAAAGATTAAAGCTTGCGTATGCTGACTGTAAAAAAATGCTATTACGGACTTTCACCCGGAAGGGTTGTCACTCCTCCTAGAAGAGCTAGTATCCCACTTAAGCCGGATGCCCAAGAGATCGTCGC
Source organism: Cimex lectularius (assembly GCF_000648675.2). Taxonomy (NCBI): domain Eukaryota; kingdom Metazoa; phylum Arthropoda; class Insecta; order Hemiptera; family Cimicidae; genus Cimex; species Cimex lectularius. The sequence continues at coordinate 693,248 of NW_019392694.1, forward strand.
TTCCCAACCAATGGGGTTAGGCGCTAACGAGGGCGTTCGACAGCGCGGTTATTTCAGCCCGCAACGCAAGAAAATATAATCTAACTTTTATTATAGTGACACAGTGGTATTCTCACTTATGTACATTGAACTCATTCTGATTAGTCGGTGGAATACTCAACATCCCTCCATCGATTACACACAATATTAATAATCATTAAATTCACTAATTTCGGGGTCCGCTTGACCAATTTATTACAATTAATTAAGGTTTTTAGTTGAGATAAAAAAAGAAAAAATGGCAAAAAAGGAGGGAAAATTCAAAAGGTGAGGTTAAGATGGGAAGTTGATGTCCGAGTGGATCGAGGTCACGATAGCTCAAGTGGTAGAGCAGCGGGGTATCTAGCCGAAGATCGTGGGTTCGAATCCCGCTCGTGCCATTGACTTTTTTATTTCAACTAAAAACCTTAATTAATTGTAATATATTAATTGGTCAAGCGGACCACGAAATCAGTGAATTTAATGAATTAAAATGAAGTATACTTCACTAAAGCTCTCCGTGGCCATTTCTTTTGTCGCCGAGAATCCAATCCAATTACACGACATTTGAACAATGGCAAAAAAGGAGGGAAAATCAAAAGGTGGGGTTGAGATGGGAAGTTAGTGTCCGAGTGGATCGAGGTCACGATAGCTCAAGTGGTAAAGCAGCGGCGTATCTAGCCAAAGATCGTGGGTTCGAATCCTGCTCGTGCCACTGACTTTTTTATCTCAACTAAAAACCTTAATTAATTAATGATTTAATCTAAATTAGGGTCGATGGGGTACTGTTTCCGCCATCATCCCTCAACACACATACACACTCACTGCTGGAAGGGCGATGTTGACATTTTACTATCAGCCCCTCAGTGGTAATATGTCATCATCTTTGTAAAAATTTCTTTGACGGTTCACCCATCAGTAATATTTTAACTGCATGTTACACACACCTACTATGTTTAGAACATAGATTTGGTAAATGAAAGAAAAAATTTTTATCTAAGCAATTAGTTACAATGATGTTTACACATGTTTAAACTATCTTTAAAAACATTCTGTATTGGATAACGCAGGAATACTTCAAGCGAGAACATAAAATAAAATTAAATTTAAAAAATTATAAAACACGACGAACAATGTAACTGGAAAATAAAAGTTTACAAACAATAGTCTTTTCATTACAATAAAAGTTAAAGCTTTGTAATATAGCAATGTATATAAACATGCCTACCATATTACTATGAGAATTGTCACGTTAACTACGAGAACCCAAGAATGAAATATTCCTCCCTGCAAAAATTTAATGTTGTTATTTTCAAAAATTAAATTATATATTCTGCACATTCCCTTTGGTTAACATCTTCTTTGAGAGTTCTTTCTAGTTGTAGTGGAAGGAGCATGAAACATCTGCCACCAAATATCGACAATTTTGGTTATCAGTAGCGAGGGGTAGCACGCCTCATCCATTTCACCTCGGTCTAAAGTTGGCAAGGGGGGGAGACCATTTTAACGCTGCAACATGTGTGCATGGTAGAAATGGCTGAGAAGCTCTTTTATTTGATATTCCTTCAGGATTGTCTGTCTATTATTTCCACTTCAATTTTTATTCCAATATCACGTTTACAAGGATGACTCAAAGTTTTGACTATATATTTTAATGGCTGTTTTAATCTCAAATGTGCTGATTAAAAAGGTTACTGAAAAACCAAATTTACACAACGTACGAGTTCTATTTGTAGAACAACGGTGCGCAAATACGGCAGTTCTTTAAGTTAAAATCCTAAATGCTGTCATAATATTTGCCAAAGTTCAAAGAAAAAACAACCAGAATTAAATTTTAAAACTTGTTATTTGTCTTTACAAGAAATAAAGTAACAGATTTTGCAAGGGCTAAAGAGCTTGAAAAACAAAAATCTTATATCCACGAGAACGTTGTGTTAGAACCGGTATTTGTGATCTTATTAAATAAATCAATTCGTAAAATAATACTGCTTGACAAAGCAGCTGACGATTGAATCGAAGAAATCGACAGATATAGAAAAATGATCAATTTCGAGAAGTTCAATGTAATCATCTGTTTGCAGACCAACGAAAATTACCAAAATTAATTGGATTAATTACAAAAGAAAGATCATCAATAAAACTAACAAAGTCTCATCCCGCCTAATTTCTGTTTTAATTACAATGTAGGGACGTTCGTGGTCGCAACAGTTTAGGCATTGACACGGCGCTCATCACTGTAAGGTGAAGTTTCCGGGTTCGAATTCAGGGCCGCTGGATTGGAAATTCGAACCCGACATACTTACAAATGTTTTTTTTTTTTTTTTCAAAAACACCGGCACCCTTTTACATCTCTAAAGTCGTAGGCGTGTTGTCTACATCTATTTTTCAATTATTGTTTAGTTTGACCATAATACACAGCACTACATTCGTTACAACACAATTTATACACAACATTGCTACACAGTTGTGTTGGCACTTTTGATTTCAATTTTGAAAAAATTATATTTCTTAATTTGTTCTTATATTTTAAGGCTATCACAGTCGGTATATCACAGTTTGCAGTTCTATTTCTGACCATGGCAGAGAGCTTGTTGGTAATGCCCTTCACATATGTAATACCTCTGTATAATTTAACGGTATTGTTAACAGGTACTACAATTACATTCTGTTTCACATGTGAAGACCAAATTTGGATGGTAAGCATTAAACTGGTCCACAACGAGCCCCAAGAAAGTTAATATGTACCTGAATGTTTATATGTGATAATTAATTTATTTTAGAATTGTTTCAAATTAATTTATAGTTTCTTTTAATTGTATAATTTGTGATATTTGAAACCAAAATGTTAGGGAATTTTTTAATTTATAGTTTCTTTTAATTGTATAATTTGTGATATTTGAAACCAAAATGTTAGGGAATTTTTTTTAGATTGAAGATTGAGCCAGTTGGCAATATTGTCGCGTTAGGAATATTTATTACCTTCGTTTATCGAAGGTGGGCTCTACCGGCTATCCGTTATCTACACACATGTACCGGTTCATATAATATAACGATTTTTTTCGAGTTAGTGATTAAGGAAAATTTAAAAATTGTATAATTGTAAATTTACTTATGTTAATTTGTTAATACAGAGTCCTGATGAAGGCGATATATTCTGCCGAAAGCTCGACAAGAAAATAAATGTTGTTTCTGTCTTCCTGGTTTATTTTAAACCATAATTGTTGAATTTATTTAAAAAAATTATTTTTATTATATTCATTTCTCATTTTATTTTAGGAATTGTAATTATATATCATTTTTATTACAAAGATATTATCAATTTAATAATTTTTGAACAAGATGAAAATATAGTTTACTCGTGTTCACAAATTAGTAATTACAGAACAGCAGTGAATCCCATAAATTAGCACTATTATCAAATCATATCTTGCCTGATGTCATTTATGAAAAGATCATAACAATTTTTTTAATTATAGAATGCTGGATATATTAATATTATGGAATATCCTCAGACCTGTGTATAGTCCTGTAGGACGGCAGCGGCCAAAGAACGCTGTTCCGGTACATCAGTGCTACACGGATTTTTAATATAGTGTTTGTGTCGTACTTGTGTCATATTTGTGTTGTGTTTGTGTTATTGGAATAAATATAAATTATTAGTGTGAGAGAAAGGGGTCTTTTAACCCCGGTCCAAGGGATATCGGGTATTCTGAGGGAATGAACGTAACCAGACTTCTTTAATTATTCAGAAATCGTGAGATGCGGTCTGGTGTGATGTAGGTTTCAGAAAAACATTTTCTTTATCGTGCCAACGTTTCGATCTTTATTGAGATCATCTTCAGGGCCTGGGATTTACGAACATTGTTTACATTTAACAAATACATTTAGGATGTGGAAAAGTGAATTTATACAATGCAAAATATAATTTTTATATTCAATCAAAGTATTTCTAACCAGACTTCTATGTTTATTTCGGGAACATAGGCCGGGAGGTTTTATCAGGCCTCAGGTTTTCATCTATACAATAGACACACAAAAAAAAAATATATATATATATAGTATATTTCTATATGCTACAGATGAAAACTGAGGCACAAACGAGAAGCTACCATTGTAGGGAATGATGGACGTAGTATACGTATAACAGCAGAGAGTCAGTAATCAGATCGAGACACTGAAATGGCTGCAGCTTCTAACGTTTAGTAGGGTGGTTTTATATTAAAAATGAGCAATTGAACCAATAAAATATACTATTAATTATAATTTGTTACAATCAAATTTAAAAAAGGGGGAAAATTCTCTTATAACTATAATTGAGTTTGATTAACAAAGACAAATATTTTTGAAATGCCATTTTCTTCAAGACAACATACATATAATAAATAAAATTTAAAATTGAAAAAAAAAATTAAAATCAAAATTAAACAAACTTTTTTAATGGGCGTCAACAGACGAAAAATCCAGCACAGAAATTTCCACTATTTTTTAACACAATTCATTTAAAAATTAAAAACACGTGACTGACCAAGCCCTGGGTCTTTCTCTCCACAAGTTTTTTCCGTCCAAGTTTGCCGCCTCCTCAATCGTTGGCCAAGTCGAAGGTGGCTTTTCCATCTTTCCTGCCTTCTCAACAGGGTGGATGCAGCTTTTGCGGCCTTTTCCACTTTCACTGTCATAAGCCTAAAACTAAATACGCGTGAAAGACCAGAAAAAGAAGGAAAACACGTACAGGGCGACGATGGCCTCACCTGGTTTTTTTTTTCGTTCCCATAAAACTCTCATATAGTATAACGTTAGAAATGATGAATGATAGAGTGAGTATGGTGTTCAATTCTTTTTAAAAAGATAGTTCCTCCTCACAGTTAATTGTTTTGCAATGATCCGGATTTCGAGCCGTTAGCTCATCATCAGATTGAAGGAGTTCTACAACCACGCCTCTTGACATGAATTGCAAACGTGAACCCGCTGAAACCCCCTCCAACGCGACGTTCCAACGTCGGTCGAGAGACGTGGTTGTAGAAATCCATCAACCTGATGATGAGCTAAAGGGCTCGAAATTCGGATCATTACAAAACAACTTACTGAGTGTAGGAACTATCTTTTTAAAAAGGATTGTATATCCTTTTCCCCAACAGCTTTAATTTGCCTTATTTAATAACCAAGACAAAAATTAATTGTACGACCCTAGAAACGGGCCAGGAGGTGTGCGTGTCAAAAAGGAAGCTCACTTCTTCAAAAATAAATGCACTCAAAAATAAGCTGCTATTTTGATTTTAGTAAGTCCCTCGTGGACAATCAGTGTCACAACTATTTTACAGCTATATCGTCCACGTTTTACATGTTTGTGTTTATTTATCCCCTAACTTGGATTGTGTGACCACTAATATTTAATTTGCCGCAATCATCCCGGATTGTTAAAAAGCCATTACACCGTCGCGGAGGGTTGGCCGAGGCAATAAATTAACCCGTGCCTAGGCGAGCTCCATTGTCCATTGGATTACCGTCCCTCTGTTATTTATGTAGCGCTTTTATTGAATCACCGACTCACAATGGAAGCCAACAGCATACCTCGGCACAAATCATAAGAGGAAAGCTGAACCGATATACTTGTTTTCTGATTTTCCAACTGCAAGAGAGAAAGCGCTGTGTTATACGACCGGGCGTTTTTTTCCAGATGCCATAAAAATCAAAATTAATCTTCCTCTGAAATCGTTTTCTATAAATTATATGGCTTGCGAAAGGAAAGAGGGTGATTAAGTTTTTATTACATCTTGTTCGAGATTTTGATAATATTAATAATAAAATAATGAGAAAGCAGTTGGCAATAGAAATAAATATGGGATGAGTATGCTGTTCAACTGCTTTAACATATAGTTCTTACTTACAGTTTCCTTTAGAAATTCTTCAACTTTAGAAATTATTCTTGCCGTTCAATGATTACTATACTATTTTTTATCCTCTTTTAAAACAATGTTGTTGTTTCTTTTTAACTTTTTATCAATAGACTTAATTGGACGATTTAATTTTTTGACGTTTAGATTTATCAAATTTGGTTCAATTACATCAGCACATTCATATTTTATATTTGTATTTATTTTGCATCAATAATCCTATCAAACGTCAAACTGTGAGTAAGAATTAACTTTTAAAGTAGTTTAGCAATTGGAAATTTACAAAAATCCACAGAACATCTAACAATTGGTTTAACCGAGTGGAGCAGACCGCATGAAAAAAATTACCCCTCTCTCTTCCAAGGAAAAGGTAATTCATTTCATTTTCAAGTCCAACTTAACCCATCCGACCCAAATTAAGGCACTGACCCCTTTTCACCTAGTACTTGACTCTCACATTAATTATACACGGTTTAATTTAGTCGTTCATAAATAGAGGAAAAGTGAGTGTGCCTGCAAGGCCAATAACTCTGTCTACTTAGTTGACAACTGAGTGAGCTGGAAAATAAATTTTTTCGGACCTGATTATTGTAATTGGAGACTTTTACGGAAAGAATCACTGCTATGTTAACACGTGTGAGTTTCAGATCTTTGTTAGATGGTATTTTCCACTAATTAGGAACTATGATGTGTAATAATTCAATGATAATGTAATAACAAAATAAATTTTACATGTTTATGTGATAATGAATGTAGAAATCCTTTGATAGTGTAATTTTCTACCCGATTAACTTGTAGTACAAATTTTTAATTAAATATCAGCTGTTCGGCATTCAAAGAAAAGTTCTAAATTAGTATTCGTTTATTCGTAAGCATATTGTGTAATAAATAAGTTTTTATAAATATTTATTAGGCCCATTTTAAAAATGTTGAGAATAGGCGGCGGCATATAGCCTCACCTTTAAAAATTAGCCGAAAAAACAAATAAAAACTTACCCATATATTTACAGAAATATATGTGTGTAGTTACAGTATCGAGTAAGATGGCCAACAACGATAACTCAAAAATTGCAGACATGCTTTCGGCTCATTTAACGTCTTCATCAGGTACTATTACAGCTTAACAGCTTTTGTGGGAGATTTATAGTTTCATGCCAAATTCAAAACAAAAAATGGGTTGCTTCCTCTATAAAGTATCTAAAGAAAAATAAAACCATACCCCAGAATTGTGTGGACAGAATTATTAGAAGTATACAACTCATACCATAAAATCTTAGAATTTATAAAATCCATTACAGTTCGTGGTCCGCGTGACCAATTAACATTTTTCAATTAATTAATATTTATGAAAGGTATTGGTTGAAATAAAAAAGTCAGCGTCACGAGCCGGATTCAAATTTTTGCCATTTTTCGAAAAGGAGGGAAAATTCCAGAGGTGAGGGTGAGGTGGGAAGTTAGTGTCCGAAGTCACGTTAGCTCAAGTGATAGAGTAGCGGCGTATTTAGCCGAACGTCGTGGGTTCGAATCCCGCTCGTGACGCTGACTGTTTTTACCTCAACCAATACCTTTCATAAATATTATAATTTATAGTTGAAGTGTTGGAAAACCGCCTTGCCTAAACATGATTTAAAGAGAGGAAAAATTTAAACAGTAACCATTGCAGGGAACTGTCGTCTTCTGTTAAAATATTGAACTATAACTCTCGCCACTCGTTCGAACAGAAAATTAATGTAATGTTTAATTTAATTGATAGAGATTAATAGAGATAAAGTTAATCTATTCAAAATTTTACAATAAATATAAAATAATTGTAAAATAAATTATTGTAAAAAATGATTATCCGTCATCCCTCATTAGAATGTTGATCAGTGAAAGACTTGCAGGACTTGACAAATTTAAAGTTCCTTAAATTAATTATGTCAACATACATAGAAGTATAACTTTAGAGTCTATTCAGCTTGCTAGTCTGTTCGGGAATGGAGTTGTAAATTGTAATTTGAAAATTGCCTTTAAATACAGAAACAAGTTGGGTGAGTTGATATATTCGTGTTTTAAATCTCTAGTTCTTTTCGTTGCGTAGTAGTGTTCTTTACAAAATCCTCTGCAAAAATTGCAACTCAGTTGACATGTATTACATTTTTTCTTCTTCTCGAAAAAAATTTCATAAAACTTGAATAGAGGCGGGACAAACCGAGACGAGGAAGCATTTCGCGGCCTGCAAGATCCTGACCCGGAGGGCATTGGGTTCGTGCTAGTGGGCTCCCCGGATTCGAGATTGGAAAAAAAAGCAAGCTGCGGCCAGTTCAAGATAGAAGATCGGTGTAAGAGGTGGTGTCCGTGAGGACAAGAAAAGATTGAAAAAAATTGTATGTGACCTTGTTGAGTAGATCCCAGTGGTGTTGATTTAGGGGTGAGGAGAGTTCCTCCGAAGAGAAGGTGCTGACACAGCCTAAGTGAAAGAGTGATCCCGTGAGTTTGTTCCTTTCCAATTTTGTTATCAGGCCTGATAATTCGGGACTAAAGACATTAGGTGTAAGTTTCGGTATATTATTAGTTTAATTTAAAAAGAATTTGTAAATTTAGTGATAAATAGAATAGTTGTTTCTCGTAGTCATTTTTTTCACTTACCATCACTTGTCTCTCCCTTCAAAACCCCCCCTTCACAGCTGAGCTACCGCCAACGTACGTACAGCCACAGTAAGGAAGCTGTAACACATGGTAAACAACTGTTGGCAAATACATACAGACAGTATGTTTGCGGTTGTAGGAAAGCATATATAGAAAAGCAAGGCACTGCTCTCTACCAATATAGCTGTTCTGTCGCGTCTCCGTCAGCGAAGCGCCCGATTTGTGACGTACACTGTACCCCTCTATCTACAACCCCTATCTTCTCAAAATCCACCAATCATAACGCACTTCCCTCGTTTTTCCTTAAAAACCCATCCCTTCCAGCCTTTTTGGGCTCTCTTCTCCGCCAGCTCTCGGAGCGAGCACATCTCCGATCTCCCCAAAGTGTTGCATCATAGTAATTAACCACGGTGTAAGATCGCCCGGCTATTGCTATGAACATTTATCGCCGCGCGAATGTCCACCTATTGTCATTAGAATCGCCCCATCTATAACTCCGCATGGACGCAGAGTTGTGCATCCCATCTTCCGACCGCGTGGCCCCAAACCTATCATCGCCATTTTTCCTTAATATCTTATCTCCCTTTATACATCTATTATCATCATAATGCCACGAACAAATCCTCCATCATTATCCCCGAAGACTCCACCATCTTACTAGCATCGCAGCCTGGATTGCATCATCTCATTACCATCGCCACTTGGCCATCATCATCATCATCATCATCGACGCTGCAGGAACCAGGCCGGTGCACTGGCCTAGCCATCGCCGAACAACGCACGATATCGCATTCAGGTCTCCAATACGATCATCGGCCATTTTGTACGCCACAGAGATTTCATTAAACAGTGAGTCTTCAATTACTCCTTTGGTTCATTATTTATTCCTTCATTTAATTCTTCCTAAACTAACATCTTTTAATTATCGGGAATCTTCCATTCTCGTTGGTGCCGAAACAATCTTATTATTAATTTAGCCGAAATCAGTTTGAAAATAAGATTACTAAAAAAAAAAAGTGCTCCACATCAAAAATTATAAAAATTCCTGCAATCTTAGAACATGCATTAAACATATCACTAGCTCTATTCTTAATTATTAAATATTTTTTTGTTAAAAATATTTTTATAAAGGCATACCTTTGAGTTATATATTGTGCAATTCAATTTGATATTTTATCAATTTGTATAAATTTTATAGAAACCATCTATAATTTTTGTTACAGATGAAGGCTTGACTGAAATAAGCCGAAAGCTTGACTACAATTTTTTAGTTTCTTTTGTTAGCCCCTCCTGTACTCGTACAATATATGCGACATAAGAAGGCCGATAAAAAACATTCTAAAAGAAGAGCAAGCTTTTTAAAAACATTTCCTTGCCACTATTAGCTTCTAGTTTGTTAACGTGAAGCAATCAACCGTAATTGCTTAATTAAGTGTAATGTCTAATGACTTATTGAATTATAATGATTTTGAAATGCATAGAATAGATTACAGTCTATCAAAATACAAAAACATCCGGAATTAATTAATCGTAACAAACTATGATTTAACTTTAAATTTGAATTCTCTTTAGTTGGCAAAATAAATCGACATTGCCTTGCGCGTTTGCCATCTACCGCGTTTATCCTACCTTCAACACAACGTTTACTTTATTCATGAAGTCAAATATTTGTCTGGACTGAGTAAGGCCGTGGAAGAGCTCGTGAAGGCGGCCGTAAGCTGACTTTGACATAAAAATACTTGCAAAGCTGGCGAAAAACAAGAAACCCCCAGGGTCAACATTCTAGCAAAGGCCGGCATCAACAAGCTTCCTATTTTGTAATAGAACTCGTTTGTACAGAAATGATACCCGGTTTTAAACTCTTTTTCTTTGCGGTTTGAACTTCTCTTGCATCCGATGTTGCTCTTCACTTACATTTTTCCTCCAACAAATGACACTTTTTTGAAGAAATATTAACATTTCAGTAATGGTGAGTTTACTCTTACAGAAAGATAACAATTTGCTTTTGTTTGTTTCAGGTAAACGTCGTTCTGCATTAACGGAGTTTTAGGAAAGGTTCCAGGTAACAAATTTATTTAATTTCTAGGATGATTTTTTACATTTTCATTTCCCCCTGTCATTCTAGTACTCGCCAAAGACAAAGTACTCCAAGTAAACTACACAGCACTACGGTGGCTGAGTGGTTAGGGCGTTCGAGTCGAATTTGTCACGATAGGGGTCCTGGGTTGGAATCGCTGCATAGTCAATGGATTTTTAATTCTGAATAATTGGAGAAAGTATTTTAAAATGGTTTGACCCTTCGTCCACAACCCCAAAGTGTACTTGGTCCGTTAAGTCCTCAAGCATGATAGAAATTACTTTACATACTTACACACGCAGAAAACTTCAAAACCATTTGCAGTGCCTGGACGTTTGGTCCAAAAAGTGGATAACTAAAATAAATGCAACGAAGACCCAATACAACAACTTCTCAATCAGGCAGATAACACTAGCACCTGTTTACTTTAAAGGTATTTCAATATACTCTGACTAACGGACTTCACCTGGACAAACGCCTTACTTGGAATCCGCACACAAATCTAAACCGAAACGAACTAAACACACGTTGCAACTGTTATCACCACTACTCGACAGACGATCCAAACATCAACTTAATTACAAAATATTAATGTATGTGGTTCTCAAACGTATGTGGACTTATGTTATATTACTCTTGGGGTCAACCAAGCATGCCAGCTCCCAACGTGTCCTAAAATTCCAATCAAAAGTCCTAGGAAGCGAATTTTAAAGTTAACCCTCCTTATTCTGTATCAAACCTCGCCCTACACTGAGACCTTAATATTCCCTTTGTTCCAGAAGTAGCGAAAAATTACAAAAAATTCCATTATTCCTTTTACAGCCCAATGCGTTGGTCCGATAGCTCAGTTTCACTGTCATCCAAGAAAAGCCTCCACATCGACTGAGACACGAAAGAAAATTGAAAAAATGGTCATTATTTATTTCTTGTAAAGGATGCTCACCACTCGGTGATATCTCCTCCCACGTTTTTCATGTAAATTTTATTCTAACAGCATTTTTACAGTTGTAACTGTTTTACAGATGTAAAAATAAAAAATAAAACACAAACAGAACAATCATTGACTTAGTCGCAAGTTCAATTATTGTCAAACAAGTCGGTGATACATTAAAACCAGTTTTAAATACTTGTTACACGTAATCCTCTTCAAATAAAAAATACTTAGAATAATGAAACACAGGGGGCGTCGTGGCCTCAACGGTTTAGCCGTTTACACGGCCCTCATCACTGTAAGGTAAAGGTCCCGGGTTCGAATCCAGCGGCCCTGCATTCGAACCCGACATACTTAAAAATGGGATTTTTTCAAAAACACCGGCACCCCGAGGGTTGATATGACCTCTGCTGTTGCGAACCCTCGTAAAAAAAATAATAAATAATAATGAAACACTAATATGCAATGTTTATATAAATATTACGAAAATTTATTTGATTTTTGGTTAGTTTATATGTATTAGGTGTAAAGTAAATAATGCAGATCTATGGTTATAAAAGAAAATAGTTAAATAAATGATTTTAAATGTTTCTTATTATCTAAATACCCTCTATCACTCTCAATACACTTCTCCCAACTTGATGGAAACTTCTCTATTCCTTCTGAATAGAATATGAATTTTTATTATTAGGAAATTCTGTAAACGCATTTTTACCGACTTTTGATCAATACATTTTTTGTGAAACGAGGCGAGATGTCTGGAGAATAGGAACGAGAGGCAAAACCTCATAACCAAGATCCGACAGTTTTTGTGTTGTCACATGTGAGACATAGTGCCGAGCGTTGTCGTGTAACAGAATCGGCCTATTCCGATTGACCCAAGATGGCTTCAATAATGCCAATTTCTTGTGCATTGCTTAAATTTGAGAGCGATACATTCGGCATTGATTGTTTCACCAGGATTCAAAAAGCAGTCGTAAATCAGTCCAAATGAAGCCGACCAAAGAGATTGATGAGAGATATTGATGAGTTGCTGGCATTGAAAAATGTGGTGCTGCTTCTCCTTTCTCGACCATTGTTCAGAACGACTGCTGCTGTCGGAAAGAATCCACTTTTTAACACAACTCACAATTCTATTCAGAAAAGGTGCGTTTCTGTTTCGGCAATTAACTGTTGCGCAAACTTCATAACAATGACTTTTTTAGCGGTTGAACCCGACTTTTGAGCTTTTTCATTATTCCAATTGCCTTACGGTGGTCAGCGGAGGTCGATTTGCTGACTGAAAAATTCTCAGCAATTTCTCTAATTATTTTTGAATTTTCTTCGACTAAATCTCGCAGAACATCATCAACTAGGGAAGAAATCCTTCCACGACGTTTTTTGTTTTCAAGGCTAAAGACTCCCTCTCGAAATTTTTGAAACTATTTCTGAACTGTGCTCTTGCTCGCACAGCCAACACCCCCAGACTTCATTAATGTTTCTGACTGTTTGGGCACCAATCCGACCATGTTTAATCTCATAAAACGAAATTACGGGAAAATCACGCGTTGACAGTTTAGCAAAGACCAAATCATTCCAAAATAACGAAATGCTAGTGAAGTAAACAAACATTTTTTTTGAAGAGGATTAAAACGTGTTGACATTCCTACAAAAGAATAATCCATTACACATAAACAGTTTATTATATAGAGGAGTAATTTAAAGAAACCGTGAAAACCTGCATTATTGTCTGCACGAGCCAATGAAATATTTCATCTACTCTCTCACAGTCTCTGTCAATCGATTTTTCCTACAGTTAATTTTATTAATTTTATCTGAATCACTTTGAGAAAACGCTGAAATGCTTTACTAAATAATTTGTCAATTGATTAGCGAAGATTAAAGGAGTGTTGTTGACAGCATACACTTTCGGTTAGAAATTAAAATAAAACAAAGCTAATCTAAACAAGGCTAAGAATGAATTCCTTCATGGTGACTTAATAAGAGAGAAAATTCTCTTTGATTTATTGAGTCAATGATTATTCTTAATATCAAAGTACTATAAAAGTCATCAAAAGGGCTTTCATCAATCAAAGCCCAAAGCACTTTTAATAAACTGAAAGCGGGCTTTTTGAACAGCTTGAAAGGTCTAAACGTCGACGTGCAATTCTTAAAGAATTCATAACTCATCCGAGACGGAAAGGAAAACAAGTATTTTTTTAGTAGTGTCATTGTCGGTTCTTTGCGGTTCATCTACCAAACAGATTTCTCTAAGCGGTGCACTTTTTCATGTCGTCCTCCGTCGGCGAGAGGATCTTAAATCCCTAACAGCCATCAAGGGGCTTTATTGCAGCTTTTTCTCTCCGCCCTGTCTGTGTTTCCATCCCTTATCAGGAGAATACGGGCTTTCGGGATTTCATATTGAGTTTTACATTATTTAGAGCGATGTCTAACCGGAAATTGGAAGGAAGAAATGAAAAATGTTAACAACGTACCTATCAACTTTACGAGAGCGTTTTATCCAAGATCAGAAACGCAATGTACTCCTTCCTTTTCTAAATATTTTAACTGTCAAATAAATTTAAAGGACAAAAACATAAATTCAACATTAGGATCAGGTTTCAATATAACTATAATATAAATAATTATAGTTGTTCGGGCGCGTCTACGTCACCGAAGCGCCCGATTTGCGACGTAGATTGTTCCCCTCTATCTACAACCCCTATCTTCTAGAAATCCACCAATCGTAATACACTTCCCTCCTTTTTCCTCAAAACCCATTCCTTCCAGCCCTCTCGGGCCCTCTTCTCCGCCTGCTCTCGGAGCGAGCACACGTCCTATCGCCCTATCCCGCTAAAGTGTTGCGCCATAGTAACTCTCCTCCGTGTAAGATCGCCGCTTCTTAAAGTTTTCCTCACCACGCGAATCCCCACGGACTCCCCCGCAAATCGCCATACGATTTGCACCTCTGCGTGCGTCCCATCTCACGACCGCATGGTCCACAAACCTAACATCGCCATTTTCCCTTAATATATCATCTCCTTCTTCCATCTACCATCATTATAATCCCGCGAACGAAACATCCTTTCATTATCCCGCGAAGACTCCATCATCTCACTGGCTACTACCTGGATTGCATCGTCTCATCCTCACCGCTACTGGATTGCATCATCATCAACGACGCTGCAGGAACCAGGTCGGTATACCGGCCTACTCATCGCCAAACAACGGACGATATCGCATTCAGGAGACCTTCACCGCTTCCTGGTCTTCATCGCCTTCAGACCGTCATCGCCTTCACATCTCCAATACGATCATCTGCTACTTTGTAAGCCATAGAAACTTCATTAAACAGTGAGTCTTCAACTACCCTTTCGTTCATTATTTATTCCTTCATTTAACCATCCCTAAACCAACATCCCTCTTAAAATCGGGAATCTTCCATTCCCGTTGGTGCCGAAACAATCTTCTTATTAATTTCAATTCCTCTCTCCCCGTGGTGTTCGTCGGCGCCATTTTGAACTTGGCTGCTGGCGAACAATAATAATACTTTTATACTTGTGGCCAAAGCCCGTGCAAGTGTCCGGTATGCAGAGAAAGTTTGCTCGTTGTGTCCCACCTAACTGAATGGTGCAATTCTTTGGCTCCATACAAAGAGCGCGCAGGAATGCCACACGATTTGAAAATAGTGCTTGAGCACGACAGCGATTATTTGGGTCCTCTATTCGGATTTTTCGAGAAAACGGAGTTGTCTATTGTATATAGTTATAAACATTGTGTATACATAGCTTGTATGAGAGTGATTGTGCGATGTGAGAGAGTCGATGGCTCCATCGACCCTCAATTAGTGCATGCACATGCACAATACGTAAACATGTTGATAAAACAATTATACAAACAAAATTAACAAATATATTTTAACCATATTATTTTAACATTTCAGTCAATACAAATTAAATGGATAATTCATTTATAAAATGAACAAAACAGTTTCTGAGGTCTTCTTCTAACAACTGTTGTTCGGAAACCGGACATCTCGTCCGCAGTACAAGGCCAGGATAATTAGTGATGCTCTGTGTCTTTCGTAAATTGGGCATTCTATGCCGAAATGAGAGAAATATTGTGTTGAGAGTGAATGAATGCATTAGCGTGAATATGTGATGTGAGAGGGTCGATGACGGAATAGCGAGTACCTCAATTAGGTGAGTTGTATGTATAAGGGTGATGGATTAGCGTATATTCTGTCACCCAAATTGGATGAATATATGTAAATATGAGTGAATATAATTAAGAATGAACTTGAGTATTAATGGAATTGCATGCGATGGGTGCTGAATTGACCTAGCTGTTGACAGCAACCCCCCCCCCCCAGCCAACTTCGGTGGCGGTGGCTGGATGGATACGACTTAGCCCGATACGATAAACCCGGACTGCCGACACTGGGGGTGGGTGATTCTCGAGCATGAAGGCAATTTACTGTAAATAGCAACAGCTGGAATTGCCGGTGCACTACAAAAAGTGAATAGGTTCAACTGGGCACATGTTTGCACTTATGTACGTACATGTGCGGATTTGAGCCTATATAAATCCAAATCCTTTATTTGCTAAATGACAAAATACATTAACCTAGGGTTGACCTGGCAAAATAACTATCTTTGTTTCCTTCTTTCATTCCTTTTACGTATAATAATGGAAAAGAGAGCGAAAGAAAGCATGAGAGTGAAAAAGAGAGAAAGAAAGAAAAGGATATAGATAAAGAAGAATAAGGGATAGTGGGTGAGAAGAGTGAGTGATAGACAGGGAAAACAAAACAGATACAATGTATACGTAATTACAAATATTCAACCAATATTACAATTTTTGTAGAAATACAAATGTAAAAAAAAGGGCAAAGAAAACTAAAAAATAAAATGAGAAGTTGAGAACAAGTGGGAATATTTATAAATTGATTACTTCTACTAAAAAATATAAATACTATATTACCTATTTTAGAAATAAAAAATTATTAATAATTTACATATTAAAGTATATATTAAGAAAAGACCAAGGAGAAAGCCAATAAGAAAGAAAGTACTCACTTCCTTATTCTAGCTTTCGAGAAAGATATCTTTCCATTAATCAAGTCAAATTATGGGTCGCATTTTACAAAACTAACAAATACGAGCATATATTGACAATATTAAAACTTACAGTATAAATTACGACTTAAATTTACAGGGTAACAACCCTCTCCTGTCAGGCCAGTTTCCTCCCCTTTCCAAGACGGTTAAGATTTTGTAAAAGCTATCTGCTCAGCTTGTCCTGATGTCAATTTAAGCCCATTTAATAAAAGTACGAGAACAGGCGTGGTTCGCGTTGGCGAATGATTTTACACTAGGAAAAGATCTTTTGCGCTAGAGAACCTCTTCCGCAAAAAAGACTCGGAATTTACGAGAATAGCTTATTTGCATGCGAATTCTTGTTATAATTCCCACTGCAAAACCTAGAGGTTGATATTATTTCAACGTATATTACACAAATTTCCGTAGTTGGATATTCCCATGACTTTTAGAATATATTTAACTATTTTTGAAAGAAAAGTTATATTTGTGACAACAGCATCTATCCAAGTAAACAGTTAACGCACTTCCAAAGTTCTATAAATCCGACTACCAATTCTGGGCGCTATTATATTACGCGATTCCTTCAAATATTGTTTCCTTCTTGGCAAAGAGGTTTTTTAACCAGACTCCGTCGGCTTTGACAGAATCACGAAATCCAATCATATGGGGAATTATAGGGGAATTTCATGCCTAGATGCCGTACCTAATTTTTTTCTATCCTGCTGAGGAATCGCATAGCTTCTTATGTGCTGCAGAATTATTTACTCCGCCAGTACCAAATATGTTTTACGACAAGCTACTCCACTTTTATTAACACCTTCCCTTTGTTTAACTTAATTAATTTAGAAAGCTTAATCAAAAAATGAACTCCTTCTCAAGTCAGCTTTTGAGAGCAATGAAAGGGGGAGTTTGCTCTTCAAATTAAGCAATATTGGAAAATCAGTGAACCTTCTTCTCACCTCAAAATCAATTTTTGATGCCACGGTATCAAGAGAGAAAGATCAGGCTGGACTGTCTGAAGTTTTTAAAGTGCGATGTGGCGTCAGACGATGCCTCCTAATTCCTTTATTGTTTGCTCTATACTTAGACGATCTTCTTCAGGTTGTGGACAAAGCAAGAAAACCACCATAAAATTTTGACTAAACACAGATGATATTATAATATTTACGGAGAGCGCTTATATCCTGAAAAGAAACATTCAATTACTGAACGTTACCACAACAATGGAACCTGACTGTAAACTTTAAAACGTCAAAAATATTAGTATTCAGAAAGAGTGGAAGATTAAAGAGTTCTAACAAGTAGAACATACAAAGGGAAGGGATTGAAAGAGAGTAATGAATATAAATATTTATGTGTTACTCACTCCCCGGCTTGTGAATCGATACATTTCAAGCAAAAAGCGTCTGCAGCAAGATTAGCTCTTAATAGAACATAGGGATCTGGTCAGCAAAAATGTAGTCCCAATCAAATAGAAATTCGCAATCTTTAACGAAATAAGTTTAAATTAAGTAAAGATAATTTTGTGGGATTGTCATAGAAGGACCTTTAGATGGTTGATTAAATGCGTATGTGAAGCCCTGCACTTGAATTTCTGAATTGTTTCTTGGGCCTTCACTATGTGGCCGCTCAACTCACGTGCAATGGAAAAAATTCTCCATTTTATTGCTGAATGCCTGAAACTTGAGTGAGATTCATAAACTATACTTTGGTCATTTTAGCCTATCAAATGAATACCTAATTAAATTATTGGACGGCTCAGAAGACATGCCCCTAATAAAATATGCCCACCGAGCATGAACCTGAAGGGACGACAGTTCATTGGCAGTCAGATTCAATTAAGCCACCACAAATCAATTAATTTGTAACGTCCTGCATCCACGTACCAATATATAGAAAATCTTTGTTTAAAGGCAGATTATAATGAGCTCCGACAGACAATTGTAAGCATCTAACGTATATATTTTGGAT
Source organism: Cimex lectularius (assembly GCF_000648675.2). Classification (NCBI taxonomy): domain Eukaryota; kingdom Metazoa; phylum Arthropoda; class Insecta; order Hemiptera; family Cimicidae; genus Cimex; species Cimex lectularius. Next base: position 711,845 of record NW_019392694.1, read on the forward strand.
GTAAATAAGATTCAACTGAGTACACTAAATTTTTGTAAATATTTAAGTATTTTCAAATCTACTTTTATCTAATGATGGTTCTACTCACAGTTTTCAAAGAATTTAATTTAATTGTAAATTTCCTGTACTTGACAACCGTACGCCCAGAGACGTCTTATTATTATCTTGGAAATTAATTTCAATTAATTAATCTTTATGTAAGGTATTGGTTGAGATAAAAATGTCAGTGTCACGAGCGGGATTCGAACCCACGACCTTCGGCAGATACGCAGCTGCTCTACCACTTGAGCCCTCGTGACCTCGAACCACTCTGACACTAACTTCCCATCTCAACCATGTTGGTTTGAATCCCGCTCGTGATTTGACTTTCTTATCTCAACTTGACCATTGACTTTTTTATCTCAACTGAAAACCTTAATTAATTGTAGTAGAAAATTATGTGTGGTGTTTAGTGACCGTTAGTTAATGATTGTTTAGAGATCGTGAGATGCGGTCTGGTATGGTATAGGTTTAGTAAAACATTTTCTTTTCCGTGCCAACCCTTCGATCTTTGTTGAGATCATCTTCAGGGCCTATGTGATAAACATATTTAAATTTTAATATGTTTGTATTGGGTGTTTAGTTTATGTTCATTTATTGGGTGAATGTAATTTATTAGCGTAAAAGTCGGGGTATTTCAACCCATCCTTAAGGAATATCGTGTACTCTGGGGAGTAAATGTGACCAGGCTTCTATGATTGTATCGTGTGTTGGGTTTATGTTAATTTAGAACATAGAATAGTAAAGAAAATAGAAGTGATGGAGATGGGATGAGTATGAAGATTCACTTTTTTTAAATTATGGTTTTATTGACAGATTTAAATTAAAACAAAATTTTATTACATTTATTTGATATTTACAACTACAAGTGATGTATTAAGTAAACATGTTCGTATATGTTGAATTATCATTTAAGGCTCTTGTAGGAGAAGTTGCCCAGTGGTAAACTCCTCAAGCGGTAGAGCAGCGGCACATCAAGCCGAAGATCTTGGGTTCGAATCCTGCTCGTGCCATTGACTTTTTTATCTCAACTAAAAACCTTAATTAATTGTAATATATTAATTGGTCAAGCGGTCCTCGAAATTAGTGAATTTAATAATTTCATACGTTGATTTTTCTCTCGAATGGATTAAAAACAAAGATGAAACATAACGCGAGAAATTTTTATTCACAATTTAGAGTTTTGTTTTGATTAGGTTTTTTGTTACCATTACTTTTCCAATAATTAAGGAATTAAACTTTTTCATAAAAGTTAATGGATTTAAATAGTTTCTCACTTTAGTTTCAACCTCGATCAATATGGCATCACTAACTTTGAATAAAGCAATTTGCACATTCATTAGGGTAGTTTGTGCGGTTGTTCTGATTCCATTTATTGAATAAGAATCTTGATATAATAATTTTTTTAGAGTAACATTTTTTAATTATTTAAAAACGTGATAAATTAACATATTCATAAAGTTGTGTTTTACCAATAAAATTTAACCAGCAAAGAAGTGTAAATCATTTTTACAATACTTCAAACTAATATGAATATGGCGTGTTTTCTATACGTAAACTGAAATTCAATAAAAACGGATCTTGTGAAATCGAAATGAGTTAATTAAATCTGGATACGGGCGAAAAATACGGCTTAGTCTGAAGTTACACGTAATCTTTTCAAAGTAATGTCGCCATATCTCTTGGCCGGTTGAAAATGTAAATATTGAACGTAAGTAAACGCAAACATAAGTTCTGAAGGAATCCTTTGCATAGGGGCTCAGCAAACACGAGGGAAATTGTATTCCTGCTTGTGCCATAGCTTGATACTCTAGTTAATTATTTATTTTGAGTTTCAGTAGTAGATTACTAGAACTAAGACATATAATTTTTCACTTCCCATAATTTAAATGATTTTCCATTTAATCTTTATAATCATATTACTTTCTAACCGTACCATCATAAATTGTCTTACAAAGAAAACTCAAAAGAGTTAGGTGGTTTAAAATAAAAGAGAAATTTCAACGGATAATGCTCGACCTATTTTGGAGGCAAGCAAAGTTTAACGTTTAATGAGAGTAAAATTTTTCTTTATTCTGTTATTCGTCACCACGATTTTTTTCTTAATATATTTTTTATTTATTTAGTTTTGCCAGCAACAGCTATGGTAATAGGCGCGATATTCTACATTTGTCCTTTTATTGGGTTTTTCTTATAAAAACGTTTTGTTTAGGTTATGTATTGTTACTCGTTTCTGACCAGTGTAATCTGTCCGTTGTTCTGATTTTATAATGTAATTAATACAATTTATCATTCGTAGTTTGGCCTTTGTGATTAACCAGGTGTGGTCGTGTTGAAATTCCATATTAGTGTGAGCATTTTCTTCTTATTTGTGAACTCTATCCGTTAATAATATTGGTCATCATGATCGCAATGCGCCACGCTGTTAACAACAGCTTTATAGAGTGATCCAGTACTTTTTCTGCCACCAAATTCTTTTCCTACCAGAAACTCGTCTCCTTTTAATTTTTACTTCTAGAATGATCTTAAGTAGTTCGTAAACGTTTATGTTGGTACGTTTCAATAATCTTAACCTTAATTAATTAAGGTTTTAATTGAGATAAAAAGTCAGTGTCACGAGCGGGATTTGAACTCACGACCCTCGGCTCGATACGCCGCTGCCCTACCACTTCGATCCGCTGGTAGAGAGAACTTCCTATCTCAACTCCAACTTTTGAATTTTCCCTCCTGTTTGCCATTCTTCAAATAAAGTATATCTTCACTAAAGCTCTCCGTGGCCATTTCATTTGTCGCCGAGGATCAAATAGATTACACGACATTTGAAAAATGCTGGTAAGGGTATTGTTGATAAGCATAAATTGGTCCTTGCAGCATTTAGTTTTAAACCATGTTGATTACTTTGTTGTGACACCTATCATGTAGACTTTGTAGTTTTTCTTGGCTGTTTGCAATTAGAACGGTAGCATCCGCATACCGGATATTATTTATTGGGGTACATTTACCTTTACTGTGTAAGCAGGTGAGAAAAGGATACATTAAGGATGTCGAAATGAGAAAACATCTCAGTATACCTGAAGTGAAGATAAGCAAACCCGGAATCTATGATCAAATTGCTGTTCAAGCAACAGAAGGATAATAAAGTCATTGCCCAACAATTTGTACGCTTAATTATGGGCAAATAGCAATTTATACTGATATTTATCAAACATCAAATATTCAGTAATCACGTTTTAATCGATTAAAATAGTACATAGTTTCTCTTAGTTTTGGAATGGGGAAACCGAATATAAGTAAACTTTTATAACACGTTACAATTTTTATGTTTTTCCGCTCGGCGACTGCGTAAACTTGAGGTATTTCTTCTGGAAATTTAATACAAAAAAGAACGTTGTCATTTTGAATGGCCATCGAAACCTTTGTTCAGGGAAATAACAAGCAATTAAAACAAAGCGTTGATCAATTGGGGTTGTAATTATCAGTTCGCTACATAGATTGGCAGCCTGTAATTAACAATTAGAGGAACAATTCTTCTACCATAATGAACATTCCTTTAATGCAATTTGATTGAGGATCGTGCAGAAACTAAAATTACAAGGAAAAATAACACAACTTAAAATAATATCTTTCAACTTTTTGTAAATGATAGGATAAATGAGATTTTCACTCCTTTTTAACTTGCAAACTGCCCCACAAAAGTAAGTGGTACATTTTGAATTTCGATATTTTTTTATGTACTTGCCTTTTTAATCATATTAACATCGATATATTTTATAATTCAGCTATTTTGTAAAAGATTTGATTAGTGGAAAAATAAAAATATATTTCAAAAATTATTTTAAAAAATCACGTTTGTGTATGAACATAAAATATTATAAAACAAATTTACCAATCTATAATATGGGGTATTAACTCCTCTTGCTCGTATTACACCCTCTAAACCTCTCTGTATGCTCATAATTAACCCGCAAACAACTTCTTGAGGAAATTTATCCCAAATCTTATTTACGTAACATTCACCTCAGGTAAACGTGTAGGAGGTTTATTTCTTCGTTTTAACCAACGCCCAAGCTCGTCCCAAAAGTACTCAATACGGTTATATTCAGAAATTCGGGCTGGGCATCTTAGGATGTAAATGTTGACATCTCAAAAGTACTGCTAACTCTGGTGGTGACAGTTGGTCTTGCATGCTCTTTCATAAACAAAAATTGCTCGCCAATAAACGGAGCAAATTGCACCAGTTATTCATCAAGAATTTCTGCCACGTTGATGTCTTCATAAGTGACGTCCTATTAGTAATGTGTAACTACGTTTTTGCCTCCAAAAAAATTCTACTCTACGCCATGATCGAACCACCATGAAACTATCCTTTCCCGGCAATGTTGCATTGGGTGTAGAGCTCTACGGCTGCATGCCATACTCGAAGACGTCCGTCCGGTGGATGGAGATAAAACCGGGACTCGTCTGAAAACATCCGTTCCTTCATTACTGGTCTATTTTTAGAGGATTAAATGTCCTTATTGATGATTTACATCGTGGAGATTTTAAATCAAATTATGATTTAACCGGTTTTGCCTCACTATCGGCGACAAAAACAAATACTTTTCGTCTAATTATAATTATTAAATCATTTTTAATGTAGTAAAGCAAAAAATGTGGCCAACACATTGTCAAATTAAAAACAAAATCATAATTTCATAGCGCGCCACTTTTTTTTTTATAGAGCAGTGTATATATCGCTATGTGGATTTTGAGCATTAAATACATAAGTATAACATAATTCATAAGTATATAAAATAAAGTAGAACACTTCATACCATCATGTATGTGTTACATGGCATTTATTGGAATGAATATATTTATTTGTGTGAATGGAGGGGCATATCTCCCAATTACACCGAGGAATATCGAATATCTGGGGTATTGTGAATTCCAAACTATCACGTTTTCTGTGTACTTGTGTTTGTTATTTGTGTTATTTTATCCACGATTGACAATGCCTTGAGTTACAAAGAGACTAGCAATAGGTTAAAGAAAGCAGAGAGTTGGATACCTTTATATCATAAAACATCATAATACAGGGGAATTAGTAAGAAATTATTAAAACACGAGAATGAATTAGAAAGGAAGAGAGGGTTGGTAGGGATTGAAAAAAATGGTTCGGGTGTCTCACCAGGCAAACATGGAAATAAATACATGTGTCGAGGTCATCGATCAGTGAGTGATAATCAATCTACACCATAAAATGTGTTTTGCTGAGAATTGTGTCAAATATTCATATTAGTACAAATCACCCTTTTGCTTAAACATAAATACGCGATAATTAAATAAAAACAAAATTAATTGTTTAATATTTGAAGAAAACTATAACATCCGTTTGATGTTTCAGAAGTATTTCTAATTTTAAACACGACGCATACTAGAGTGTCTTCTAAAATAAAATCGCTGAATTTTTACGGTCCCAAAAAAAGTTCTTATATGTTTTGTGTTAGATTAATAAATCTTTTTATACGTTAGCTAATTGTCTGCAAATAACTCTTATGGATTACAGTGTTGATTGGTCCATATGTCCAACTTTTGATGCCAATCTTGAGCAGTGAAATAGTTTTTTGTTGTTTCGTGGTTACCAAACGTTTTGTACATATTTCCTTTCTGTTTGGTTTGGTAGAAGCATTTCGATTTTCAATGCTTTAATTGATTGTTCTAGAAGTAGCCGAGTGGTTAGCATGAGAGACTCTCACGCCGCGGTCGTGGGTTCGATTCCCACCGTCGCCTCTGGCCCTTTCTTCACAATAATAACCCCCCAAAATTTGAACACACATATACGAATTGTCACATGGCTAATATGCATAGTTCATAACGCAAAAAAAAAAAAAAAAAAAAAAATTGTTCTAGAATTTAGACAATTCTTGGCCACGGTAGGATGTACGCTGACAAGTCGGTAAAACGTGTGTGATATACTTTTTTCGTAAAGTAAATTTACTACTTAATCACAAAACTTCGAATAGACATGGCACATGTCTTTCGAATAGAGTCAGAGAAGAACAACTCTTTGCTTAAATCCTCAGTCACTTAAGATCACAACATGTCACTTTAATCTGTAGCAGATTTTCGTGGTACAGAAGCATCTTAGATTTTATAAGTTTATCAATTCCGATCCTTCTAAAATCAGCCATTTCTGGGATAGTTCAAGGATAAACCGTAAATTGTCACTTCTACCATGGCTTTTTTCTTCTAATTAGTTTATGTTATTTCTTCATCAAATAAATTCAAATTACGTGTACCTATTTTGTAATGTTAAATGGGTATTTTTTGTTGGAAAAAAAATCATAGGTTCAATGGTCCGATCCCAAATTGGCCTTTCGCTGGATTTGTGGATTTCCTGCCTCTTTATTGGCCTTCCCTTCGGCCTCTCTTGGGCCTTACCACTGGACATTCTGTTAATTGGATTTTGCCGTAACCTCCTGGCCCCTAACGAAAATGCGCTTCTTCGCAGGAAATAGCACTTTTTCAACGGTATTTTTAACACCTGTAATAAATTATTAAAAAAGATCGAATTTATCCATTTTTCCCACACTATTTTTTTAGATTATTATCTTACGAAGGCACTTTTTAATTTGTTTATATAATTTTTTAATTATACAAAGTGATTTTTTTATATTACATTTTTAATATAACTAGTATTGTTTACAAATAGTTATGTAATAACAAGAACGTGTGCAAAGTTTAGTAGACGACGAACAGCTGAGGTCAAGGTAAGTCATGGTCTTTTAACGCGTGTTTCAATCCGCAGTCATTTAAACTTTTCGCCCTGTTCTGACAACTAGCTCGATATTCTAAAATGTAGGTTAAATGTAAAATAGAGTACATACAAAACATAAAAAACATATACATATACAATATCACAAACATCGAAGTCTGGTTACATTCACTCTCCCAGAGTGCTCGCTATTCCTCGGGGCAGAGTTGAACCCACTCCATTCTCGCTAATAACTTACTTTTATTCTTTTAGAATAAATATTATATTTTATTATATATTATATATATTATTATATTTAAAATATATAATATTATATTTATTATATATTTAATTATATATTTTATTCTCATACGTCACGTACTCATCCCAGGGTACTCTATATCCTTCGGGGTGTGGTTAAACAGCTCCTTCCTTTCACTCAAATAAATTTCTTAAATTCCAATAAAATAACACAAACAAAATAACTGATACAAACATAGAAGTCTGGTCATATTCGCTCCACCAGAGTACACGATATTCCTAGGGCCGGAATTAGCTGATAGAATCCTCTACGAAAGGTTATAGAATATATTTATCAGATTATTTTAATTAAAAAGCAAAATATTGTTTTTCTAACTATTGGGTTGTCCGGAAAATAATGCAGGATTTTGGTATTAAACAAAAAAAAAGAAACNCAATGTTTGTAAATCCCAGGCCCTGAAGATGATCTCAATAAAGATCGAAACGTTGGCACGATAAAGAAAATGTTTTTTTGAAACCTACATCACACCAGACCGCATCTCACGATTTCTGAATAATTATCGATTAACGGTCACTAATCACCACACATTAATAATTTTAGATTTCATTTTTATCTAATTTTGGGCGCAAGTATTCTTTAATACAAACTATAAGGAGAAATTTTGTAAATCCGAGAATGGACTGGAGGAAGAAAAAGACGTCACTTTTTTAGACAACCGTACACAAGCCGCCAGTAAGCAAAACAATTCGAATTTACAGTTTACTCATGTCAATACGCACGATCGTGTCTTTGATTATTTTTTAAACTAAGTTTAAACTCTTCAATAAACAATCAGCATTTCTCCCTGGTAACGCCTGGATTGGAGCGTAGATATATACATAATACAGTCTCCTACCGGCGTCTACAGTAGGAACTTATTTATTAATTTTTTTTTTTAAAGTAAAAAGAGTCATCAGTATTTGCCTCTCAAAAAAGGTCTTTTTTTGTTTGCTTTATATGTGTATGTAATGTACTGGAGTCAAATTATTTTATTTTTTTATTGTTAAAATTAGAATTGATACTGGAGCTAACTCAATCTCATTATTCAAAACGTCATATTTATTTAATTAAGTTTTTCCAATTTTTATGTTGTTGACAAAGCATTCAATTTTATTTTCTATTTTTAATAAATTGTCAGTTTTTTCCAAATGCAGTTATGATCAGTTTTTTAATTCTTTCGTTTCAGTTTTTTTTCCCTATTTCTGTATTGAGAGACCCACGAGATATTAACAACGCGAAGAACACACATCAAGAAAAACCCTTAACCGTATGCAAAATAACTGATTACAACTTAGATTACAGCGTTTGAAGAAATTCTTTGAGGGACGTTTTATGCGGAAGGCAACGCAATTCATATTCAAGTTTTGAATGGAGTGTAACGGGGCAGTGAGGATCAAGATTATTCCTAAATACTTATATTGATTGACTATTGTAATTTTTATTATAAAAATCACTTCTCTGTTTTCTTCGTTCTATCAAACTTCCTGTACACCCTAACTTTTGATTTTTCCAAGTTTCCTGCTAAATCATATTTTTCGCAGTAAAAACAACAGCAACCGTTCCATGAACATAAATATTGCATTATCTGCGATTAACTGATGCGATCTGCTTATATAAGGAAAAGATTGCGTCGAAAAGAAATCGTACAAAAATATTCAAATACTTAATAAAAAAAAAGATTATAAAAGGGTGTTGATTTTGTGCGGCTCAAATTTATCTCTAACTCACATTTCTTCAATATCTTTTATAAACATAGAACATCAAAACGGTTTAATTTTTTGCTGGTAAAATATGATTTCAATATCAAGAAACTAGTAATACGGACGTCAATAAGGATTGGTATTATATGTAATTTATATGGTTACAATTAACTGCAAATCAATTACCATTAGAGGCTGTTAATATAAATTGTGCTATAAATAATGTTATTGTGCTATCACTGTTCGATAATATCGGATTTCTAATGGAATATTACACTAAATCTATTTTTCGTTGTTATATACTAATGGTCGTAAATACTTTGGACATACCTGTTCTGACTCTCTACAACTGGCTCGATATTCTAAAATGTAGGTAAAATGTAAAATAGAGTACATACAAAACATAAAAAACATATACATATACAACATCACAAACATCGAAGTCTGGTTACATTCACTCTCCCAGAGTGCTCGCTATTCCTCGGGGCAGAGTTGAACCCACTCCATTCTCGCTAATAACTTACTTTTATTCTCATACGTCACGTACTCATCCGAGGGTACTTACTCTATATCCCTCGGGGCGTGCTTAAACAGCCCCATCCTTTCACGCTGATAAATTCCTTAAATTCCAATAAATTAACATAAACAAAATAACTGATACAAACATAGAAGTCTGGTCATATTCACTCCACCAGAGTACACTATATTCCTCGAGCCGGGATTAGTTGATAGAATCCTCTACGAAAGGTTATATAATACATTGATCAGATTATTTTAATTGAACAAACATAGTAAGGATAATTGTTTTTCTAACAAGATACATAAAAACTACATATATAAGTCTAATTCCTTGTTTACAACAGAAAAAGGAATTATTTTATCCAACCATAAATACCAAAATTACATACAATGCTGTACGAATCAAAATTGAATCCTAGAAACGAATAAAATTAATTAAATTTAATTAAGAATTTTAGTATAATGATATTAATTATGGTTGAGTAATATACATATCCCTTCCTGTTTGTGTTGCTATAATTTTAAGCAAAACCAAATTTTAATTCATTCTGTACTATAGTCGAATTTTTATCGTGCTGGTGCGTAGAGCATAAAGTTGTAACCCTGTAAATGTTTTGCTCAAGATTTTAACGCTATTCTGTTTCAAACACTCAACAGATCTTGGATCTATCAACATGGTTGAATCAGTAAAATTACTCTCAAGGTTTGGGTCTCACCATCTGATAATCTGCTATGCTAATTCGAAAAAAAAAAGTGAAATGAGAAAAAGTTCTTATCTCCTTTTCGCCCATGTTGTTTTATTCTCTACCCTTGACAGCCATTCCCTCCAAAACTCACGCCGTTTTAACGCTGTAAATTTCCCTGAGGTCATTTAGAACGAGGAAGTTTGCGGTTTGCTTTCCTAGTCGCTTTTACCTAATTTTCCACTCTGCGTCGTACTGAACGGTCTACGAGAATAATAACTGTACGTTCAAACTGAAATACAACTTGGAAATGTCGAGTTGATAGTAATTATCTAAATTACTGCTAAGGTTTACCACTACTGAATGTATCGTAAAGAGAAAGCTGGATCTTTAACGGATTAACGTATAAAACACAGAGAAGAAGAGAGATAATTAATACACGCTTAAGTTCTAATACAATCAGCATTTGACGGCGCGAACTACAGCTTTCTCACTTCTAATTTTTAATACATTAATTATTTTTAATACATACATTACATAAATTGAAAATAGTGACTACAATCATCTCTTATTTATACAATATAAAATCACTAGTCAGCATTCTATTCTAAACTACTGTATGAATTAAACTCTACGTTAGTTAAAAACTAATAATTTATAACAAATATTTATGTTAACATTAACATAGAGTTTTTGTAAAATGTTACAATACATAGAGTAGGGCAGGTATTGATTACTGGAGCAGCATTTAGACGCGTTTTGTTGGTACGGTGAGAAGTTGAAAGGTAGAATGTTATTTATAGTTTCATGAAATGTTCTGTACCACGTTTTGTTAACACATAATGGTGTAGTAATTTTTTACTGTCAAAATATAATGTAGGTTTACTGTTGAATATCCTATGACAATAATAAAATATCACGTCGAATTGTGTGGTGATTAGTGACCGTTAATCGATTTATTTAGAAATCGTGAGATGCGGTCTGGTGTGATGTAGGTTTCAGAAAAACATTTTCTTGATCGTGCCAACGTTTTGATCTTTATTGAGATCATCTTCAGGGCCTGAGATTTACAAACATTGTTTACATATTACAATTACATTTTTGATGTGGAAAAGTGAATTTATGCAATGCAAAATATTTTTTATATATTCAATCAAAGTATTTCTACTCACTCAAAGTGTTTGTCTTCTGTGTAATTGTGCCATTGTTGCGTGTCGTGTCGAGAGTGCCAGCGAGATTTTGATATTTTGTGTTTACATACGTTGGATTTTGAAAGGGTTGGGAAGGAAGTCGGTATAGAAAAGACATTTTTGTATAAGGCGTCGGCTTCTTTGAGGTGAAAAGAGCCGACGAAGGGAAAAAATGTGTTGGTAATGGTTCGGCCAGATTATCCTTTCAGGATTATAAAGAAAGGGATAAATAGGAAAAGGAAAGCTGAATTGTTGGGAAATTAGACTATGTGAAAAAATATTTGATGTGTGGAATGTAATGTGATGATATAGGTATGTTATCTGTATTGAATGTGATTAATGATATTGGCGTAGCTGCGCCTGAGTTTACATGTATCTGTTCTGTAATTCATGCTGTGTTTATCTCGGTTGATATAAACCATTTCTAAGAAATTACGTTTAGGTTTGTTTTGTTCTGTAATTAATGCTGTGTTTATCTCTGTTGATATAAACCATTTCTAAGAAATTACGTTTATATTTGTTTTGTTCTGTATGCATTGTTCACATAGTCTAATTTCCCGACAATTCAGCTTTCCTTTTCCTATTTATCCTTTTCTATATAATCCTGAAAGGATAATCTGGCCGAACCATTACCAACACATTTGTTCCCTTCGTCGGCTCCTTTCACCTCCAAGAAGCCGACGACTTATACAAAAATGTCTTTTCTATACCGACATCTTTCCCCACCCCCTTAAAAATCCAACGTATATAAACACAAAATAGCAAAATCTCACTGGCACTCTCGACACGACACGCAAGAATGGCACAATTACACAGAAGACAAACACTTTGAGTGAATAGAAATACTTTGATTGAATATATAAAATATATTTTGCATTGTATAAATTCACTTTTCCACATCCAAAATGTAATTGTAATATGTAAACAATGTTTGTAAATCCCAGACCCTGAAGATGATCTCAATAAAGATCGAAACGTTGGCACGATAAAGAAAATGTTTTTCTGAAACCTACATCACACCAGACCGCATCTCACGATTTCTAAATAAATTACGTCGAATTAAAAGCCGATTGTTCCACCTAATTACATAGGTATAAACAAAATTTCATGTTTCACAATTGAAACGAAGAATTAACATCTACAATCACAATGGAAAAGACACTTTGTAATATGGTGTAACGGTTTTAGTCTTAGTACACTTAGTAAACATAAAAAATATAAAATCTAGCTAAAATAGATTGTTTATGTTTTACATCGTAGCAGTGGCCATCCTTTGCTACGACCAGGGAGGGCTCCCACTCGAACTTCGGAAATAGCAGCTTTCCTATGGCAGGAAACCCATATAGGGAAATCTATGAATGATTCGGGGAATTTCTCTCGCGTATTGCAATGACGCTGGGAACGATACTCGATCTGGCAACCAGCCGAACTCGCCGTGGGATCCTTCCGGGCGTATTCGTCCTAGATGATCTGGCGACCCTGGTCAAATCGTCTGCATATCTATGTACCATATTATATTATTGATTTACGATATCCACACTTCGCTTATTTCCTCAAATTTATGGCGGGGTATCTCGGTTTAGGCTTGTGTCGTGTAAAGCGGACTTCATGAACCATTCCATAGAACAGTAAACCCTCGTGCAATATCCGGTATGGCACGCCCTCGTACTCCGGAGAGAATTCATCTTACCTCGTGTGTACTGATTCCCTGTGTGCATTGTGAGCCCAAAGTGAGAGATTCCTCTCGTCGTATTTTTGTTCGGAAATATATAAAGAAAATGGAAAATACTTGTCTCGGTGTCACGAACTTACCGCGCTGGAAGGCAACGAACGTTCAGACGATGCGGCGATACCTAGATGGCCCAACTTCATACTTTACATAATGATATTGAATAAAGGGATCGGGGATGAAGCTTTGTAGGTGGCAGAAACCACTTCTTTTTCTTCCGTCGAGTTTTCGGCTATATTTAACTCCTTCCTCCGGACACTATTTCAGTGCCATCAATGCTACGCTACAATATACATATATAAATTATAATGATAAATCAACAACTTACTTGAAAAAAAATTAATTAAAAAACTTGAAAGTCAATTCGGACATGTGGTCCTAATAGAAGGGGCCGGATAACTCAACGCAGACCACCAGGACAGATAACATGTTATCATTCCTACACAACAATGATGCCAATAGCATGCAAATTTATCCTAAAGTGATTTTCTTTGGGTTCAGAAATATATTAGCGATAACAATTTCACTTATAACAACAACCAATTTATAAACAATCATAATAAATATACAAATTACTAATAAACAAATAAATAAATGACCATACAACAAAACAACCAACAATGACTGTTTCAGTTAAGAGTAGAACTATAAATAATGATCAAATTAGAGATATTGTTCTCAAATTACATGCGTTCTTGTCAGCTTTTATGTGGAGTATTTCTTTAATTAACCTCTTCCCTACTATCAAATTAATTTGTGAAGATTTTTTTAAATTTTTACATTGTGTTTGAATAATGTTTTAATAATATTGGTTTTGTTTATTTTCCTTCCAACCTACTAAAACTAATTTGTAACGAATGGTGCATCGAAAAGTGACTCGCCTATTTTTTGGTACGAGACTAACAAAATAAAATATGACGAGTCGTAATCAGACGCACCAACATTGATTTTCCTATGATGCACCAAAAATTGACTCACTTCCTTTTTTTAATGTTAAAATCAAAAGAAATAGGCCTTGAGTCAGATTTAAACGCACCCACGTTGATTTTCCAATGGTGCACCGAAAATCGACTCACTTTCTTTTTTTAATGTTAAAATCAAAAGAAATAGGCCTTGAGTCAGATTTAAACGCACCCACGTTGATTTTCCAATGGTGCGTCAAAAAATGGCTCACCCTGTATATGAAGAGATCGTTCGCTTCTGATGAAATCGTTTGAATATGTTTTGTTCGCAACTAACTTCTCATTACCTCGTAAAGAATATTGTAATGGTAACTGGCTTGTTCATTTACATGACATATTGGCCCGTTTGGGTTTCGAATTTTTTTTTCGTGATGTAAGTGTGGTGGCGAAACACAAAAGAGACGTTATAGAGCTTTGGGAGAGAAATCTCTATTCAATTAACATCGACCGATCCATTGGCTCCGTTTTCACCACCTTCATCAGGCGAATTTCCTCTCTTATTTATGCGAAAATTATTTGCTTCAAAATGTTTCCATGGCGAAGCAGAGAATTATAATGCAACTAGCATCAATTGGACTGTTTTATAATGGCATTACATACTCCATTGACTGTACACAATTATGAGCAATCTGCAATTTCAAGGTCACGATACTTTGGCACTCATAATATGGTAGTGCCCAATATATTCGTCGGTAAGAAAAAAATATTAACAGAATTGTTTAAATAATGTGCCACAACTGCACAATAGTGACGAGAAATTAATACGGTGACTAAATGGAAGCTGGGATAAAGAAAAAATAAATTATTTATTTTATTTCAAATGGGGTACTTTGTAGTTGAGAGCCTTTGTGTTAGATGAATGATACAGTCTGCCAACGTTTCTTTATGTCCATAATATATTCTACGATAATGTTATGTATCTATAACAATATATAATTATGATTGTATGATTATAATAAAATAAATAATAATAATTAATTTTTTTAAATTAAAAATTATGTATATTGTTAATGGTGTAGCACTGTACATATGGTATTGTATTGTAGATATTTTTGGCATGGATAAAGTATTGTAATTATGTAAAAATATGAGAGAAAACTAAATGTGCATCCCTTGTATATGCATATGTGTAATGCTAAAATACAATAAAATATTTTTTTTACGAGGGTTCGCAATAGCAGAGGTCATAAAACCCTCAGGGTGCCGGGGTTTTTGCCCGTTTGTAAGTACGTCGGGTTCGAATGCAGGGCCGCTGGATTCGAACCCGGGACCTTCACATTACAGTGATGAGCACCGTCTCAAAGCCTAAACTGTTGCGACAACTAAAAAAAAGTAAAGAAGAAAAAAATAATAAAAATTAAACGATTCAAGAGGAAATTTAAGTGCTTTATGTATTTCTTACCTGATTTATAGCATATTTTGAATCGTTTGTTTCACAAATTAAACAAGACCTGTCTTCCTTTCATTAAATTTAAATAACTTAATAAAAATAAGTAGTAAATAATAAACGTAAATAAATTAGGATAAATTTTCAAATTCTTTTGAATTATAAAATCAGGCTCCATTTGTTAAACAATCCTCCGTTTGACCTACTTTATTTCACCTGTCTCCCGTAAGTATTTCGGCTTTTCTTTCTCTCTGCTTAACGCCCATAAGTATAACTGGAAATGGTCGCACTTTAAGGAACTCAAGTGGTTGTTCAAACCCAGGTGCGAGGCCTTCTACGTGAATTAGTCTCATTCTCTCGGGAGAAACGACCACCGCCCCGCGCCAATGCATTTCACGTTCAAGAAAAGACGTTTTACATTTCCACTCCCAAGCTTTCATGTGTAATGTTTTCTATATCTACTTGAAGAGCGAAACGATTTGGTGTACATTGTCAAAGACGAAAAGACCTAATTTGCTACATAATTCTGACCTAGTAATCGATTGTTCCATTTATACGCCTCTCATATGTTTTCATTTAACATTTGTCTGAGAGAAGAACTTTTAGTAATAGCATTACCAATTTCAAATGATCAAACTTTTAAATATTTCTAATTACGCGGATTTCTCAGTTGACAACTATTATTCCACGTTTTAATATAAGAAAAGGTAAAGTTAATTAATTAATTTAACAATACCTGTTCACTTTGATATGTGTTTTGCATCGTATTACAAAACGTAATATTATAACGTAATACGATGTATATGTACGTAAAATTAATATTTTCACCTTATTACAAAAAGTCTGTCTAGGGAAATATTCTGTAATTTTTTCTCGGAACAAACATTTTAAATGATAACTTTAATCCAATTAAGAGCTTTGTGCTCCGAAGAAGAGACGAACTAGGCTGAACAGGTTCAGAACTGGGAACAAAATGTGCATTAGTGTGCTTTGCACATTTCACGGAGAGTACGAACCGAAGATAATCCGCTTGGGCCAGGCGAATGGAAAAAACAAATAAGTTTTAAGGGAGGTTTCCGCTATTCTCTTTTCAATTTAATTATTACGATCATATTATATTATTTACTTTATAGTTGGGTAAGATACATTCAAGATCGTCAGATGTGTTTACGGAAGTAATACAATTTATAAATTTAAAAACAACTCAAAGGGATGCGTAAAACGAGCAGAATCTGAAGTCTATGGTTTTGAACCCTAATTGTTACAGAACCAACGTAAAAACTTTTCATTCATTATTAATAATTTAATTATTCAGAAATCGTGAGATGCGGTCTGGTGTGATTTAGGTTTCAGAAAAACTTTTCTTTATCGTGCCAACGTTTCGATCTTTATTGAGATCATCTTCAGGGCCTTGGATTTACATTGTTAAATGTAAACAATGTTTGTAAATCCCAGGCCCTGAAGATGATCTCAATAAAGATCGAAACGTTGGCACGATAAAGAAAATGTTTTTTTGAAACCNAAATCTATTTTTCGTTGTTATATACTAATGGTCGTAAATACTTTGGACATACCTGTTCTGACTCTCTACAACTGGCTCGATATTCTAAAATGTAGGTAAAATGTAAAATAGAGTACATACAAAACATAAAAAACATATACATATACAACATCACAAACATCGAAGTCTGGTTACATTCACTCTCCCAGAGTGCTCGCTATTCCTCGGGGCAGAGTTGAACCCACTCCATTCTCGCTAATAACTTACTTTTATTCTCATACGTCACGTACTCATCCGAGGGTACTTACTCTATATCCCTCGGGGCGTGCTTAAACAGCCCCATCCTTTCACGCTGATAAATTCCTTAAATTCCAATAAATTAACATAAACAAAATAACTGATACAAACATAGAAGTCTGGTCATATTCACTCCACCAGAGTACACTATATTCCTCGAGCCGGGATTAGTTGATAGAATCCTCTACGAAAGGTTATATAATACATTGATCAGATTATTTTAATTGAACAAACATAGTAAGGATAATTGTTTTTCTAACAAGATACATAAAAACTACATATATAAGTCCAATTTCTTGTTTACAGTAGAAAAAGGAATTATTTTGTCCAAGGATTTGTATATATGTAATTTATATGTTTACAATTATCTGAAAATCAATTACCATTAGAAACGGTTATGAAATAAAATATATATTTAAAATAAAAATGAAAATAAAAAAATCTTATAAAAATTGTCGTGGAGGGATCAGGACAGTTAACCACAGCAATTAAATACAAATGAACACCTTTTTTTCTCTATTTAAAAAAAAAAAGAAAAATGAACAAACAGAATAAAATCCCTTTTTTTTTAAATTAAAATAAAATAATACAAATAAGTATCTTTTCTATATTTAGAAATGAACAATACTGACTAAGGCCTTTTTATAAAAAATTAAGAAAACAAAAAAAACATTGAGCCGGCAATAATAAAGAAAATCAATTAACAAAGTGAACAAATGAAAATAAAATGTTCTCTGGACAAATGATTAACCTGCAGCCCGTTGAAAGTCCAAGGCAAATAGTTGTCGAACTCGTATGAATCCGGTTGTGCAGTCCGACGTGCAGAAAGATCTCTTCCATCCGTAAATAAGGCTGCTGAATCCAGAAAACGTCCTTGTCGTCCCCGGGGAAAAAATAACGAGAGTGCAAACTACAAAAAAAAGACAAGCCACCTTTCTCGTCACCACGCGTTCCTCGTCTCCGGAGCCGCCGCGCATCATGAGAACTCTCGTGCACTCGCGCTCCAATTTGAATATGGTTATACGGTTAATATAAATTCATTGACGTGATTTTAACAAATACAAATAATGTTATTATGCTACCACTGTTTGATAATATCGGATTTATAATGGAATATTACCCTAAAAGTTTATACGTTTCGTTGTTATAGACTATTAATGGTAGTAAATACTTTTGAGATAAAATACAACTATATCACTTTCCAAAACTTTTGTGATAAATACGCAAACCTCGTTGAAAGTAAAGCCTTCGAAATTATCGTTGAAGAAATACTTGTTGTACCTTTACATTTTGAATAACAAGAAATAATTCATTTCTTTCATAAATTAATAAACGAAAATTGAAAAATGGATTGATCGATTTAATTTGAATAAAAACAAGTATTAGATTTTCATCATCAATATAATGCTTAATATCAATGAGTTTTGAATGTATATTCAGACCTACTATCTATTGGCTGAGATCAAATTTCGATCAATAGTTCACATCATATAACTACGCTCAAGGTTTCTTTCTTTTAGACGCCTTATTATTTCAATTCTCTTTTTATAAGAATTTGAATATTTCTCTCAACAACTTGATGCATAAGAATTTATATTTTAGACGGATTCGGTAAAAGCAAATTAAAAGAATTATACTTTTTTAAGAATGTCCCTGTCTTTTTACGATTATAATACGCAGTAAAGGAGGACGTATCTACGGCTGTCTAAGTACAATTCCAAGTTATGCAAAACACCGGAGCACGGGGGGAAAAGGACGTTGGAGAATCCATTTTCACTTATGCGTATCCGGCAAATGGGAGATGGCGTCGGATAACATCATTTCCCAGCCAGAATAACCAGCATCCAAACCTCGTTTTCACCAACGACATGTGCATAGGGCTTTGTTCGACAGTACCGCCGTTCGCAAGAAAACCATTTTCCAAACTGTGCACAATTTCCTTAAAAACATGCTAAAATATAAAATATGTATATTTAAGTACCAAAATTGTTGATATTTAAAATATCTGGTTCTGGTGGTAAGATGAACGTTGAAGATCATTTGCTCGAAGATGAAGATGACACTTTTCTGGATAGTGCTGAAGTACCTGAATCGCTATCGCTAGGAGAGACGAGCACTGATAATTTGATGGAGTTAAATTAATTCAACACCATTGTAAATTTCTTTTGTATATTCTTTGGATATTCTTTTGTTTATTTTGTATATTCTTTGTTTATTTTGAGTGTTTTTTTTTATTCGATGAATTTATTACCATTCAATTTTTTGTAAATAATAAAATGTCAAATCATTGTTCTTATTTGCCTAGTTGTTTTCTCACCG
Source organism: Cimex lectularius (assembly GCF_000648675.2). Taxonomy (NCBI): domain Eukaryota; kingdom Metazoa; phylum Arthropoda; class Insecta; order Hemiptera; family Cimicidae; genus Cimex; species Cimex lectularius. The sequence continues at coordinate 731,208 of NW_019392694.1, forward strand.
TTCAAATCACCAAAATGACTTCACTAATTGATTCTACAATAAAAAACAAAGAGAAATCGTTCCACTATGAAATATTTATGGAGGAATGTATTGGTAAATATGCCATGTCAGGAAAATCGCACTATTCGTCCCACTGTGCAATGTGAGGATAAATATTTTGTGAACAGTTTTCCTGTTGAAAGTAAGCCAATTAAAAAAAGCAGAAAGAACCTCACCGTTGTAAGAAATCGTGCGTGCCAAACGCCTTATCTCGACTATATTTCAAACAAGGCGCCTTTGAGATTGCTTTGTTACTATAAATAAAAAGTCGTAATTCAATGCATCTGAGATGGGGAGGAGGGCGTTGCGTGTTAAATCCTTGTCCATTCGTCAGACGTTAAGATTTCTTTAGAAAAAAAATTGAGAAAAACTTCGCGTTTTACAACTACCTTCTTTTAACAACGGTTTGAAAGGAAATGTATTTTATCTCTAAGAGTTCAAAATTACATACTAATTTTAACACTTTCTATGGCAGCTCGTCCTCTATAAAACGTAAATAAATATAGAAATTAATCCTTATATATTTACCGTTCCTAACTGACCATATTAATTATATGAATTAATTATTCTTATTTAGAAATCGTGAGATGCGGTCTGGTGTGATGTAGGTTTCAGAAAAACATTTTCTTCATCGTGCCAACGTTTCGATCTTTATTGAGATCATCTTCAGGGCTCAAAGTGTTTGTCTTCTGTGTAATTATGCCATTCTTACGTGTCGTGTCGAGAGTGCCGAAACCTACATCCCACCAAACCGCATCTCACGATTTCTAAATAAATATCGATTAACGGTCACTAATCACCACACATTATTTATTCTTTTTATACAATTCTTCTTTTATCTTTTCACTTCAACTAAGATGTTAGATAAATGAAATATTAGAATTGAAATAAAAATTAAATTATTAATAACTTAGCATATTTTTTAAGCAGCATATAGTTTATTTAACTTAAATATTTAATTCTGACTTTTTTTTTACTGTATTCATATTAGCTTACAAAAAGATCACTACTTTTGTACTCTTACACTATTTTTCCATTGGTGATTTTAATGCAATATCGTAATTGATATGATTCAAATGAATTATACACTGAGATTTCTATTATTTTAATTGATATTACGTAATTTTCAATAGTGCATTTTTTAATGTGAAATATAATGATAAACCGATTAGTTAAGATTTAAATCATTGGGTACTGCGTACAGCAATGATAGGATGATAATTGTTCAAAAAAATCGAAAGAATATGCCCGTTATACACTTAAACCTAGTATAGTGCAATTTTTGATGTATTTCTTCAATTAGCAATGTCAAAAATCATAGTTCCCAAAAAAATGGAATAACAATTTCTGATGGGCATCTCAGGCGTTTTATACTTGATTTAAAATTTTAATGTATTTAACTGATAAACCAATTGCGTACAATATAACGTGAATTGTGTCAAATTGAAATGCAATGTGTAATTGCTTGCCCGTTTGGCAACGATTTGATTGACAATCAGCTTTTGATAATAATCACTTTCAGTGTTCCATTAATTTGGGTCAAGTTATGTCTAAAGCAATCAAAGATGTATCTTGTCATGATTGGATTATGAATTTAATCAACCTCGGTGCGTGACAGCAGACATTTTCGGCTAAAGGGAAAGTTTATTTTATTACTATGTTTGTTTTTTGTCTTATATCATAAAAGTAATTATGTGTGACTCTTCCACTTTAGTAATATTTTTTTCTTTTAAAAATGAGTTGTACATTTATTCAATGTAATCGTTGAATAATTTTATGTTATAGAAAAAGACTCTCATTATAAACTGGCACATTTAATATTATTTACTTACTATAGTTCTACAGACATAGATATAAGTTGTCTGCCTAGAGATTTTTATTAACATATTCACAAATTAATTATTATTTACAGCAGATTTCATTAGTAAGTTTAAAAAACATAAATATAAGGTAAATGTAACAACATAAATTTTGTATTTCGGTCGTTATAGATCTTTTTGTCTGCCTAGCCTAGGCCTTTCAGTCCCGCTGCAGATAGAGAAATGACGAAACACGTTTGACAGACCAACAAACTGTAAAAGGACTATTAAATTTGTACCCCCGCGCAGGGATCGTCGAAAGGAAACAAGAAAATAAATTCATAATGAGCACAGACTCCCCAAGCGCGATACAGGAACTCAGGAGAATAGCAACCGCAGACCAACTTAACGGGATCGATGTCAGTTGGAGAAAGGCTTGGTTTTCCCGACACATTCGTATAACCGGGAACGAAGTAAGGCACGACGAAACCGCACGACCCCACTCACTCTGCACGTCCAGGGGATTTACAAAGGACAATTGCTAATGATATAAAAAATGAATAGAAAATCCCCTGGAAGAAACGCATTTACATTATATAAATGTAAAAATGACATCGGTCCCTGGCTTGCGGATGCTGGGTCTGGAATGGAAAAGTTCATACTGACCAGGTTACGCATAAGTCATACCAAAATTACACAAGGGCTTTCTAATGGGGGTAAGACCATAGGTGTCCATTGTGTAGAGAGCTTGTAATAATATGCTGTGAAGAACTAATTCAGCAATAAAAAGAAGTACGATATCCTGAATGACCTATGCGCGGCCTTGAGGCACGGCAGCATGTACAGATCCAATATCTCAGGATCAAAAATATTTTAATTTTATATAGGATCTTTGTATCTTCATGTATATGATATATCTTATTTATTGGAAGGATGTATTTATTTGCGTGAATGGAGATTATCCCCAAAATACCCGGAGGAATATCGAGTACTCTGAGATAGTGTGAGTAGAAGCAGAAAAAGTGAAAATAGCCCGAAACGGACAAAAAAAACATGTGAAATAAATTAACCTTAATAAAAACCACGTGCTTTTGCTAACTATCCCTAATTTAAAAATAAGCTAAAACATATACATAAGAAATATAAAGTTGAAAATACCAAGAAAAAATTGGAACTAATTTCTGTGCTCTGATTATCGATTATTATTATTTACCATAGTTATTCTTTTTTTTCATTTATGTTGAAATAGCCAAAAAGTTCGGATAATTTCGAACGAATTATATCTTAATTCTTCCTTAGGTAAATAGTATATAGTATACTGGGTGTCTGACGCTGAAACTCAGGGAATCGATTCAACTCTTCGTTTGGAGCAAAAAATGCTCAGGAGAAAATTTTCGGAAAGTTCTCTACTTTGAAGATGTTCGCCAATTTAGGTTTTTTCAACTATTCACAACCTTACCACATAAAAACGCTTACAACTTCCAAAATGTTGAGACTCGAACAAATTCAATTACACCATTTGAAAGAATGCTGAATTTTCTGTAAGATACTTCTTTGCAATAATCTGAATGACATAAAATGTTAGCCGATATCAGTTGGAACATGTCAAAATTACAAAATTTAAAATTGTGGTCATGATTGCACGTTCTACTGAGGTTACAAAAAAATAACCACAACTTGTCAAATTTTACAAAAACGTCTTCATCTAATATGCTATACGTTGATATATCCAGGTTTTTAAATAACGTTCTAGTAGAGTTGAAAAATAAAAATTGAATGTTCTAAAACGTGAGCTAAGGTAAATCTGAAGGGAATATATCAACGTAAAGCATATTAGACGACAAAGTTTTTGTAAAATTTGACAAGTTGTAGGTATTTTTTTGTAACCTCAGTAGAACGTGCAATCATGACTAAAATTTTAAATTTTGTTTATTAATTATTAGTTTAGTTCAAAATGTTTCATTTTTTTTAAAGGAGGTTTAAGCCCCCTTACATGTACATATATTAGAAATAATTTAGTTTTATAAACAGAGTAAAATAATAATAATAATGGTAGTGTAAGTGATAAGAGCGATAATGTCTAAGCGATAAGAGAGTAGTCGGGGTAAACGTTGTTAAGGGAAGATGGTTCTAGAATTGAATTAAAAAAGAAAGTATATTCTTAAACACTTTTGCAAATTCCGTTTTAAGTGTACCCAAGCAACAACACCAAATTTTAATGACGACGGATGTCCTGGTTTACGCTAGCCCGATTTACGATTTCTCACGTCGCTCCATAGTTTTGGCCTTGTGACAACCCTTCAATACTAAATAACCCGAGGTTATTTATTTGACCCGTTGTCCGACTATTGCAACTTTACGTCGTCCAGGTTCGTAGGAAATATCCCGGGCTCCCGTCTGGGTCTGCGACTCGCTTCCCCTTTATTATTTATTTTACTAAGAGTGCAATTATTACAGGGCTAAACGTCACGTCTCTCTCGTCTGTGGTATGACACCCATCGACCAACTGCTGGTTGGTGCTTGGTGGTGCTTAATTATTTCAGAGTTATGTTTCCAATTTATTATAATTAATTTTCAGTATATATATTAAAACTTGAAGGTTTAAGTGCTTGGACTGTTAAAGTTGCTGAAGATGTTAATGTATGAAGAAATCTGATCTTTTGATTTATAGTCATAACAGTATCTAATGCAGGAATGATAATCAATTTATATGTATAAGTTGTCATGTACTTCTAAATTAGGTAACAATATAATAAACATTTTGGTACGTATAGTCAAATCAATATATTCTCTGGAGTATTTTTAGTCATTTTATGAAAGACCAGTTAAATAAACAGTAATGTTTAACAATTCAATAAATCGATAAAATCTTAGCTATTGTAAATCGTCATATTATATTGCTTGTATATTACCAAATATAATTATATAGGTAGCAATCCTATTTCACTTTGTTCCTATTTTTATTTAGACCATGAGAGCTCGAAATTGATAATAGTCAATTTATTATTGCCTAAAACCCTACTGTCCTGGTTTTCAAGGTGTTGGATCATTGGAAAAATCTCCAATTTGGGTCTGTTTTTATCTAGTAGAGTTTGACATCTCGCCATCATTAGGAAACAAAGATTTTCATTATGAACAGACGACTGTAGAAAATATATAATTTTTCGTGAAATAGACGAATTTTAAACAAATGGTTTAAACGATTTAATTTAACCACAATTATAATCAGTTTTATTTTTATTTATTTTTGTTTGTTTGTTAAAGGTTTTTTTGTGGTTCATTGAATTGTTACTCGGACTCAAATTAGGCTCTTCAGGCCATTCAAGGAAATTACCGATCATGCTAGAAGAGAAGTTTATATAGAAGCCATTAGAGAAAATGAGGAGTCTATCAATTAGTTTAAGTGAAGCAGCGACGTCAATAGTTGACCTGAATGATTACAGTCATTCAAACATTTGCTCTAAACATTTCATCAACAGTGGTTCCGATTTATGGGTGCAATTAGAAAGGTCACTTACAACGTACCAGTGATTTTTTAGAATGTATGAATTTCATTGCATATAATTTTCGTTTCAGAATATTTATTTACATAGATGTATGCCAAGGCATTAAGTACAACTTATTTACCTAGTCGGCATTAAATTTAAGAAGCATGACCATAAAATATATATTACACATACAAAAAACAAAGAAGACATTAAAATCAACATTGTATGAAGGTATGCGTACAGGATAAGTACCGGATCGGTAGAGAAGCTATCACGTATGAATAGCACTTGGGTAGGTAGCCCTCGGAAGATCTAACGCGTGGAAGGATCATCTGCACCCCATTCAGGATAAGCCAGGGCTGCACACACGGATCCTTACTTTTGGTTAAATGCCCGCGTATGTGTTTTAGGTTGCTCGATCTGTCCCTGGATTTGGAAGGGTGCAATTCTTTGGCTAAAGAGAGAACGCACAGAAATGCTAGGTGATATGAAAATTATGGTTCAGCACAGCAATGAGAATCTGGGTCACACTGTTTCGATTTTTTGAGGAAACTGCGCTGTTTTAATGTATATAATATTTATTTAGAAATCGTGAGAGATATCTTGCATAGTATTCTTTATTGTGTCTATTGAGAGTGAATATATTTATTTACGTGAATGTTTAGTGTAAGAGGGCTGATGGCTGAATATTGAGTTTCCTATCGCCCTTCAATTATGTTAATTTTATAACATACTTCCATTATAACTCGGCGTTGCACAAGGAAATAATAAAAATTGTGATTTAACACATTATTTACAGTAAACATATTGTTATTGCTAGGTAGGATTATATATATATATATATATATATATATATAAACAAATTAAATGAACACAATTGAATGTTTGATATCAATGATTGTATTTAGTCAACATATCAGATATTTGTATTTAGATATTGTATTTAGTTATCATATTAGATATGCAATATTATTTTTGTTTTGAATTACATTATATTAAATTGTAATTACTGTTGTATTCAACGTTAAATTCATTGCAATCGTCGTGGATAAACAATGTTTTTGGTGATTCCATTTGGCCTACAAACAACAAATCCCCCGTCCTGGGGATTCAATCAAATCAAATTCAATCCACATAACAGCAATGATTGACCTTGTGATTTGTTTATCATTACAGCAAAAACGAGTTTAATTGGAAATTGCAATCGTTATTGGTATCACTGGTATATGTTGTATGAGCACATCCTTTCCTTTCAATATTAGAAAGAATATTAATATTATTCTACAAATAATATGTTGTCGCTTTGGTGGCATTTTAAACAAGAGCAAAATGTCAGAATGTAATATTAAACATAATTCATATTAAATCCACTAAACTTTTGGTCCGCTTGGCCAATTAATATTTTTCAATTAATTAAGGTTTTCAGTTGAGATAAAAAGTCAGTGTCACGAGCGGGATTCGAACCGACGATCTTCGGCTAGATACGCCGCTGCTCTACCACTCGAGCTATCGTAACCTCGATACACTCGGACACTAACTTCCCATCTCAACCCCACCTTTTGAATTTTCCCTCCTTTTATCTCAATTAAAAACCCGAATTAATTGAAAGATAATTCATATTACTACAGTTAATATTGAACAGTAAAACCTGCAAAACTACGATAATTTACTACTTTATGATGAGTTATAACAGTATCTGATTGCTGCTTATATAAGCTCAAATCTGTAGACGTTTGATAATAAGAGAAAACCTTCACTATTGTATCTTTACTATAGTCAGCAGTGATGTAGGTAGGTACAAACTACCGGCATATGGCGTGTCCGAAAACTGTTCACTAAGCCAAACCATCAGAATTGACAAAAGTTTCCCAAGATCGTTTATTTAGTGTACAAAAATAAATACTACAAAAACCGATTGCGTATTGTGTATTGTACATAATTTTTTATGTATACATAAACAATTATATAAAATAATCTCAAACATTTCAATTAATTATTATTTTTTATGTAAGGTCTTGGTTGAAATGAAAAGTTCGTGTCACGAGCCGGATTCGAACCCACGACCTTCGGCTCAGTACGCCGCTGCTCTAACCACTTGAGCTGTTCTGACTACCTACCTGCAGTACTGCTAGCTGTAGTAAACAAACAATAGCGAAGTATTTATCTATTTCATATGTTTACATCAGCGAAACCAATTTTGTACTTTTTGCAACTATATCGTATCAGAAGTTTATCAACTATTACCGATTCAGTAATTTTTGCGACTGAAGAGTGTTAGCGTAGATTTTGCGTCTATTGACTGTAAGCTTCTCCAAATCGTAATTTGAAAGACGCGCGAAACGTGTAACATACCTGGTGCCAATGGCCCTTCTGGACATCTTACAGATGTAAAACAGAGGTGAAAACGGACGCCACTAATTCTTGAAATCTCTCCTTTTTGTAAATCCTGACGTCAATTTTATTCACTAATCCCGCCCGGGTCTAATACAAACAAAGTGCGAAAGTTCCATCGAAATCAGTTTTTAGCTTTATCATTAACACACATCCGAACATTCCCTTTTACAGACAAACAATTCCACCCAATTGATTTGTATTCTCGATAAAAGAAAATTCTGACCTTAATTTGTGCCATTGTTTTTATCAATAAATATTTGTTTATCCATGTTTTAAATTAGGAATATCAATTAGAGGTAAAAACATTTTATCTTTAATCCACGATAAGGATAAAGGATTTTTCAATGTTTACTTTTTACGGAAATTAAACGTTTTATTTAGTCTTATTTGAAGTTTGAAGCAATGAACTGTTTAGTTTTAATCTTTGTTTTCGTAATTTCAATGCCAGTTAGTGCTGAGGATGTTGCGCGTGTTTGGCACTTATTGATAATGATGTTCCAAGAGGCTGTTGCTATCGGATTTACTTACGAAACTCTGCGAGACGGCGTTAGACGTTTTCTAGAAACTGCGTCCTACCATAGAAGGCCCGTATGGACACCCTAGGGTAACAGAACCACAGGATGACCGTTTTTTGACTTAGAGGATTTTACGAAACTGGTACCTTACTCTTGTTCAAGCTTTTCCTCAGCGACAGGAAGTTCGAGGTGTCCAAATTTCTGAATGAACTGCTCGTAGAAGATTAAATCAGTATGGATTGATGGGTTTTTGCCCCGTAAGAAGACCTGTATTGACCAGAACACACAGAGTTTCACAGCCCTACGATCTCCTGATCGGCGTGAAAGAGCGGGGAGAAGGCGAAATGAAAGGTACGAAGCCTGTAATTTTTCCAAGATCCTACCTTTTCAACGCAGCTCAGTGATGACTTGATCGGGAATTTAAATGGAGAGTCAGAAAGAGTTGGTTGTTGTTCGTGGAGTGTCTTTGACGGCTACTCGCTATGGAGATGAAATTTTAGATTATGCGTTGCCCATTCTCGATCAAATCAGCGACAATTCTATTCTCATTCGCTATAATTACCGTCCAGATATCGCTCGCATAGTACAAAAGTACCTCAACAATAGGGTCTAACCCTAGCCAGCCCGTTCTCCAGTCTTCAACCCCATCGAGCATTTATGGGATAACCTCAAAAGACGGTAAGAGCACGTCCAACACTTCCTGATACACTCAACGATCTTGAAATGTCTCTTCGTGAAGAATGGGTTAACCTCAAGCTAAGAGACACTTCCAGACTAGAAACTAAGGCAAGAGGATGAAGGAAATACGCGAAATTGAAATGTTAATTAAAAATCTAGAACTCTCTCTCGGTGTAGGATGAAGTTTGATACATAGTAAATGTGGTTACTATCCCTTAGGGCTTTCGATTGGAATTTTTGATTGCATTATGTGTCGGAATGCTTGGTTGACCTCCAGAGTTGCCAGAGTTGTCTGGGCAGCTGTTCTCTAGACTTAAACCCTTTGAACATTTATGGGATAACCTCAAAAAACTAATAAAAGTACGTTCATCACTCCCTAATACACTCCACGATCCTGAAAGATCCTCTTTGTGAAGAATGGGCTAACCTCCAGCAAAGAGACATTTCCAGAATAGGTAAAAATTATGCCGAGGCGTCTTCGAGATGTAATTAAGGCAAGAAGTGGAAAGAAGCAATATTGAGATGTTAATTAAAAATCTAAAACAAAATTAAAACCAATTTTATCTGTTTGTCGTTTTTTCATTTTCCTTGGCAAATTTACATTGTTTTACTTTTTTAGACAAATACTCAAATATAAACGTTAAAAAACGTGAAACTTTGATTAGTATATAAAAATACATAAAAATGAGAGATATTGAGAGTGAGTTGGTGTTTAGGAACTGATTGCGTTGCGGGCTGAAATGACCTAGTTGTTGATACACGCGGAGCCCAAAATCGGTGCTGGATAGATAAGACCGAGGACTGCCCCGGGGTGCCAACACCAAAGGTGGGTGATTCTCCAAGCCTGCCTGTAATTTGTTGTGAATTACAAAAGCTGGAGTTACCGGTAGACTGCCAGAAGTGATAGGCTCAATTATGCACATATTTCTATATACGTAGCCTATATAGACATACGTATAGTGTATATGTTTTGAGGTTATATAACTCAGAAACCTATACATCAGATCAATAATTAAAACAATAAGAATGTTTAAGTTCATACCATACACAACAAATCAACTAGTAGACAAACATTTAACTTCTATAATGTATAAAATCTATAATTATTATAAATAACAATATTTTTGATATGTACAAATGGGCTATTTATGCAATAATTATAAAAATTTACGATTTCTGTTCAGATGTCGCTTGTTCAGCTAGGTACGTTTAGGGTTACATGCGTGTAGTATATTGCCATATCGAAGGCAGACGTGAGTGCATTTGATGATGCACTGTATTAATGGTGGCCGGATAGCGTGAAGAAAGGGCCGGGACGACGGTGGGAATCGAACCCACCACCGCGGTTCTAAGAGCCGGGAGTCTATCACGCTGGCTATTTGCTACCACGGTCATCACAAATAATTGTTACAGTATAAATTTTACAAACGTTATAACTGTGGTTTTCGACTAACATTCAATATCTGTCATATCGTGAAATATTTGTTAACATGACAGAAGTTAGTATGAACTAACGCAAGAAAATTAAATAATTTTTTCATCCATTATTAATTTATTTTTATCTCAAATTATTAAATAGGTATTATTGTCTATAAATTTGAACATTTCATGAACGTCAATAATTGGGCTAAATATTTTTTTCCATGTTTTACGTTATATTTCTTTACCGTTTTTATGATATTCTCAAGGTTTCGTTTATTTTAGTATAAAAAGCTATTATTTTGTGTGTCTTTCTGTGAATAATAGAAAACTTTGAATTCCATTTAAAGTCAAGTCCATTAAAAAAATTCTCCACTGGTTGCCTGTTATGATGCTCTACGTTTTTCTAATGGTAACAAGGTAACAATGAAAAATAAAGAGAATTTCCGATAGGAATTCTATCGAAAGGATGGTTGGCCGACTCACTTATCTTTGATGTTCAATCTCTCTGGCCATTTTCCTCCCCATTCGTCGGGGGGGAAAATTAAAGGATCAAAGAGTTGCAGACTGGTTGTTTTTTTTCCATCTACTTAACTACGGCTACAAAGAGCATCGCGGGTAAAAATCTTTTCCGTGTATATAAATCTGTCGATTCTTTGCCTAAGAAAATTCTCATGCTTTTTCATCAGATCCAGGAATCAAAATATCCATTCTTATGCGGGGTGATCATAATTTATTTAATGCCTTGCTTTATGATTGACCAGATGAAAATTTGGAACGGTAAAATTTAATTTATAAACATAAAAAACAGTAAATTTTTAAAATCGATATGAAAATATTGATCACGGCTTTACAATTTTTTAACTCAAGTTTATTTAATGTACTTTACAAAAATAAATAATACTATATATAATTTGATGAAAGCTCCTGCTATCGGACAGACATTATATCCTCTAAAGGGAAATTTTAATCATTTGCTATTTCATATATGTTAGTGATGAAAGAAAACATGATTTATACAAACTATCGTCATTTCTATTCCTAGAGAACTGATTAAAGGCACTTGCCGCACATTGTACATTACGACGACTTCGGACCTCCGAATAATTTAATTAATTAATAATAAATAATTATGTTAGTATGTTATTGTAATTAATATTTCATGTCAGGAGCGTGATTGTGCATTTCGGATACATAAATTGAGTTTTTATAGTAGTAATAATTTAAAAATTACTTTTTAAATATGTATTTGCTCAGTACATAATTAGGTATTGTTGTTGGAAAAATCTTTTTATAAATAGTTGCCTACTTCAAATATTTGAATTATTATTGAAAATTAACTGGGGACCTGTTGCGTATTTTGATCCAAAAGTTTTTTCATGTAAAACGTACTGTTTACGCCGAAGAATCTCCATTTCTTGTTGTTTTCGGCTGACCAACGTTCGTCTCGGGAGGCCCTGTTTAAATGGCTGAGGGTCCTATTGTTTTTATTTTGGCAAGCGATTACGCCGGTATCTTCGGCCTTTGCACAATTTTCACAAAATTAGACTCTCGCTTGCCTGAGTCAGCACAAGACGCACCGTTTACCGAATCGATTATCGAACCTAATATCGATTTTCTTTGGACATTCCCCATCGATTTCTTCTATTCAACACCTTGTCCTCACATCACCGACCTTACGGACTACGTCATCGTTATCCTGCTTTAAAGGCATTTTGAAAAAACTTCGTCGGCGTGGAACCCAGCAGGAATCTCCAGCTCAACACCACTTATTTCGATTGCTTGGAGAAGCGAGTCATCAACCCACCAAGTACCTTTTCGTTTCGTCTTTTATTTTATTTTAATTTTTTTTGTAAAACCAAAGCGAGTCGTCATCCCACCAAGTACCTTCTCGTTTTTTTATTTTTATTTTTTATTTATTTATTTATATTTTTATTTTTTTTATTTATTTATTTTTTATTATTTTTTTTTGTGTACAATCCTGGCCAGTAGGTTTGATTATGATTTATTTAGGATAATTGAGGAAATTTCTTTTACTTTTTTCTTAGTGTAAATAAATTGTAAATATTTAATTTTTACTTTAAAGTATTATCAATCTCCCCTTTCTTTTCCCCAAAACCTCTTAAGTATAATACATAGTTGCCACCTATTTAAAAGAGAAAAAAAGAACACAACAAAATTTAATTGTACCTCTTGAAACGGGTACGGAAGTTTGCAGGGTCAATAAAGATCCGTCCTTCCCCCAACACGTACTTTTCCCCCTTCCTTCCTGTGCGTTTTTCGTGGCTTTATCTGCAATCATTCAAATAATGTCCAAATCAATTAATTGCAATATCCTTGCACATAGCTACTCCACAATTACACTGTCATTAATATAAACCGGAATATGTTGTTTTTCATTTTAATTGACAACAATTGGTCATTATCATTAAAAATATGGCTGGAACATTTTTTCAATTATATTGATGATTATTCAATGATTTTGGTATTAAAAAGTATTTTGTCTATAGACAATATTTTGGCATATCATCGGACCTGTCCGTAGTCTTGAGGCACGGCAGCGGACACAGATCGCTGTTCCGGTACCTCAGGGCTATAGGGATTTTTAAATGTACATAGTTTTATGTGTTTGGTTTGTGTCTGTGTTTGACTTTATGTTAATTTTTTGGAATGAATGTAATTTATTAGCATGAAAGGAAGGGGTTGCTTATAACCCCGCCCCGAGGAATATCGAGTACTTTGGTTACATATATGTATTGTATGTTTTGTTTTTATTCTGTATTTGACAACCTGAGGTACAAACGAGACAAAAGCATTCTAGAATATCAACGTAGTATATACCTAAAATCAGACAGTCAGTAACCAGATCGAGACGCTCAAATGGCTGCAGTTTAAAACAAAATATGCGCGAAAGAAAAGAAAAAGAAGGGAAACACGCAGAGGGCCAGCGATGACCTCAGCTGTTTGTCGGCCCATAAACTTCCCACTTATATAAAACGTATTTACAATTGATAATTGTTGTATTTAATTAATTCAACATAATTTTACATAAAAATGTTTAAGCAACGACAATATTAGCATAAAGTGAGACAGTATGTCAAATATCAGTATTAGAGTGAAAATGATGTTTGCTTATGTTTTCGGACCTTCAATTGTGACATTATAAAGATAGGTGGGTCAGTAAGCCAGAATACCAGAAATCGAAACATAACTGAAAGTACAGTGTATGCAATTAGTATCGGGATAACAGAAAAGGCTTAGATGTTGCGAAGGGTGAGAACCATTGTTGTCGGAGTGTTGTTTAGGTGGAGCCTACACTCTAACAGTGATTCTCAGGGGTTGGGCGGAGAAAACAAACTTGTTTATTCTAGTCAGGGCCCTCTGTAAATATACTTATGTGCTTTATTCCAGGCCAGCCTCCTGCGTCCTTATTGATTCGGACTCTCCTCCCAATTATACTCTGGCCCGGATATTGCTCTCGGTGAAGCAGCCCGCGGCGGGTACCGGGCCTTTACCGCCGGGAAAAAAACGGACCGAGTTGATCCTGAAACAAGGGAGCCATAGCAATGGGTTAAGGAGAGAAGAAACTAAAAATAATCGGTTTTTGAAAGGACTTATTGACTTGGAAAACCCGGCATGCACAAGATGAAATAGGGCAGAAGGATAATATCTCCTCCATTACGCCTCTAAACTCTCTCAATCTTAGGTCCTCACTCATGAAATAATTTTTCTAGACTTACTGACAAATTACTACGCGGCAGCTCAATAGAGTAACAACAGGAGAAATACCAAGTTTTAAACATAGTTTAGTTCTTAAAGATCTATAAAAACTACGGCTAATGTGAGGTGATTAAAACTGTATTTATCTGCCTGTGAATACGGACGTCCATCTCAGATGTTTGATAAGCTGATTCATCGCAAAAACGTACAGAACTGGTTCTGGCCATAAGAGAATGTAGGCCACACTATAATTTATGGAATAAAACAAGCTTGGTCGGTTTTGGTCATTTTATTTTATCTATTATTGCTGTTTAGAGTAGCCAATTCTCATAATAATATCACTCGTTGAACACTAAATATGGCGAGAAGCAAAGAGCAGGAAAGATGACCTATGTAATGAAATAATGGTCAACGACCAGCTGGTTTATCAACTCGCAGCACTCACGTGGAAATCTCACAACTTAAAATTTGTTTAAAAATAAAATGAGTAATTTTGAACAGGTATTAATGCACTTCTATCTTCAGAGCCCCATTTATTCCTCTATGAGAGAAATTCATCTCACGAAATATTTTTGTGGATGTGACGAGGAAGATTAATATGTTCAATATTTACATTTTTTAAGATTGAAACAAAATCTTATGTTTTATTATATTAATCCTTATATCTTTAGCAGTCATAATTGACCTTATTAATTATATCAATTAATTATACTTTTCATCTAAAGTCTTGGTTGAGATGAAATATTTTATGCAAGTGCTACAGATGATAACAAGAAAAACACCAAAAGTTTAATGTATCCACAAGTAAATAATTACTATTATACTCGAAGCTTCTCAAACATAAACTATTGCCCTCTATAATTTATTATTAGCTAGATCTCACCTGTAATTTACAGATTAGTTCGAACTACACAGTTTTTTCAATGTTCCTACCCTCTCACCACACAAAGACAATTTATATATTATTTTCCACCATGGCCTGCTTTATCAATAAGAACTGGACCATCATTTTCGAAATTCACCACCTTTCCAAGTTCATTTCACCTTTAATCAATTTTTTATATTGAATCAAGAAACTATAGAACCAATTTACAGAAATTGACTTCTTGTATTTAATCCAGTCAAGAATTATTGTCAAAGAATTGTCTTTTGTAGTTAACTTTTATTACTCTTTCCCTCTCACTCTCTCTCTCTCTCTCTCTCTCTCTCTCTCTCTCTCTCTCTATCTATCTATCTATCTATCTATCTATCTATCTATCTATCTATCTATCTATCTATCTATCTATCTATCTATCTATCTATCTATCTATCTACCTCTCTCTCTTTCTTACTCTCTCTCTCTCATTCTCTTTCTCTCTCTCTGCCTTTCTCCCTCTCTCTCACCCTCTCTCTATCTCTCTCTATCTATCTATCTATCTCTCTCTTTCTCTGTTTCTCTCTCTCTCTCATTCTCTTTTTCTCTCTCTTTCTCTCTCTCTTTCTCTCTCTCCCTCTTTCTCACTCTCTCTCTATCTCTCTCACTCTCTCTCTCTCCCTCTTTCTCTCTCTCTATCTCTCTATCTCTCTCTCTATCTCTCTCTCTCCCTCTTTCTCTCTCTCTCTCTCTCTCTCTCTCTCTATCTATCTATCTCCCTCTTTCTCTATCTATCTATCTACCTCTCTCTCTCTTTCTCTCTCTCTCTCTATCTATCTATCTATCTGTAACTATCTATCTATTTATCTATCTCTACCTATATCTATCTATCTCTCAGTCACTCACTTATTCTCTTGACACTTTAATTCGTACATATTAAACCAATTTTATATTACGGGATGATTTGTTGAATTTGAGTCTTTTAAATATGTATCACTACAAGAAATATTTGGATAAAATTGTCCTTTTCGTAAGAAATATGTAGTATAGGGTTAAGCGAGGAATTTTCAATTAGGTGAAACCTGTTTTTATAAGTTCTTTCTTTTTCTATATTTTCTGAAAGAGTTGTTTCAATTTCATTTGTTTGGATATATTAATTTGCAACATAGTTCAATTTACGTTAATTAATTTTAATAATGTACCTTCTCGTGCTGATATCGTAAAGATATTTGTTTCATTTCCTCATACCTAAATTTATTTAATCATATAAAACATTAATTAATTATTTCTATAATGTAGGAAACAATCTAACAATAGATTCCAATTAACAACATGTTAGGCTTTTATAATTTATCCAGTATGTTTTCCTTGTTTTATATTTTAACTTCAACAGAACATATTTGCTTCCAAACAAAAAACAAAACAAAACTTTCTTTTATAACTTTTTAATACAAGTATAGATTGAATTTCGACTGAAATCATCTTTTGGTTTTAATATGAAAAACATCCTTTTAACAAAACCGTATCTTCTTTCAACGGGTTTCCTATACAAAAGGGTGGCGCAGGATATTAATTCCACGTAAAATATGATCTCGCGTTGACAAGCTTTCAAAAAATTTATAGATACGGATGAGAATCGGAGAGGTGAGAAAAGGATTCTGGTGTAATGTCGTGATAACATCAATCAGGTCTCGCTCTTGCAGCATCCTCGTTGACATGAACGAGAGCATGCATTGTGCCTGTGATTTAAGGCCGGTTGTGGATCTTGTAGACCCTACTTCAAATCCCACGAAAACCTTGATTCATATTTGCTTTCTGATTTTTCACAACCGGTTTCTATGAAATTTAGTTTCTCGAGTACATTTGGCTAATATGTTTACAGGCACTTTAAAATCACACACTCAAAGTTTTAGTTCTTTCTAAACTGCTAGCAATTAATAGCGACCTTGCCAATTTTGCAGTACATATTTATTTTCCCTAGCATTTTTTTATTTTTATTATAAATTGCCTTAAAATTTATTATAAATTGTAATGTTTCTTACTGATGGAAATTTCAATTAAGGGATTTTCAAAAACAAAATAATAAAAGGTTTTAATTCCTAATTTTGTTTATTGGTCACAATAATTTTTTAAATAATTAATACCGTGTATAATGGCCTCTATTAGCTTAAACCTCTGGGCACCTTTTGGGCATACTGTTAATACGGTTTTGACTAATTCCTTAAGGAATTTCACTCCATAAATGTTGCAAGGCTGCACTCAGTCCGCAACTGGCTGCGGACAGTGATCGAAAAGCCTTCTCTGCTTCCCATGTACGCACATGTATTCAATGGGATTGTGATCTGTAGATAATGGCGGCAGATGGGAAATTCTCAGGTTTTCTGAACACTGTTGGACCACTCAGCTTCTATGAGGTCTGGCATTATCATCCAATCGAAAAGCCCTGCCAATGAGATCCCTGGATTGGAGGGATGTATTACTCGATTTTTTCTTGGACATAACGGATTGCGGTGAGTTCATCTTCAACAATACGGAGTTCAGTTTCTCCTCCAGTGTGATTCCCAGCCCCGACCATTACACCTCCTTCAAACTGTACTGAAGGGAGCACGAACAAGGGCATTGTACGCATCCTCTCGGTAGACATTTCGGCACCTGTTATCACTATACAGACAGAAACGCCACTTATCAGTAACAGTATATCAATTGGTGTTCTCTTCTAGGCGGTTGCTGCACCATATTCTCCTGAATTAATAGTGGCGGATTGTCGTCTCGTCGGGTCGTCTCAAAGAGGCAGATGATGTGAGGCCAACTTCGTCAAAAGATTACGAATCGCTATGCTATATCTATCTAGCGTGACGAACTCTTTAAAGCACAAGCTGTCACGTGTTTCCCGGCGCGCATAGTCACCTTAAGCAACCTCTGCTTGAATTTGGATGGAAGCGTATAGCGTGCGAGGACGCTGAGACTACGCCTACCTAGTCCGTCGAAATGCTGGCTTGAGACCTGGCCGCGAACGTCGGGTGCCGGAGCAGAGGCACACGTGGGTTAAGGTACCAGATCCTGTCTAAATATATTTGGAATATATATGCGGACGAGGGAGAGTGCATAAACCATCTGTACTGCGGGGCAGGGTTTTTCGTTCCAATGTTCACGCCCAGCTGCATGGGTAAAGACTCGCCATGGCTTAGTGGTGAGACCCCTGGCGGGTACCTAGAGAAGAGGCTGTGTCTCATTCGTGGCCGTGGACCGTTGTACTTGCTCATGACCTCCGAGTTACCTCCCGACCTCGTGGGACACGGATGGATCGGATTAGCCGAGAGCGTATAGCCAACGAGGAGCTATGACTACGCTGCCGGCGTCCCGCGAATGCGTAAGGAATGGTGGACGGGGGCGGGTGCTTGTCGGTGGCTGACCCTTGGGTTGCCTTTAACGTAGGCATGGCACACCACACATCCCCTAGAGGGTGGTTAGAGATTCCACTTAAATCGAAACCGCGGCCGGAGCGGATACGGAGGTTTCCATGCTAGCGGAGCCCCTACACGCAGGGAGATAGAGTTGTCTCTTCTAGGGAGTGCTTACTTGGCTGATACATTTCGGCCACTTTTGTCGGTTCCCATTACGTGCAGCACTGGTTAAGTGCACAAAGTTAACCCACCCCTTCAGAAGGGGCAAACGGGAGAAGTCAGCATGTCGATCGATTAGTCTGTGGATGTGTGGGCTTCTACCCCGAACCTCGTGGAAGAAACAGATTTTCCGCGCGCGGAGGTGAGTCGCTCCTAACTTGAGAATCTAAACGAGTGATAATGCCGGAAGGCTAGGTGCGCACGCTAAAGAACCTTAATGACATAAGACATTGCGACCCAAGTGGGAAGACCATCGATCTAGCATTTAGCTTCTAAATAAAATACCACATCATTGTAGAACTACGTAATTTATTTCTCCACTACTATCAGAATGGTTGTAAACATGAGGAATCTTCCTTTGTAACCTTTTTTTAACTATATAACAAACTGTGTTAAAATATTGCGTACATTTACAAAGACCTTAATATAATGTAATATCAGAAACATTAAACATCTCCTTTAACAAGCTGTTCCAAACGCGTTATGAAAATATGAAAACATGGGAGATGGCTTGTAATATTATATTACAAAGAATAACTAAACTAATGTATTATGTATTACTATTCTAAATTTTTAGAAAAAGTAAGATTTTTGTCATCTTTCTGATTTACAAGCGTATTATTAAGTCAAACAATATGATTTAATAATTTAACGATAAAAATAACAATAATTTAATATATTGACATTACTATATGAAACAACTCTAACATGAAATCATATAGATATAATTTGTTAAGATTTTTTACTTAATGCAGTAAAAAATGAAACCAAACCCAAATTTGAAATGAGAAATTTGTTGTATGGATGATGGAAGTCATAGTAGCTCCGATGATCCAGGATCGTGGTGTTCAAGTCCCGCTTGTGACATCAATTTTCCATTTCGTAAAGCGTATATAATTATTTAAGAAAACAAAAACTTATCACTAAACCTAAAACAATCATTGGCTTTGTTAAATATATGTTCAGTTTTAGATGTTGGGTGTTGGTTGATATGTCAGTTGGTGAACGTTTGCAGTTTCCGGGTGAAAACGGACCAAATAACTAACCCGGTATAGGTTAGAGCGTGATATTTAGTTTCATTCATTTTTTCTATTTACTTACATCCCAGAAGCCATTTAAAACCAATCTGCCCTTGCTTATCTAAGTTGTTATCTAAGTGAACTAAATAATAATAACTAATAATAATGTCTTTAGTTCATCTTTTTATAATTCTTTTTCAGGCATGATAATACATACTTTAGTTATTAAGTGTTAATGTAAAAAAATGTAAATTTAGTTCTGCATAGAATAAGTTACTTGTATGTTTTTCTCTTTTTTCATCATAATGTAAACCCTAAATATAATTAATTGTGTTAATGAATAATTGCTGAATAAACAAGAAGCTTGCTATAGAAAAAGAAGATAATAAAGTTACTTCCCATACCGTGGGTGGAAGGGCGATTTCATCATATAAAAAGAGTAAGCAAGAAGCAGTATATCGGTCGGTTGAGGTTCAACATGGGAACCGTATATGTACTTCCTTTTCTCTTTTTTCCGGTTCTTCTTTCCTTTTTCTTTTTTTTGGTTTCGGTATTTATCATTTCCAAAAAATACCGTAGCGCTCAACATAACATCTGTAAATGAATTTGCACCGCCCCATCACCGACCACCTGTTGTCTCTATCTTCAACACGTCCTCCTTCACCCAGTGCTGGCTACCGCCAACGTACGTGCATCCACAGTAAGAAAGTTTTAAGAAAATATAAAAATAAATCAATATTCAATAAATATAAATAAATAACAATTGAGTAGATTTGTCATTCTCTAGAATTGTACTATCTGGTAGAATTGTAAAAACATAAATATGTATTACAATTAATTAAGGTTTTTAGTTGAGATAAAAAAGTCAATGGCACGAGCGGGATTCGAACCCACGATCTTCGGCTAGATACGCCGCTGCTCTACCAGTTCAGCTATCGTGACCTCGATCCACTCGGACACTAACTTCCCATCTCAACCCCACCTTTTGAATTTTCCCTCCTTTTTGCCATTTTTCAAATGTCGTGTAATCGGATTGGATTAAGGAGTGAAAATTCAAAAGGTGGGGTTGAGATGGGAAGTTGGTGTCGGAGTGGATCGAAGTCACGATAGCTCAAGTGGTAGAGCAGCGGCGTATCTAGCCGAAGATCGTGGGTTCGAATCCCGCTCGTGCCATTGACTTTTTTATCTCCACTAAAAACCTTAATTAATTGTAATATATTTATTGGTCAAGCGGTCCACGAAATTAGTGCATTTAATAAATACGTATATAAATATAACATATTGGCTCTATTTTTTCTTATATATTGTAATAATAATTCAGGACGAGATAGAGTGATGAACAAGTTTATATTCTACCCCTCTTGTACCCTGATTTCTTTTATTCAGGCGCCCAGCAGAAACGTCATATTCAGTAAGAAGAAAGTTTGACGGGAAATCGCGATGACTTTCAGGCTGGTAGAGGCAATTGAGTCTACATCAGCTACCAGTCGGATGTATAGGTGGGCATACACGGTGGAGTTTCTCAGTATCAAGGCTCCTGTGATTAGTCTCAACATTGATTTTGCACTCTCTTGACTTGCGATTTATTCGCCGAGGACCGCATCTCACATCCATAATTCATTTAATAACTGACAGGTAAATTTCGCGTTTTAAGTCAAGAGGCAGATGATTTCGACTTCAAGAAGTGGTACAAATGTCTACATCGGTACCGTAAGCGGTGTAAAATTTGCCCAATATAATTTTCCCACAACAGTTTTGTACTTAAACCTAAGCAAAGAAAACATTCTAACAGACTACACGACTCGTATGTTGATGACAATAAGATGAATAATTTTGGGTTGAAACACGTGCACATGTGGTAATTGCCTTGGATCACATTTAATGCGACACACCACATGATATAAAGACGGTATTTGTAGTAAGAGCAGCAAGTGCACTGTCCATCAAGTGCGATAAAAAAGTGTATATTTTTTAAATAATGATTATTCAGAAATCGTGACTGATGCGGTCTTGTGTGATGTAGGTTTCAGAAAAACACCTACAAAGTTTAATTTATCGTTATAACTTCATATTTAACCTGAAAATTTACAACCAGCGTTATTCGAAATTCTAAAGGTTGTAGAGATGAGGATTTGGTCTCCGAGTGGATCGAAGTCAGGATAGCTGAAGTGCTGAAAACAGCGACGTATTGAAGGATCTGGGATCGAATCCCGCTCCTGAGAGTGACTTTTTCATCTCAACCGAGACTTCAGATTGAAAGAATAATTTTATATTCATTTAATTCGAACGTCTCAATTAAACTAAAATGCACTATATGTGTTTTTATCTTGACTATCAACTATTTTAAGATTGTATTTCTTTTGCACCACTTTTCCTTTTATTAGAGACGCTAATGTAATGATGTTTTCAGTTATTTCCGTTTGGGAGTCTAGTCATTTATCACGCACCCTTTTTTTGAGTATATCATAGTTCGTTAAAGATGTTTCATTCCCTTAATTATTCTTTATATATTTTTACGCTGTTCAAAAATGTTTTTATGGTTCGGTTTCCAAGTCCAATACTGCAAATAAGATATCGGATGAGTATCTTCCGTGGTTAGCTTGATGATGGAGCGATTTGGGAACAGTGGAGTGGTTGCGTATCAAATTGCCTTTTGTATATCTCGTCAACTACATCCGAGTGATATTGACAAATCTGACTTTTGCGACCGGAGTTGTGAGATTGAAACAATCTACATCTAAGAGATTTTTGGCTCCAATCTGTACAGAGTTGAGCCTATCCCCTCTCGCAGTCCACCGGCAATTCAAACTTTTGTACGTTACAATAAATTGCTGGCAGTCCTCGAGATTCACCCACGTCGAGCGTTCTGAGCAGACATCGTTCTCATTAATTTATAAATACACTGATGGCCAATTTAAACGCACTACTCAATTTATTCAGTTTAAAATTAACTCCATTATCTTTCTACATTAGTTACAGGTAATTAAGAGCGATGTAGTCAAAATAAACAGTAAATAATGCTTCGCACATTTTGTTTACTTTTGTACTGTTTAATTCCATTTGACCAAAAGGTAGCATTATGCCGTTCCATTCTGCTACGCATGAAGATCGCTTTTAGTTAATCTTTTTCCTTCGTTGATTTCATTTGATATTATTCTTGTTCTTATACAGTTTTCAGTAGCTCCAATCAGGCATTTAAGTAGAGTATGGCAGTGTTAGGGTCATAACATTATCAGAGGAAGGATACAGCCAGGGCGAAGTTGCCAGGAGACTGGGTGTAAATCAATCAACAACAGGAAGAGTTATTCGGCACTTCAGAAAAACAGGGTTACACACTAGACAGGGTCGACCTACGTATACAGACGGAAGAGACAGATTCGTCCGGCTCTCTCTAATCCTCAGCATTACAGAATGAGATAAGAAATCTGATAATACCAGTCTGAAATATTTCGTTTCCTCCAGGACTATAAGAAGAAGGCACAGGGAGAATAACCCCGAACATGGCTGGTGGACCTCTTCTTACCACAGCTCAGAAAATGGCCAGGATTCAATTCGCAAGCAAATATTGGCAGATTGGGGACGAGTTCTCTTTACAAATGAGGTGAGAGTTGACATCATATCTTAACAATTAATTAAGGTTTTTAGTCGAGATGAAAAAAAGTTAATGGCACGAGAGGGATTCGAACCCACGACCTTCGGCTACCCCAAACATTTGAAAAATGGGAAAAGGAGGGAAAACTCATAAGGTGGGGTTGAGATGGGGAGTTGATGTCCGAGTGGATCGAGGTCACGATAGTTCAGGTGGTAGAGCAGCGGCGTATCTAGCCGAAGGTCGTCGGTTCGAATCCCTCTCGTGCCATTAACTTTTTTTCATCTCGACTAAAAACCTTAATTAATTGTAATGTATTAATTGGTCAAGCGGACCACGAAAGTAGTGAATTAATCATATCTTAAGATGGGCGAAATTTCATATGGAGACGCACAGCAAAAAGGTTCGTTCCATGGGTTTTGGTTCCTCATGGGACATTCCATGTTTGCTCATTAATGTTCTAAGATGGCGTTTTTTTATCTTCTGAAAGAGGTTCACTGGTCTATATTTTTGTATAGTTGTTTTTGTTTAATAATAATTCGAGGTCCTCCATCTGTGATGGGTTGTTGATGAAAATGTGCTTCCAGAACAACATTCACCCGAGTGTCTTTATGGAGGAAGAGAGAGAAAGAGAGAGAGAGAGAGAGAGAGAGAGAGAGAGAGAGAGTGAGTGATTTATCATTTCTGGATGATAAAATTCACAAATTAAACGCTCTAATGTAAGAACAGAACCGTGAATTAATTTTTAAAAAGTAATTTCATTTGACATTGCAAAGGTCAACCATTAAAAAGGCAATACACACTTGATTATCAATTACGTGCCAAAAATTGAGAAAATCCATTCAATTTATGGAATTTTAATCATAGCAACAAATAATATTTACAATGTACATTCTTATTTTTGTAGGAAACATATAAAGGCGTACCAAGTCCTCTTTTTTTAAGTGGTATATATGTATGTCGGAAGAGACCTGAGGTGCGCTAAGCGGCAGCGGCAGGCGGGTAGGAGTTGAGATTTGGTTGTTAAAAGGATAGACATTTATCGTGTGCGTTGTGTCCAAATCATTTTATTTTGTTCAAATTGTATGGTTAAGTTTTATTTTTGTTGCTTTTAATCAATAAAATTCATAAATAATTTCCAGTACAATTTCAATAGCCACTAACTTATCGAATTTTCCTACATGTATGTCATTAGAACTTAATTTACAATTGAAATTTTGAACTTTATTTTTGTAAACTGGCTAATTTTAACTTTTGTAATTGTACATGTAATAATAATAATAATAATAATAGAGAAAATATTACGTTTTACATTAGGTAGCTCAAGCGAGAAATTTGTTGTGCAAAACGATCTTTTAAATTTCGGACAGCCCAATTTGCCCAGCTTTAAAAGCTCGCGGTTTGGAACTGGGAATTAAAAAAATCCCAACCCGATAATTAATGTACTCAGTGAGAAGGGGGGATTATGTTCTCGTTTTTTTTCCCTTTTACCTCCGACCATCTGTGGAACTCGGAGGAAAGGATCGGTGCCCCAGATTAGAATTATATCTTTGCAATTACGGTGGACTCATTTTCTCCGAGTAGACGGCTTTTTCTTTCTCTTTTTTTGCGTTTTTTGTTTTATCTGGTGACGCCCCTTTCCTCAAGTTAGTTTGTCTCCGGATTTATTAGATCCTTTATCCGCGATGAACATCTCTTTCAAATCGATTTATTGCCGACCACGCAGTCAGGCAAAATGGCCAGAACGAGACTAAAACGGGGGTTCAGCAGCTCATCGACCAACAAGCAATCGGTTTAGAGCAATTTGTCGTTTGGCTCTGTAAAATGTCAAAATGTTCGGTTTTACACACTCGGTGAAAATTAGTTTCGATAATCCAATTAAAATTCCCAAGCGGGAAATTTGCAAATATAGCATCGAGAGGCGATGAAGCAAAAGTTGTTTTATATTCAAAAGAAAAAGCCAATAAAATGTTTCTTTTTACATGAAGTAATTTACAATACCCGTATTGTCCACAGGTAATAACGATACGAGCCTTGAAAGGTCTGGTTCCTTCGCTTCTTAACTTCGCCAATGCTTTGAGTAAAATTGATTTCGGTTTTACATTTATTTGAAAGATTTCGCAAGAATAGACAAGCTATATTAAATAAAACCATAAAACCTAAAGCAAATCTTATATTGTAGAAAGAAGAGACAAGCAGACCGTTCTCTTGATATACGTATCTTATGACACATGTCGCAAGTGTTAACTAATCTTAACCTTCCTTTCACCTCAAAGAAGCCGACGCCTTATACAAAAATGTCTTTTCTATACCGACTTCCTTCCCCACCCCTTCAAAATCCAACGTATATAAATATAAAACATCACAATCTCACTGGCACTCTCATCACGACACGCAAGAATGGCATAATTACACAGAAGACAAACACTTTGAGTGAGTAGAAATACTTTGATTGAATATTTAAAAAAAAATATATATATTGTATAAATTCAATTTTCCACATCCTAAATGTATTTGTTAAATGTAAACCATGTTTGTAAATCCCAAGCCCTGACGATGATCTCAATAAAGATCGAAACGTTGGCACGATAAAGAAAATGTTTTTCTGAAACCTACATCACACCAGACCGCATCTCACGATTTCTGAATAAGTATCGATTAACGGTCACTAATCACCACACACTAATCTTAACGTTCCTACACGATTTTTATAGGACTGAGCGTTGCGTATCTTACAATGTAGTTATCGTATATCGCATACGACCTAAAGATATATATATCTTATCGCTCTAGTGTGAATCTTACCTTAGATCCTTCAGAGACAACGACGGGAAATCAAATTACGCCACACAATTAATACACCATAGCCACGAACCAGACACGATAGAAACAATATGACTTCAAGTGTTAACTAATCTTAACCTTCCTTTCACCTCAAATAAGCCGACGCCTTATACAAAAATGTCTTTTCTATAAGGACTTCCTTCCCCACCCCTTCAAAACCCAACGTATTAAACATAAAACTGCAAAATATCTCTGGCACTCTCAACACGACACGCAAGAATGGCACACTTACACAGAAACAAACACTTTGAGTTCGTAGAAATACTTTGATTGAATAAAAAAAATATATATATATTGTATAAATTCACTTTTCCACATCCAAAATGTAATTGTTATATGTAAACAATGTTTGTAAATCCCAAGCCCTGAAGATGATCTCAATAAAGATCGAAACGTTGGCACGATAAAGAAAATGTTTTTCTGAAACCTACATCACACCAGACCGCATCTCACGATTTCTGAATAAGTATCGATTAACGGTCACTAATCACCACACACTAATCTTAACGTTCCTACACGTTTTTTATAGGACTGAGCGTTGCGTATCTTACAATGTAGTATATCGCATACGACTCTCAAAGAAGACGAAAACTTAACGTACTGGAAAATCTAGAGGTGTACAAACAAATAACCCTTAAAGATGGAAAACTTATAAATGTACAAACAAACGTACATTCATACATTCCTTTCACACCAATAAAAACCATAAAATACATCAAATAGGAAAAACACAAAAACACCACACAACAAAACAACGAATACGTTCAAAAGAAAACAACCCAACAAAAACCTACCAACTGACAAAGCACAAGTAATAACCGACAAGTGATACGATCGACAAATAAGCAGCATGACTACGCCCCCTGACGCGACTAGAGAAGAGCCCAACAACATATAAGCCCTACTTTGGACAAAGTTACGGACAGGTCCTAATTGAAGATGGCGCAATCCCCAAATGCGTTTGAAAAACTGAAGAAACCCGCGAGTGGAGACAGATCCAGTAAGTGACTGTGCCGGTTCAGATGAAAATCTCTGAATGTGTGATATCATATACTTATTGAAAATAGTGTATTTTAAAAAATCTGAATTTTTTAACGCCAAAAGAGTATAATTTGATTATAATTATAAAATTTAATTACCCTTATTAACAATTTTCAATCAATTTACCGGGTTGTTATGCCTTGCCTTCATTATAACAGCAATAAAAAATTATAAATATTTTAAATGGTAAATTATTGGAAGCATGATTTTTTTTACAATAACAATGGGAAAAGGGCGAATAAGATATCGGCGCAATTAGAGAAATTAAGGAAGCGGAAAGATAAAAAAAATCGCCGATTGAATTTAGTTGTATTCAAAAACAAAAAGTACATTTTTGAAACACTTATCTTTTGAAGGGTCAACATTTGTTTTGGATTTTACTTAACACCAAGTGACACATGTCTAGTCGAGTTCTCATGACATCATCTGTAGATTTCTTTGGTGTACGCCTTGATGATTTTCCGACATAAGACAACGGTATTTTCCCTTTTGTTTTATAAAATTTATTTTATTGTTTTCATTTTGTGATTAATAACACAGTATTTCTTAATGTGACGAGAATTTTCTCTCTCAGATTTATTGTCGTTGAGTATAGCTGCCAATAAAACGTACAAGTTGTCCTCTGACAAAACCTATTGCTTAGTTTTTAATGTTGTATATATATTTTTTGTTATCACTTTACGTTTAATTAAAACCCAAGACCCTGTGAGTCGATATTTTATGAAGTAAACAAAATAACCAACCCCCCTACAAGAAAATTGAAATTGTGGGACAAAATTTGCCAATGCCTTTGCCTGTACCTCACATATTTTCCATCTCCCGTTTTTTACTTATTACTAATACAAGTGCTGGCATGTATATTCAACCTTTCCAAACGTGGCAATATGTTTCTAATTCAACATCATATATTCGACTACGTTTATACATTCGTGTTGTTGCAAAAAAGTAGCCTAACCCATAAAATTTATATAAAATATACTTTATTTATATTTACAAAATTACAGCTGGGAAACTGACACTGTTTTCATAACCTCGACTTCCTACCATCATTCACGCTAATAAATACATCATATAGAGTAGAATTTATCAAGCCAAAAATACAAATAACAGTTGGGTAGCCGCCGTGGATTTAATGTTACTCGTCCGTCTGTCATTCATACATGCTAACCTACCCAAATTGATATGTACATGGGGTACTCTATATTCCGCCAAAGAATATATTCACCATACTCACACACACATTTGCACCTATAAATACATTCAGACATAGGGGTCCTCACCGGAGTTTCAGTATTATCCCTACTCCTTCCTTTCATACTACAAACATTAACCTAGAGTACTTGGGCAGAACTGAGAGTTACTCGATTTTCCGTCTTAGACTCGCTCGTACGCTCAACCATTTTCGCCTATAAGTACACCACATCCCAGTGAAAGCCACGTATGAAGGGGTTGTTATATAGGTTTCATTATTAAACAACAATATCAGTTATAAACTATTTTAAAACTACCTTACACATGAGCCCTCAATTTATCGTGTTACAAAAACACATTATTGTAATTTTGGTTATTTTTAGTTTTAAATTTTATCACAACAAAATATTAACTTTGCTATCTCAAAATATCTAGCTTATTTAGTATATCGTGAAGTTTTTAATTAGTTATTAATATGTAAATTATGGCTTAACTTGCTTTCATGGCTCATGGCCGAAGTGTCTGAACGTTCATTCAATGCCGTTTTCCTTTTTGCTTTAAAATAGTTTTTTTTATTGTTATTTCACATTAAAAGAAAAACGAAGCATTTTGAATTGTTTTTCTACTTAAACGAGGACTGGTTTTCTGAGTAAAAGAAGAAAATACTTTACTTATACATTTTAATAACAAATTATCAACTTGTCAAACTGGAAACATAATTTGAAGATGAACCATTTATATGTACTTTTATAGAACAAGAATACAGAAAGTACTTTCGGAAACAAAATTTAAATCATATTTTACAACATGAAAAGAAAAAAGACCGTCTGTCGGAGGTTGTCTGTTTCTTATTCAATTCTTATTTTATTGTTATTATTGATTAATAAGCGAATTTAACTGGAAAAGCTGATTAATTATGAAAGACACCATTTTAAATTCGCTTATCAATTCATGTCGGTATTGCCATGCTTGACGGGAAAATTTCGCAATATTTATAAAAATCAGAGAATCCAACGCTTTGTAATGTGAATAGTGCCTCGATGCTCGCGCTTTATTTAAACAGCCTTTCCTGTTGGCCACTCTAACTTTATCCAGAAGTTTCTTTGAAAAGTCTGTCCAGTCATTTATGTTCTCCCATGAAAAGGAGAAACCACATCACAGAAACCGAGCTTTAAAATTCCAGTGGTCAAGTCATGCACCTCCCAGTTCAATGTTCTTAATAGCAGTAATTTTTGTTAGACGTGAATCTTGCAGGGTTAAAATCATGCAAAAATATTTCATGTGGTGCTCAAGCGTAAATATGTATAGGAATTTGTATAGAAAGCGTATAATTTGGCATTGACTCGAGGGGAGAGATTTTTTTAATAAAACATATGAACACCTTTTCAACTTCTTCGTACTGCAGATAACCCCCAGATTTCACATGCCAAAGTCAAAACAGGTCGGGATGCTACGCTGAACACCCTCACCAGGGAACTAAGACTTACCACAAAAGAGCACCCCATATTGAATTAATCCTGTTTTGGTTGAGGTTGCTTTTTCTTTCAAGTGCTTTCCCATAGACAATTTCGACGAATTTAATTCCTACATATTTACAGCTGTTACAGACTTCTATGCTATTCCCTTTATAAACCATTTGTCCGATGAAAACCGAAGTCCTTTCTTGAATATAACCACTTTTCATTTTGAAAGGTTTAGGTTCAAATTACATAAGTCACACTAAGCCTCTAGGATCTTGATGTGATGTAATGCGGCCGGGTTGTCACTAATTAATACGATATCATTTGTGTGCAATAACATTTTCATTATTATATCTCACAACCAAACTCGAGTACCTCATGCAAGTCATCGATGAATAAGGAGAATAGCACCGGTCTTAGGGTAAATAGTCTTTCAGAATAAATAGAAAATTAATTAAACGAAATCTTTTAAGGTTAGCAAACAAAGTTAATTATTTCAATGTGGAGTTATAATTAGTGTAATAAACTTTCATTTTTATAAACTTTTTTATTTAACTTTTTTCCTGTTCTTCCACATTTTAATGTGGCATACTCATCTTACTACTAACTTTGCATGCGTTGTAAGTTCAACAGACAAAGAATCCACAGCTTCAACAAAAACGCAGTAAACATTTAAAAACTTCCGTCTTCCGGTAATTCGCCCAAAAGGTACAAAAAAACGAATTGCTAAATCTTCCCAAGTAATTACAAAATTTTGAATAAATGGGGAAATGGAAGATCCTCTCCCGACCCAGCGAAAAAGCGGGCATCCTTACTACACGCAGAGACGAGGAAATCTTATAGGTCCACATGGATTGCTTAGTCGCAATCCTTTTATACCATCCCAGAGTAGAGGACGATATGGAAAAAGCCCCAGTGGTAGCCCAGCGACACAAAAAGCAAGTTCCCATCTATGTACACACGTAAATGGCGGGTCCTCTTAAGGATTTTAGTCTATTTAGATACTCAAAATGTTCACCGATTTTCACCTAGCTGTTTATAATATTTTTAAGTAACATCTTGTACAAAATTATAGTACTTGTACTAATATAACAACGAGATCTGCCATCAAAGGTTTTTATGAAAGCACTATAGCATACAAAACATATTCATATTAATTCTTGCCATCAAAGGTTTTTATGAAAGCACTATAGCATACAAAACATATTCATATTAATTCTTTTTACAATGTTGCCATGTTGATATACATTTATAATTATACTTATGATTCTTCCTTCTTGATGGTGGAATAATAGGTCATCTCAAAAAACCACAACCAGTTTAATCCACAACGTTTCGGATTTATTTTAATCCTTCCTAAGGTGAGTTAACGCCTGTACACAGAACAAATATATATNACCGTCAAGACTGTGATATGATAAGTGATTGCTATTTTAATTTGTTAAACAATATATAAAAATATTCTAGTCAATTTTAAACTCTGGAGGAAACTTAAAATCTGTAATAGTTGTGATAATAATTGTTAAAATATTGTTAAAAAATAAATAAAATTTGTTGTTTAAAAATAGATTTATAAGAAAAATGCAATTTTAACTGTTGAGTGGTATTTTTAATGTTGATTCGTTGGTCTGTGATGAGATATTGATAAGAGGTCGAACGTCACATGAGAGGTTGTGATAAGAGTCTAGTCAGGTTCAAAATATTAAAACGTTTGTTTTTAGTCTGAATAAGTACCACTGGCTCTTATTTAAAATAAATTGTTATAAAATATTAATGACTGACGACCACTTTTTTAACCATTGTAATTAGTGAAGAAACAATGATAACCATGTTGATATAGAAATGTAAAAAAAAAATATTTGTTCTGTGTACAGGCGTTAACTCACCTGAGGAAGGATTAAAATAAATCCGAAACATTGTGGATAAAAACTGGTTGTGGTTTTTTGAGATAACCTATTATCCCACCTTCAAGAAGGAAGAATCATAAGATTAACTGTTGAGGTCGAAATATAAAAAAACATCGTTTATAATTATAGCAATTGCATTTGATGTTTAAATACTACCTTGTTTGTATATAAGAAAACAACACATTTTTTATGTTACTTTTGTTTACCTAAATTGCTCAAATTGTACAGCATCTTTAATAGTATTACAAATCTGATGCATGAATAACAGCAATAACATAACGTTCAATTGTCACCTAGCAATGATTCCGTTCCGTAAAACCGTGCTCGGTGAAGCAGCTGGTTGAAAATTGAGGTGATGCACTTAGCGGACACGGGAAGTGACGTGATCCGTGAGAAATTGTCGCATTTCTGCTGCCTAAGGCCGACCTCAGACAAAATTAAATATTGACGAGTCACAAAGTTAACAGTATTAATGTTTGTCCTCTCTGGCCTACATTAGTGCCTTTACGTCCCTTCAGAGCTCATCCATCTCACTTGAATACTTAATATATTTTCAGCTCCGAATTCCATGTTACTCACCGGATGGAGAAATAATGAGCCTCCATAAGGTAAACCTAATTGACCTCGCTAAATTATAATAAAATTTTAAATTGTCAGAAAAGCTTTGAGTACGTCGGCCTATTCTATTCGATTATTGATTACACAAACATTTTTCCTTAGAAAAAATTGAATACTACATCACAATAACAGTTTTTGTCTTTCTTTACATTAAGAAGGTTTAAATATCAATCGCATTTTTAAAAAAGCTCCTAGATATTTTTTTTAAATTTTCTTCAACTTAGTTTTCTTGATATCTAGTTTTCCTGTTTCATGATAATTCTCGCCTAAAAATCTGATTTTTGAACACTTTCTTACCCACACAAACAAACAAACACACACGTACACAAATTCTGAAAGCATGGCAGAATGGCGGAGTAGCTGCGGCGATTCACCGTCATAAACAGTCCTTCTTTTTCAAGCAGTCAGACACCACCTCAGACTGTGAACCCCTGCTCTGCTACTGGAGTGCAAGAGCGTCCAACAGGCATTCTTTTGCTGCAGGGCATGGTGCTCAAGTGTTCAATGGTCGCCGGCAAAGTACGAAATAATGAATGCCATTTTTATTTTTCTGGACAATTAATTTTTGTTTTCATTCAAGTGCTGAAGTCTTCTTTTGTGTTTTGAAGTTGAGTTTGGTTATACAACTTCATATTGCCTTTTTTTTTTTTAATAATTTTTGAATCGGCATAGTACATGTGATATTATTAATGGAGATATTTAAATAAACTCTTCGGATTTAGGGTTACTTTCACTAGGAAAACATACGCACACACACACACACACACACCTGACACAAACCATATCATCGTTAATCGCTTACAAATAACGCTTAAATGTAATACAATCCATCGGTTTTTCATCAGGTAATACGTCCCATTAATATTTTCTTTCGACTTCGAAAATACTGTGCCAGCACATTCTTTGAAGTTGTGTAGGCTTTCTATAAATTTTGGCACAATGAAGAACTATTTTTAAGATCAATATTATCTTACCTTTTACTTATTAAAATTATCAAGCAATTTTACTTCTCAGTAAGTGGAATACATTTCCGTTTTTTCTATATTCTAATACAGGCCTACTCCAAGGAAGTATCCTAACTTAAATTCATATGACTTGAATATCACCTTGCTTTCTTTTTAATCCTTATGTCGACCATGTCGGGCACAACGCAACAAATAAGTTTTTTCTGAAGCCTACATCACATCAGACCGCATCTCAAGATTTCCGAATAATCATCGACTAATGGTCACTAATCACCACACATTTCTACACGAGAAGAACGAAGAAAATGGGATGAACAAATTTCAACTACATATGGACACGAAGCAAAAAATATTCTGAAGGACATCGCCAACAATGAGAATAAACTCGCATCGGCTATCAATCAGAGAAGCTTTTCGTTGAAATGCAGACAACATAAGGCCCCGAAGATGATCTCAATAAAGATCGAAACGTTGGCACGATAAAGAAAATGTTTTTCTGAAACGTACATCACACCAGACGGCATCTCACGATTTCCCAATAAGCAACAAGTAAGGTTATAAATATGTACAAAAACTACATGTGTGATTATGTTTTCAGACCTAATATTATGCGATTAAAGATAATGACTTTTCTCCATGAACAGGTTTCATAATATTTTTACACAAAGAAGACATAATGCTGGGTTTAGTATTGGGTTGTCCGGAAAATAATGCAGGATTTTGGTATTAAACAAAAAAAAAGAAACTAGTTACTTTAAAGCAATGTTCTTTAATCAAAATAATTTCCCATACTCTCAATACATTTCTCCCAACGTGTTGGTAACTTATTAATTCCGTCTGAGTAGAATTCAGAATTTTTAGAATTGATAAAGTCAATAAATGCATTTTCCAGT